>NC_133337.1:59353856-59663856 GCF_030506205.2 Paramisgurnus dabryanus | reverse complement strand
TAAATAAAAACTATCACCACAATGCTCACCACTATGATTCCCCTTATCTCGTGTATTAATATTTTTAAGTGTAATAATTTATGATTTCCAAAAATAACTGTTGCATCTGTGTAGATTAGATAAGCAAAGTGTATGCGCGTTGTGCACGCTATACATTATGGTCAAGCATGCGCCCTTAAAATAGCATAATGAACAACGCGCAACTCGCCACTGACTTTAAACTTTTTTTTTCTGGTCAGTGGCGCAATTGTTTTTTGAAACGGCAAAATAGCATCAGTGATGGTTTGCGCCGGAACACGCCTCCTTTTTTGCGCTGAACTGCCCAGGGAGCGCAAGTTCATTCCCTAGTTTGCCGACATGCTTCTGTGGAGGGAAAAACCCGCTGTGTGCCGGTGCAAAATACGAATGATACATGCGTCACTGACAAAGTCAATTGCGCTGGGTGCAAGATAGGGCCCCATATGTCAAAGTAGATTTAATGTTTTTCACAAACAAAGAATCTGCCTGCATCTGTAGTCATACAAGTTTAGTTACAGTCCAAAAAGTGGCCCTGGAAGCCCAAAAGCAGCACACCACACACCCATATGTTAGCGATTCAGATGCTCTCGTTACATCCATTCATGTTCTGGTTCCCAGTTGTCTGTTCGCAATTTGAGACACAGTGAGTTTTTCTCATTGTGTCGGCTCCGGAATATCCGACCCTTATTTTGGGGGACTGTAGAGTAGCTGATCAGGAGGCCATTCTAGTAGCTGGAATTTGCTAGACTGGTCAAAGCGTTCCCAGTGTGTCCTCTGCAAGTGCTCAACCGGTTATACCGGTCATACTTCATGCCTTCGTTCCTCCACTGTTCCAGTAACTGGACAAGAGGGGCTTCGTTTATTGTGTCCAGTCCCGGCTTTCAGGATAAAAAATTGCTTTGGTCATTGGTCATGCCAGTAAATCTAACCAAAAGTTAGTCTTCTTCGGTGGTCATGAGGCACTGCATAATGGATGTGCCTATGAGGCATACGGCAAGACTGTGGCCTCCTTAAGGCTATACTCAAGAGTGCATCTTTGCAGGATGTTTGTGCTGCGGCACACTGGGTCTTGCATGCTTCAAGGCTAACTAGATCTTGAAGGTGTGTTATTGCATTTGACCTCCATTTCTTTAGGTCTAATCATTATTCCATATGCATGTCAGAACTCCAGAATTCCAATATAATACCAAAGGCCACTTGGTATTCCATGACATTTCAATATAAGAAAGAGACAGGAAGAGGGATTTCTGTCTGTCCATCTAGGTGAATGCTATTCACAGGGATCGTACTACAACATCTGCACTTATGAAGATGCTCACCGGGCCATATGATGAAAAGCAATTGAAATGTAAACACATCAGGATCTTCTCACTTCTTTCATACACACGCTCTACAGTACCAGCTGTCATTTTGTCATTCTGCAAATTCCAAAGAATAGTTCACACAGAAATAAAATGTACTTCTGATTTGTACTTAAATGTATTGTCTTTATTAAAAAGCCATGGTTAGATAAAATAAAAAGAAATACCATAAGCTGATTGAACGAAAATTACCTTATTAACTGCAAAATGCAGGTAATATCAAAAGCATTTATGGAAATTCTACACAGTGTGTACAGGACTGAACTGAACTGAACTAGTTGATTATGTATGTGTGTCAGGGATATGTCTCATCTGTATGCATGATGCAGAGAAATACAGGAAAAGATGTATAAGCATTTACTTATGTTGCCAAATCTTGTGCAGAAAAATTAGAATTAGAAAACAAGCCCATCATAAACCCATAATAAATTTAAACGTGTTATGTTAAAAATAAGCTCTTTAAGCTCTAAATTTAAACTCTTATGACTCACATATTTCTAATTTAATAACTCCAAAAACGTCATGCTTTATGAGTCAAGACTAAAAATGGTAAAGCCCCATAATGGTATAGAGAGAATAAAATGCTTAATGTTTTCACTTGTAGATAATTCTCAATGCAATGTGAAAATTAATACATTTGTATACATACTATGTGTGCTGACCAGCAGAATTTGTCCATTGTATCTCCAATGCCATCTGTTTGTGCTCAGATCTCAGCAAGAGTTTTCATTTTAGCCACATTTCATGTTGCTATAGTAACAGAACAAACTGATGCATGCATAGTGTCTGTTCATATATATGCATACAGAACATATTTTCCCTTGCTTGGCCTGGAGCACATCTTGTTATAACGCTTGACCAAAACAACATATTGCATCTACGGCATACTGCAAGCCTGATACCCAAACCATCATCATCATACACATGGTGCAAATTTGGCTTGTATATTCAGTTAACAGTTGAAAGGAAGACAAATGGTCATTATATTAGTAATCAGAACCAATGGGAATGAGAATTACAGTTTAAATCAAAGTTAAAGCATTTTAACATTTTGGGGTGATTTCCCGGACAAGGTTTAGATTAATCCAGGACTAGGCCTTAGTTATATTAGGACATTTAAGTAGTTTTTACAAACAAGCCAACTACAAAATACAATGCAGGTGTGCACCTTGAAACAAAACAACGGTACTGATACAGTATTGTATATGTTAAGGATATGTCAGTAACAGGTATTTTTTTATTAAGGCAGCACAAACATGCATTTTTGTATGGGACTAGGATAAACCATGTCTGGGAAACTGCCCATTCAAATGAAGAGTTTAGAAAATGTGTTCTTGTGAAGTGTTATTATGCAAAATTATTTAATTGTCCAGAAGTTTTCCATATAAGCCCCCTTTATTTCTCCCATTTTCCACCTGATCCACCTCACCTTACTCCCTCACTGTAATTTAACTGAGACCTTACAAGTTATTTCTCTAAACATCTCTATGTTCTTCTGCACCTTCTTTGGCTAATGCACTACTGTGATTATAAAAGCAAACTGCTCTTGAGAACTCGAAGCCTGTATGGGCAATTTAACGTCTATATGATTTTAATTGGTTTATTACAAAGCGTATTTCTCTCAAATCTCAAGCTTTTGTGACTCATATTTAATTTTCTCACCTCTGTAACAATAAGCAAATCTCATTTGAAGTTGATTAACTATTGTAATTAATATTAAGTGCAGGTGACTTAATTATTATTATTATCAAATTTAAGGATCAGAGGTGGGCCTAAGGCACTTTAAACCAAAAACACTGGGTAATTATCTTTATGCAAATATAATTGCTTGTTATTTTTTTATAGTCAGATGGTCTTTTCTACCTTTATATCAGGGGCGTCGCTAGACCCCTTTTACTGGGGCACGTGCCCCAGTGTAAATCTTTTGTGCCCCGGTGTAAATCTCAAGTTTAAATTTTAGCAGTTAACTAGTGCAATCCTTTACAAAGACAATCGCGGCAAAAACGGATCTTTATGCAAAGTAGTTACTCAATTTAGGCTTGTAAAAGCGACGAAGCATTCGCATTGACGCGTGCACGCACGTATCCATGGCCGCGCGCGTTTGCGTTCACCGCGCACAACCGCATTCAAAAGTTGACGCCACGCGAGTGCTTATGAAAGCATAACGAAACTAAAGTAAGTTTCTAAATAATAATGCTAATATTATTTTGACTCGATCATTATTGGCTTCTCTAGATGTACATCAGAAATGTTTTGTGCAAAGCAGGGAAAGAGAAGAAGAAAGGAGAGATGAAACGTTTAAGGGAGGTTAGACAAACTACATCCTGACCCTGTCAGGTCTCAAACATTAGAGGAATAATCTCAGGAAAACCTCTTGTCAAGTCTAAAGAATTGCATTGTTGCTGAGAAAATCAACAGATGTATGTGTTATACTGTTCTGTATTTTCAGATATGAAATTAATATTTAGTTTACTAATATTTAACTCTAGGACATAACACAAACAGTTAGCAGTAACTGTGACTAAGATTACTATAGCAGTCATAAAATAACTGGTTTCTTAAATTATTCTTGTAAAAAGAAGTTATTAATCATTGCTATCATTGTATAATGTAGAAAATATTTCTCTGCTGTCATTATTTCCAAACATGTTATGCCATTTATGCATCTAAACATGGTAATAATGTTAGGTATGATAAAAGTTACACTTGTATATTTTATCTTTCGCAGTAACTGTTGCACTGTAGAATAGTGGGTTAAGCAAATGACATTGTATAGAAGTGTTGCACACCTCTTGCACACAGCAGGCTTTCAAAAAAAAGTCAGCAAAAAATGGGGGGCCTTTGCCCCAGTAGAGCTTTATGTCTAGCAACGCCCCTGCTTTATATCAAATAAACCAGTACACAACATTAATTGAATCCAATCAGTATAAACTATTAATAAACCTTTTTTTATTTTATAGGCTAGATATGTAGCTTACACTGCCAGAAAATGGTCTCTAGCTGTCATAGGGGGCAATAATCTTTTAAAAATACACCTTTGTACCTGAAGGGATGGTTTCCCGAACAGGCATTAGCTCAAGCCAGGACTAGGCCTTAGTTGAATTATGCAAAATAACTAGTTTTAACAAACATGCCTTACTAAAAACATTACTTGTGCATTTTGATGCTAAACAAAGGGCACTTATGTATTTTAAGATATGTCAGTGCAAGTTGTTTTCAGACAGCTCTTAAATTTTTTTAGTCTAGGACTAGTTAGGGTTGCCACCTGTCCCGGTTTTACCGGGATTGTCCTTCTTTTTACTAACCTGTACCGGGAAAATTATCAACTCTCCCGGGACACTGAATGTCCCGGTTTTCGAAAGCTATGTGAATATATTATTTAGCGCACGCACGGCAGAGACGGAGACCTTGCGTCTGTGTATGTGTGTGCCTCAATAAGCGCATGTAAGACAGAGAGCATCCTGATTTGCCTGTTTCGGTAAATCAACCAATCAATTGTCAGTGTGGGCGGGATTTATCTCTTCTCCCGAACCGAATTATCTAGAAACACAAAAGCAAAAATATAAGACACATTTTACGCCAGACTACACGAAAGTGTACACCTGTCTTAAAAGAGTTAAAAGTAATAACAATCTTGCATGCTGTACAGTTTGTAACAGTGACTTCAGCATTGCCCAGGGGGGTTAAAATGATTGTAAAATACATGTTGAGAGGCTAGTTGCTATTTAGACCTGTTTAAATGGAATATAAATAAAACAGTTTACATTAATAGTATAAGGAGCTTATATAAATTGTAAAAGTGATTTACATATTTTAGTATAATTAACAAATAATTGGGTAACACTTTACAATAAGGTTCATTAGTTAACATTAGTTTACTACATTAGTTAACATGAACTAGTACTGAACTGCACTTATAAAGCTATTTTTTAAATCTTTGTTAATGTTAATAATACATAATTTAAATCTTTTTAACATAGTTAATGCACTGTGAATTAACAAGAATAAACCATGAATAGCTGTATTTTTGTTAAGTAATGTTAACAAAGATTAACAAATAAAGTAACACATGTATGGCTTATGGTTAGTTCATGTTAGTTAATACATTAACTAATGTTAACAAATAAGAATTGTAAAGTGTTGCCAAAAATTGCACAGGTCTATAGAAATATTATGCCATGGGGGGGGGGGGGGGGGTTAGGGGGCTTGTGAGCAAACCAATTGGTCGGGTCATCGCTGTGTCCCGGTTTTTTATCAGACAAGGGTGGCAACCCTAGGACTAGTCTAATCCCTGTCTGGGAAAATACATGCTGCAGACGCTTCTAAGGGGTTTATAATAAAAGAGACACTTAAAGCAGACATATCATGCTTTTAAATCTGTCCTTTTTACATATAAATCATCTATTTGTGGTCTATGTAAAGCGAAACTGCAATGCTTGGGTCTGAATTCCTCATTATTATAGCCCCACAGGCCCCCTTTCTACCCCTTTTCTGATGTGCATCTGAGAGCAACTCATTTTGGTGCTGTCTTTTTAAATGCACGTCATACCCTGCCCCCTCTCCAGGTTGCAGAGGTGACACTCGGTTAAACTCCACCCCGTTCTGCCATTTTTGTAGTTTTATAGCAGAGATACGATTATCTAGCTGCACAGAAACTTTTTATTTACTCGTTATTCACAAAATGTCAACAACGGAAGACTTGTCCATCCAGCCTTATATGTTCGCGCCAGAGTCGGAAACGGACTAAGAGGAAAATGAAGACGACGAACCTGCAGAACAACGTCTTCATATGGAGGTATCGCAATGGTGTGAGGCTGCAGCCTCCGGAGGTCGCATATCTAGGCTGCATACGTCATCAAGACGGTCTTATTTCAGAATATTAACAATTATAAAGTTTACTATTATTCTTAGTTAATCGTAAGTTGTTGTAATATGCTCATGACTTGCAAATGTGATGCTCAGTTAACTTAAACCAGGCTTGATGCCCAAAAGCGATCTCCGCAGGCTGCAGCCTTCGGAGTGAGAAACAGCACTGCTAAACCATGACCACCGTGTACTTTACTTTTTTACTTTAAGTTATAAACTGCTTACCGAAGTGCTCTGCTCGTCGTCTCCAAAGAAAGAAGTAATTGACCCCTCAATCAGACGAAGTCTATCGGCAAATCCTTCTTTATACTGGCGGAGATTGGTGAAGTAGTTATCCTTAAACTGCCTCGGGCACACAAAAATGACTTTACCCACAGATGTGAGTACATTTCTTACGCTCTCGTAACTTCTGCATCCTTGAGCTTGGACTACAATATCGCAGCGAGAAATATAAAATGGCGGATTGCTCATAGTGTTGGGCTGGAAGTCGATGTCCTTATTTAGCAGTTCCGCTGCAAATACTGTGACGTAATTGTTCAAAAAACGTAATAGATAATAGAAAAATCTGAACCGGTTGGAAAATATGACCAAAACAGAATATAAAGATATCAACAAAGCACCTGAAGAGACTAATTTCAACTTTTATGTACTTATAAACACTACAAATATACAACAAAATGCATTTAAGAGCCAAGAAAGTGGATTTAGCATGATATGTCTCCTTTAAGCTTGCCTCACTTAATCTCATGTGTAATCAGAATTTTGTGTTAAGTTAGCGTCTCTTTTATCATAAACCCTTTCAACGTGTGTGCAGCAGGCACGTATTTTGACATGACGCAAGATGCATATAGGTCCACATGACGCACCAAACACATATATTGATATGACGAGCCACAGACATGACACTCCAAAACATAACAACTGCTTAAAACAAAAACTAAAATCTAAAATGATGTTTTTGCCTACAACTATTGTTTTTCGCACTTACTCCATTTCCTTTCATTTTTGTTCATTACACCAAGGAATAATAAGGCTGACCTTCTGCTCAAATGTCAAACAAGTGTTAAAATGCATTTGACAGTAGAATCTGGAGGATTACTTTCATGTTTAAGTCTGATTAAAAAAAGGATAGCAAAAAAAAAAAAAACTCTTTGTTGAATATTAATATAATGTTAAACAAGGCCTCTGATCCACTTTGAGTCACAATCTGACAACAGACAGCTCATAGAAATGGTGTAGTTATTGGAGACATTTAAACATTTTAATTTAATATTGTCTACAGAAAATATATATACAGAAAATATATGCATTTGTATATACTGTATATAAAAGAATGACTAGCATCATTGTATATTTCTGATATATTTATCTTAAATATTAAGGTATAAGGTACAAATCATAGATTATGTCTATCGTTATTTGTCCAAATAAATCACCAAATGTAGCACTGATAAGTCTGTAATATGCATTCATAACCGAATATTCAATCATAAAACTGAAGGACACAGATCTATCTTCACATAGTAGATACAGTTATTTATCGATAATGAATGAAAGTTGCTTCAGCTGAGTATACAGAGAACTCCTGTTTATCTGTAAATAATAGAGAAGGACTTTAGTAGCTATTTATTTCTAAATCAAATCCAGAAGCAATGTTTAACAGAAGCAGAACAATTTACATCCCTTGTGTGGCATAATTTAAATAATATTTATCCTATTTTCTGAGCAGAGCAATAAATCTGTAGAAATCTGGAAAATGAGTTCAAACTGGGTTCTAAGTACTAAAGGTTTATTGATAGTTAAAAGCATTATTAAATTAAATTGAATGTTTTATAAACACAGATGTAATGTTTCAATTTTATAAATGATGCAGGCTTTCCACAGTAAGCCTAGTATTTTTCATATTTTCTGCAAAATATTCAGATATTTATAAATACTGAATATGCTCATTGAAAGTGTATGGAGACTGGCTCCATACGCTATGATCAATGCTTTACGGAGCATGCAATCATAAAACTGAAGTTTACAGATTTATCTTCATATTTATCTACTGCAGAACTGCAATTGAACTGTTTAAACAGTTTGTTTATGACTGGAAATGTATCTATCAAAGTGAAAGTGAGATGTTTGTCAAGTATGGTAGCCCATACTCGAAATGTGACCTCTGCATTTAACCCATGCCAGTTAGTAGTGCACACAAGAGCAACAAGGCGAAGGGTGCCTTTCTCAAGGGCACCATAGTCGCAACCCACCAGCTGTGAGACTCGAACCGGTGACCTCCAGGTTACAAGCCTGACACGGAACCACATGGAAATTAAAATAAGACTTTTACGTAGGCCTACTCTAAAACCATACTGTTGTGCTTTCAGAAACATACACCACCATAGCGATGCTAAACGTGCCACTGTTAACAAATGTATCTGGAATGATACATAAATGCACATACTTCACATCGCCTGCTAATTTTACACCCCCATAGTAATCTTTAAACATTCGGCTGAAAGATATGCCATCTCAACTGAAGGCCTCTTTAGGGTAAAATAGCTTTCTCAGACCGCTTGGCATTGAATTGGTCTCTAGGTCATTTTCAGCTAGCTAGATGATTTTCACAACATGCATTTGATGACATATTATTGGACATAAAACTCTATAGCCTGAGGTTACGAATTCCACCTTTTACCACTATAAACACACTTACTGTATACATTCACTTACATCATTTACTGTACTGTATATATAAAAACTGATGCAGTCAAAAAGGCAACTAAATATTAAAAATGTTTGATGCTCCACAGCATGATGGATACATATTTTCTTTATTAAGAGAAATGAAATGGACAAAAAGTGCATTTGATCAGACATCGCCCCAGCCACTGACTGGATGTTTGTTCATCCCAGCAGGATCATGACACCACATAAACAAATCTCTTCATTCTATCAATGTTTTGCCTTTTCCTCAATCAGAAACCTGGGCCATTTATGGTTTGTTGTGTATGATTGCAGTGTGACACAGAGTGGCATTTGTGTAACAGCGACAGAGTGATGTGTGTGATCAGTTTGTTGTATGCGTAACAAAAAGGAAAATCAGACCCACAGTTCCATGGCAATAGCTGCGTTTCCATTACCCTTCAGATTGCGGCAATTCAAATTGAAAATGCGCCCAGTGGAAACACATACATTTCACACAAACTCCCATATATCGCAAAACACAAAAAATATTTTCAGGCAATTCGAAAAAGGAATATACCGCAGAACTGCAATACAAGTCACATCATTCTTTAAAGACGCAAAATCTAAATCTCCCAAAAATACCCCATATGTGGCCGCTCTGAAAATAAGTGGCTTTTCCTTGCCATTAAAGGAGACATTTCACAAGAGTTTTTAAGATGTCAAATAAATCTTTGGTGTCCCCAGAGTAGGTATGTGAATTATTAGCTTAAAATACCATATAGATAATTTATTATAACATGTTAAAATTGCCACTTTGTAGGTGCGATCAAATGTGCCGTTTTGGGTGTCTCCTTTTAATTAAATGCAAATAAGCTGATCTCTGCAATAAATGGCAGCGCTGTGGTTGGATAGTACAGATTAAGGGGCAGTATAATCCCCTTCTGACATCACAAGGGGAGCCAAATTTAAATTACTTATTTTTTCACATGCTTGCAGAGAATGGTTTACCAACAGCTTACCTACCAACACCCTTCAACATAACTTTTGGTAAGACTTAGCATGAAAGGAAAAATTATGTTTTGGAATAGAAACGTCGCCATTATGCAATAGTTTTATCGGCACAAATCTTATATGGAAACCACGCTACTGATGCCTTGGTCTCTCATCATGATACTATACACAGATATAGAAAGAAAGGTGTGATTCACACACCATACAGTCCGTCTCTAAAAGGCCTGTATCACATTTCCTAATGATTATGGGAGGAAAGTGTAAAAAAAATTCTCATTAAATGCATGACAGTAAAGGCTCGTTCTCATTCTTAGGAGCAATTTGTGCCTGAACGTTTTACAATTTTAACATGATTCCTTTTATACCAGTTCATTTGTAAAAGCTGAACCTACAAAAATCATAATTTCCAAAGACTTTACCACTAAACCCACTGGGAGACCACCAAGACATTATTGTTACCTTTTAATTGGTTTTACATACTGTAGGCTGTAATGCTAGGAGTCATGCACTTCATCGACACTGTTCGTAAGAGCTTTGGGAGTTCTCCACCATAGAAGACTTTTCAACTTCGCAAATGCTAAAGTTCCTCCAAACTCTGGAGGTGCTTCTTTGGGGGTTTTAAATGAGTCGAGCTCCCTAGAGTAATCACTCTCGCTTTATCGTCTTCTAGTAATCAACTTTTCTCCCTCTGCAATAACAGGCAGTTATCTTAAGGACTGCCATTCCATATAAGAATAAACTCGTACCACTGAATGAGAGAGTGATACCTGTGGCCTGCATTTCGAGAGCATCGCCCAAAGCGAGCTTATTTCCACTCCACCTATCAGAGATTTATTGCGTTGTCGCAATCCATTATTTTTCCCTTCTAACTCCTGATGCATGCACCACTGCAGATGGCGTTCAAGAGGGCAAGGATGAGACGAGCTCCCCCCGGAAACCTTTAAAGTTTTGATAGGAAAGTTACAAGCCCTGGCATTTTCTAAACAACAAAACAGATGGATCTTACCGAACGGGGCGTGTAAAAGTGCAAGAGTGAAAGGAAAGAGAAACGGAAAATAAGAGAGTGAGTTAGCAGCCAATGTGCTGTGCTGAATGAATGGCCACAACTGATGCGTTAAAATGGTTGCCAAGAAATCAACTGAATTTGGCAGAGGAAAAAACCCAGACGGACAGAGGGAGAGAGGAGAGAGAGAGAGAGTGAGCAAACGAAAAAGCCAAAGAGAACTGACCTCAATTACAGTATGCAGATAGAAAAGTGTTCATCCAGGTACACAGCATCAGTCTTGGACGTTGACTATATAATTTACAGTGATATATGGATTCTCTTCTCAGGTGTTGAGAGCACATTTGCGTATGAATTGGTTTGTTCAAATCTGTGCTGGCTCACTGCGAGACACAGATTCATCCTCACGTGTATTTCACTGCTGAAGGACGCACGATGGTTCCCGTCACCAAGACCTCCATTAAATGGTGGCACAGGATTATTAACGATGAGGACGCTATGAATTATCAAAAAGGACAGGCTGTTGATTCTGCGTCAACAGACACAGACATTCAGCAAACAATCCTATTTGAAAAGGGGCCACAAAAAGCAGGTCAAGCAGGGCTACGGTAAAAGCACAAATGGGAGGACAATGTAGAATGGTGTGATGTGAGGTGTTCCTAGAGGTATTAAAATTATTTTAGATGGTTTTATAGAGAAAGAAATTGAAATAAAGCAGATTTTTCTAAAGAAAATCTAAGCGTTGCTTTTCCATCCAAAACCTACCACCATTAATTTTTAGAGGCCTGATAACTTTTCCTTATACTTGTTAATCCAGTGCTTCCCAATCCTGGTCCTCGAGCACCCCCTCCTAGAAAGTTTTAGATGTCTCCTTATTTAAAACACCTAATTTTTACTTATCAGTCTCCTTTCAAAATGGTAAACAGGTCTCCCTAACAAGCTGATGAGTTAAATCAGGTGTGTTTCTCAAAATGGTTTCTTTAGCGATTTTGCATTCTTGTGTTCTCGCTCTACGTCATCATTAACCGTCAAAGTTCAATTCCAATTTTCAAGTACAGAGGATGCATGAAAATACCCGGATGTGTTCTTGATATCAAGGATGCATCGAGTGCAGAATTGCGTGCTGAAATCTGGGGAGGTCAGGTGACCAACAGAAAGATCGCACACATCTCAATTCTCACAAGTGCATTCTTTGTTCTTGTGAACTTCTGAGTTCGTTCTTCCAAGATCGCCTTGCAAGACCAGTCTCCACGAGAACGCAAGTCCGTTCTTTGCGTTCCTGGAATTGAGGAACAGCCCAGGATTGGGAAACACTGTGCTAATCCAATGCTACTGTAATATGTAATAGTTTCTGGATTGTTGGGTATTGCTTTAAGTCAAAGGAGACCACCCCCTTAACGCTTTCCCCACCACTGACTTTACTTTGACTGAGTTAACTGGTCAATTAAGAGAAAACGCTTCCCTGCCAATGACGTTTATTTGCGGCTTTCCGCAATACTGCTATTGTCCACAAGGATCCACAACTTATAAAACCCGGAAGTACAGCTGTATGTTCGTGTAAGTTTTGAGGATCACTCTGCATCTAATCTCTATCAAAAGTCCTTCACAAAAATGCAATTATCTCAGCTTTTTGCACAAAATTTTGTGTTTTTGAAGAAACCTACCCATATTTGAAAGGTGATAAAACGAGAACTAATAAAGGTAGGCTGAAACTGTTTTTTTTTTTCAAAAGCAGAGGGTCTGTTCTTTAATTTGATATATTGTATGTTTACATGTTTAAAGAAGAAACATTTTTTTGGAAGGCATTAAACTTAGCCTGACGTTGTCATACTAAATTCTAGTCAGAATTTGAGTCTGATACCGCTCCATTGGGCTATGATTATGAGGGTGTCTCAACCGAAAAATACCTCTGCACTCAATTGGATAGACCTATGACCAATCAGAGCAACCTGTGTGACGTATGTTGAAGTGACGTATGTTGAAATTACGTCTTTTCCAGCCTGACCGAACTGCTAGTTATTTCGCTACAATGACACTAACATTGTGATTATACTAAGTCTAGGTTAGCAAACGTACATCAACACCTACTATGTTTACAACATTTCATTTATATCACAACATTAAGTATTTACTAATACATACAGTAAGACTATCTCTTACTTTCATCCACAACGATACCCATTACTTGAAAAATATCGGAGCGTAGCATGTCCCTCCACTTATTCAGCAGCCACGATTCTGGTTCCGAAAAGAAGCTGGCATCGACCGCTAATTATAGCCATCTCGTCGTGCACGCCGAGTTGCATCACCATGATACCCATTTTAGTTGCTTCTTTAACTTGGTCTTCCATAAGTGCAATCAACTTTTGCCCAATCCTGTAGGATGGATGGCAAAAACATCTGTCCGATCAACAAATGCCTTGATCGCGTTTCTCTGTTCCTCTTTTAAAATCAATGCTCTGTCGATATCTTTTAGAACAGACTCAATGTCAGAATCCACACATCTGAATTCTACAGCGGCAGCCATTTCGTTGATTCAATACACGCGCTCTTTGGTGACGTGGTTGATTACGTTACTGTTGATCATTTGTTCATCATCGTATAAAGCCTGCCCTGACAATTTGATTGGTCGACCAGCTTTGGGTTTCACATAGTAGCTCCTTAACGGAGAACCCCCAGACCGATCTTCCCGTCCTCAAAATTTTGTGGGCGGGGCTAAGATCGTCTGCCACCCAGGCTAGCGCTGGCTGCCAACTTAAAAAAAAAAACGCTGATGGGGAAAGAGTTAAAGATCTATACGCTTCTCTAGATTTGACCCAGGTCCCTATTCATACAGTGCAGAACTAGTTGGAGTCCTTCAGACTGTACAAACAATATGAGATATACAACATATAATACATTTTACATTTAATACATATAATACATTCTGGCATCTCTCATTTCGTATTTCTCACCTTGAAGTTGTTCCAATATAAATAAAGATAATTTAATAAATAAGATAATTGTAATCAAGCAAAAAACTGGAACACAACCGAATTCCATAGTAGAAAAACAATACTATGGTGGTTAAAATGTGTTACTTTGTATTTAGCAGGATAAAGAAATGTAAACAGGTTTGGAACAACACAATTTGCATTTTTGGGTGAGCTTTAAATTTAACTTATGTTGAAACTGTTCACTTTCTGCTTAGTTTGGAAACCTGATAAGACCACAACATATGCTGGTCTTTTTAGCAGGGGTCGCACACAAAAACATCGACAAATTTTTTTATCCGCCTTGCCAAGTAAACAATTTTTGGTTGTTGCTAGGGCATTGCCAGGTGGTTGTTAGTTTGTTCTCAGCAGTTGCTTACTGGCCTTGGTAAAAAAAATCCCATCCCCAAGTCAAAAGTATGATAGATTTTTCTCTCTACAGTAGATGTTGCTCAGGTCTCTACTTCAATGTCAATCTACACTGTGGTATTATTTCCACCAGGTAATGTCTGAAAGCTGGGTAAGAAATGACACATATCTCCTCAAAATGACACAATTAAACCAGGTCAGGCTGACATCTAACCGTCATTTCACAAATAAGGGATGAAAAACTGAGAGAAAGCACAGCCATGCGAAGGAATGCCAAATGAAGTAGTGATGTGGCTTTAATGATGGATTAAAGAGCAGCTAAAAGCAGGTTTGGGACCTGGCCATTGGATGAAAGGCTGTAGGGGTGAGTTAATCCTGAATTGCTTATTGCATGACAGAGCCAACAAGGAAAACAAAACTGGTTTGTGGGCAGCGTTAAGGCTCTCTGCAGGGAAACGCTTTGTTCACTGGCCCATGTCTATATTAGATGAAATAAACACATCATCATTCTGTGGTCTGGACCCTCGGGAGGCAGGCTGCTGGATATAAAATCCACGCTAGTCGTCACTTTTATCTTTATCATGTTTGACAGCTTCATTCTTAATGCAAACATGCATCGCTTGTCATTTCGCTAGTGTTCAGTGAAATACATAGAGAATAAAACAGAACATGAGAAACCGTCAAGAAATGTCTGGGTCATTCTTCACTTCAAAATTTATGAAAATAAAACATGTATTTTTAGTATCATTAGATATAGTATACCTGGACATTTATGTCATTATTTACTCATCCTCCTGTCATGATAAACCAATTTTATTTACTTTCTTCACAAATGCAAAATGCCCACAAAAATATGGAACCACATACAAAAAAATCAGTTTATTTTTTATGTCCAAAATTTAAATAAAGTCCATATTGATGTATACTCTAAAAATACTGGGTTGCTTTTAATCCAGGGCTAAGTAAATATTGGACAAAACACACTGCTCGGTTAAAATTGATCCAATGCTGGGTTGTTGTTTCCCAGCCATGGGTTGAAACATCTCAGCATTTTAAAGTATAGCTTTAAAAATGTGTTTAGGTTTACCTTCAACAGGTAAAGATTATCAACAAATATTGAATAATTGTGTCTTTTCTTTACACAAAACAACTAATAATAATTATAATAATTAGTTACATTTATATAGCGCTTTTCCAGTGCTCAAAGCGCTTTACATATGAATGGGGGAATCTCCTCAACCACCACCAAAAACAAAACAACTGTGTTTACTTAGACTCACAAAGGTCATTAAGACTACGATTGGGTTGTCTGACCACTATAATAATAGATTAGGTTAAGACGTAACTTGCCTTAAAGCAAAAAGAAGTATTTAATAAAAATAAATAAAATAGTAATTAGTTCGGAATAACATGAATTTGACCATATCATTCATTATAGATTTCTGTTTATTAGTAAAAATTATTGATATAATGATGATATAATTATTATATAATTATATAATAATTATATAACTATATACAATTATATTGATATAATTATTAATATAAGGATGCCCTGGACCTGCATATTATGAAAATTATGTCATAATGCCAAAGAATGGTAATGGGATTAATTTTCTGAGGCTGTCCACCAGAAACAACGACCTAATAGTTTGTTTGTGCAAGCACCATAATACAGGTACAACATCAAGGTACATGTAAGCGTTTAGTGCCGTCTATTGGCCAGCAGCTTATACAACCCGTGGTTATGTTTTAATGTTGTTGTTGTTTTTTGCCTTATAGATTAGAAGCATTTCATTTTCTGTATTGGTAAAGTTTTACAGTTTTAAAGATATTTTGGAGCATCCAGCCCCACACTAAACACTAAACCCAACCAGCTCTCAACCATATAAAACAATACACAAATACAGTCACAGGTATTTATTATATAACCCCCCCAAAAAAAAAAACAACAACAACAACAACAACAGTATAAACATATTACAAGCAATTTGCATTGTAAACCTTGCAAAGGTTTGTATAATGGAGATTACATGTCTGCGACAAACTTTCCGTGTCACCTCCGCTTGAAAAAGCTGCAAACTAATATTGTTTACATGAAATAAGCCTGCTTTCGAGCAGGTTTAGGCTTAAGGACCTGTTGCTATGACAGCAACTCTAGAATGAGCTTCAAAGAACCAAATAATCCAAGATCAAGCCATATCAACAATCAAATCCATCTAACTAAGTAATCCACGTATGAAGAACGGACCCCAGGTCTCATTCAAACATAAACGAAACATTAGAGCATGACGCAATCGGTTAGGCCAGCCAATAGCACTTCTCATTCTTAACTAACGTGATGATGGATTTGGTGACACGAGAGCCAATGCTATTTCACAATCAAAGATGATGTTTCGCTTCTTCTGGCAGCAGTTTTTGAATCAGTGTACACCGAATCTGTTGTTTACATCGGATTGCCATCACGTTTGTGTCTTTTCTTCATATAAATCAATCCTTTGACCTCAGTACACTTGGAATATTTATACTTTTCGGAAAAAAGTTGTGACTGTTTTGTATGTTGTGTTTTATATCATAAAATAAATAAATGGGTATGTTATTTGCCCGAAATGCCTGAATAGTGTAATGTGTAATAAAATACAATTAATCTTGGTGGTTTCAATTGAAAATCATATCCCAATGCATGCCATCATAGCAAAATTATACCTTAAAATTTAAAATACCATACCCCAATATATTAAGTTTAACCTGCTGCTGATAGAGGCACTAATTTAGTAAACACATCTGTTGGTCATATTTGGGAGAATGGACAAACGACCAAAACAATCGTATGGGCTGGGGGAACAAAACATGATTTGGACATTTCTTTGTAACATTTAACACTTCAATTTTATTTACAACAAAGTCACAAATAACTCTAATGACGGCCGCCTTCATCTCAATGTGTGGGACTAAAATACAGAATAGCTTGATTTACAGGGGTGCAGGAAAACACGATTATAGCTTATATTTCAGATCACTTACTTCTCCATTAGAATGATTAATGTGGCCAGCTTATGTCTTGGGTGGGGGCCCGGAGTGAAAAATGATGCAATTACCCCTTTTGAATAGAGAAGGGAAAGCCCTTTTAACAGAAGCGAGAAAGGATTTGTAGGACTTTTGGGACTGATTTTGCCTTTTCTGTTTCATTTTCTCATTCTCTTACAACTGAAATGATATACAGGTGGTGTCCAGTACTGAAAATTCTTAACCTCACAAAAATGCACCAAAGATCTTGCCGGTTTTCATGAGGTAATTACAATAAAAAGACAAGATCAACAATGTTTGCTAACACGTAACAGTAATCTGCAGTGCATTAATTAAAAAAAAATAAATGTAAATACACAAACCTTTTCTTAAAACTGTAGACACAAGACCACTCAAAAATGTGTGTTTCTGCAAAATAACTCTACATATACCCACCAATAATTGGGTAACCTACTTGTACAGTGTGTGCACAAATGCTGTTTCAAAATCAATTTTCACTATAAACAATAAAAACCTGAGGACAATGAGACTAACGGATCCAGTTCCGGCTGCCATGAAGGTCATCACACCACTGATCTACTGGCCTTCCTTCAACGTGATGCCCAGCCAATGTCTAACCCCCCAATCTACTTATTTGTTTATATTTATAGCTATAAAGTGTATTATTTTAAATGTTTGAATTCCCATACAATTTTATAAAATCGTACTTATTATATAATATATCCTCTATACCATCCTCTAATACCATCACAACTCCGTGCTGCCGCTCTGGTGAGGCTGAACCAGCTGAGCTAGCCACCTACTCTCGAAATGCTCTCGCGGTACATTAAAACCATATGACACAGTCACGTGCCTTCAGCGCCAGCTCAAGTCAGACAAAATTACTAACCGGCATGCACTGCTTCAAGTCAGCCGCCGATAGGTCTACGCAGCTACGCATGAATCCAAACACACCTATCGGCTTTAGTGGTGCAGGCAGCAAAGTGTATGGCTCATAGAACTGACTTTTGATGCGATGTGCTAGTTCAAATACGCCTTTTGTTGACCTTGCTTTTCTCCCTTCTCCTATCACATATCACATCGAAAAGGCATTTATTTTCAATAAAAATAAAGAAAAGTTTGAATTGTGGAAATAAAGTGCCCAACGAGTGTTTAACTTATTAACAATTTTTACTTGTTCTCATAAGTTACTGTGACTTGTTAAAGATAAGTTAAAATGGCTTATTAAACTTATCTAAAGCCAAAATTTTAAAATAGTAAAATGAAATGCACAGTCAATATAATTAAACAAATATTTAAGGCAGCTAACTGTCTTAAATGGCTGCACACAACTTTATGCATACGGATTTAACGTAACATACTACACAACTACCTTTCAGAACCACCTGTCATGCTTCAAAGCGGATGGCAGCGAGCACTTCATTAGGAGAAATGCATGTCTATTTTTAGTGCCCAGGTAAAAGCTTTCGTCTAAGTACTGCAGCTGCAAGTGAGACAGCAAGTTGACGTCATCATACCGCAGTGTGAACGACCTCTTGCTGTGAGCTACTGGCTATCACAAGGTTGTTTTGATAATTACTGAGATAATGAATAAACCAGGTCACAGGAACAATTGGCAGATGGCAGAGCCACATGATGAAAAAGTGCAAAGTGGGCTTCGAAATGAAAAGCAGGCCCTACAGTATTTCACCTTTTCTTCATTTGTACAAAGAACCATTCACATAGGCCTTATGATAAAGCAATTGAATACGACTCCAGTTTCTGAAACGAATATTTCTTTTCACTTGCTTATTATCAACAGTGTTTTCAAATGTAGCTTGTGATTACACTCTTTGCTTTCTTGAAATCTCATTTTAAGCCCTCCGAATTTGAAGCTATTGGCTTTGTATTTGCGAGCCAACATTAAATCTGACTGCTTGATTTCTTGATGTTGCATTAGCTGTGTTTGTTCGTAATTTCAAGCATCAAATGCATTTGGCTCTGGTCTTTGTTCAATTTTCTTTCATGTTTCACGTTCGCCCAAGTGCCAAAATACTTGGAGGCGAACCTTTTTTAACACTTTTATCTCATTTGCTTTGTGCTACAGTAGCATTACACATTTTGTGGTGTCCAAAACCATTGTGGACATTATTGAGTCACTCATTCAACCCACAATGCATAATGCAGCCCCTTCTTGTCCACTTAGGCTCAGTGTCAAATTAATTATCGCATCTTGGTAAAATATTTTTTTTAATTTACTAATTTACTACTTTGAGTGAACTAATGTAGGGAACAGTGAATGAGGGTATATGGGGCTATTTCAGAGTGACACAGCCTAAGACTCTCTGTGATTGTATTTACTGTATCTATAAGAAAATCTGAAGAAAACAATATTCATTTTTCAGTCATTTCAGTCGGCTTTGAGAATTTTAGGCACGTTCATTAACAATTAACTCTTATTCATTTGAAATGAACACATTAACAGAGTTACACACAAAGTATATGAACTGCAATGCCATTTCCCGCTACAGTAATTCGACTAGATATTTCGACTTAAACAGCTGCAGAGATTCTCTCGAGGTCTTAGCCCAATCCTGTGCTGCTTATTTTGGTGGAAACTGCACAGTCATTGGAGTAAAAGCTGTCTGTCACTCAAATAAGAATATTATATGAAGCACAGAGAGAGAATGATGGCAGCAAACCACCTGCTGTTTTTCTTTCTCTTTAGAAACTCTAGATTTAATGTTTACCGCTGCACCTGCCATCTGGTCTTTACTCACTTTCCTTTCGCAGAATTGATTAAAAGTCATATGCTCAGGGACCGCTTGCACATTTTGTGTTTTGTTCTTCCTATTTTATCTTGATTCTGTAATTTGTAAAAACAATGTCACAGATCTTTAACAGTTAATTACAAAAACATCATGTCTGATTTCTAAAGCTTTCAACCAGATGGTGCTGAATGAGCTTTTACTAAACCTTGTTCACACGGGTAAAGGGCTAGGCACCATTTTATATTAAATGTCTTTAGTTACTATGGACTTACATAAGAAAAAGGATAGCATGCAACCCAGTGCACAGGGACGTGCACAGGGGGGTTGCTCAGGTTGCCCGGGCAACTGCCCATATGCCCTTCTCGACTCAAGTTGCCCTTCCGAGGTGGACATTTTTTTTTACTTTTACTTCGTTTACACTATGCAGCGTTCCTTCGTTACTGTATTTTAATTAATTACGAAATTTGTATTTTATTTTTAAATTGCTATGTGTTTCTGGCGCATTCGCGAATTAATGACTCGTTTGAGTCGATTCCTTACAAAGTTTTGCAAATAAACGAGTCTTTTGAATCGATTCTTTACAAAGCGAATGGGCCAAACGTTTAAATTGGTTCGCGAATCAGTTTGAATGAATTGTTCAGATCGCTGCAAAAACGGAATCGTCCGAAGCTGTTTTACTCGTAACCTATGTAGAAACACGCAGAATATAACTATTTTTGGGTGACGTGGAAATGAATTTACCAATCCTTTAACTAAAAGCAAAACTTCACACATGTACCCACGCGACCTGTTCGTCGTCAGACACAGTTAAACGCGTGCAACCTCCAGAAGCATTGTAGCACAGATTGAAGAAAATCCATCGATGATTGACGTCTGATTCGCTGTATACTGTACTGTATGATGTAAGTGATTCTCACAAAACACACGTGACATGACAACGTAAGAAAACATGAGTTTTGTCTAAAATCATTTTTATCTAAGTGTAAACTGTCAATGTCCTCAGACCATCTTAGGAGATTTCTAACTTTATACATATGCAAAACTGTTGTCAGCTTACTTGTCTAATATTTCAGCTATAAGCTACATCGTCATTGACACTAGAGTTAATTTGTTAATTTGAAATGCTTGTCTATTCTGTGTTTGTATTCTTTTTTCTGTACTGTTTGTGTATGTTGCAGTTTTACACATACTGTAGAAGTGCCCTTCATAAGCATTCTTCTGTTTGTTGTGGAGTCAAGAAATGTCTAAACATTTAAAGATGAACATGAGACAAAAGTACAGAATCTGTCACATAATTATTTTTTAATGGTCACTTAGCTGTGTCCTGATTGTTTACACATGAAAAGCATAAAATGTGTAGGATCAGTTTGATTCACGTATGTGCATTTGTGTACAACATACATAAGTCAGCATTTAATGCTGTTGTTCTTTGTTGTTAAAGCATGTATGTGTTGAAACATAAACAAAGGTTAATAAAATGTGACATTCTAAACTTCTGACATACTGATATTTATCTTACCAATTTCTGGTCTCCACAGCAAACAGAAAAATCTTGTCTTTACAGTTCTGATACTTATGGAGGGCACTGTATTGTGTGTGTGTGTGTGTGTGTGTGTGTGTGTGTGTGTGTGTGTGTGTGTGTGTGTGTGTGTGTGTGTGTGTGTGTGTGTGTGTGTGTGTGTGTTTGCGCGTGTATATCTAGATTAATTTTTTCATGAGTAACTAGTAACTCGCTACTTGAGTATTATTTTCATTGCATACTTTTTACTTCTACTTGAGTAATTATTTATTTAGTTACTTGTACTTTTACTTGAGTAAAGTTTTTGGCTACTCTTTCCACCTCTGTTAAAATCTTCATGAATCTAGGCTGAGTTTACCATGTTTAAGCCTAAATAATCAGACAGATAGCAGCTAGCTACAGCTTGCAGACAAGCAGCCTAGGCTACAATTTTTTTGGTAGGCATTAGGCAAACATGTTTGCTGATTTTAATAAAGACCCTGTTATTCTCAATCCTTCATATAGGCCGTGTTTAAAAAAATATTTAGGGGGGGGGGGGGCTTTATTTAGGTCAGAGCAACTGCCCCTAAAAATTCCTGTGCACGTCCCTGCCAGTGCAACTATTGTGTACATATGTCTTGGGCTTACATTTCTGCATCTGTCTGCAGGCAATTAAACTCTTGAGCCTATTGTTATCATTCCTAATTGTATTTTGACAGCAACAGAAACTAAAATTATACAAATATGCAATTATATATTATAGCCTATATTTCTGCACCTGTGTAGCTAATGGACTTTAGCTTAATCTAATGTGACAAAGATAATCCTACATGTCAGTATAAATCAAAGCAATTTTGGAGAATTACTTGTGGATAAATTTAAGGTCCGCTTTAAAGCATACATATCATGCTTTAAAATCTGTCCTTTTTACATATAAATCATCTATTTGTGGTCTATATAAAGGGAAACTGCAATGCTTGGGTCTGAATTCCTCATTATTATAGCCCCACAAGCCCCCTTTCTACCCCTTTTCTGATGTGCATCTGAGAGCAACTCGTTTTGGTACTGTTTTTTTAAATGCACGTCATACCCTGCCCCCTCTCCAGGTTGCAGAGGTGACACTCGGTTAAACTCCACCCCGTTCGGCCATTTTTGTAGTTTTATAGCAGAGATACGATTATCTAGCGGCACAGAAACGTTTTATTTACTCGTTATTCACAAAATGTCAACAACGGAAGACTTGTCCATCCAGCCTTATATGTTCGCGCCAGAGTCGGAAACGGAGCGAGATAAAAATGAGGACGACGAACCTGCAGAACAACGTCTTCATATGGAGGTATCGCAATGGTGTGTTAATGCCGGCTGTCTTATTTCCGAATATTAACAATTATATAGTTGACTATCATTCTTAGTTAATTTAGTCCAGGCAAAATAGCGTTTTACGACAGACTAATTGTAAAAGAATTTTTTTCACCATAGATCATTTCTATGAGGTGTCCAGAACAACATACTAAAAGTCCTAAGAAATCCTAGTTGAGGAAATATGTTAATTTCTCATCAATCCGAAATGTGTGTCAATAAGGCCATACTACAGTACAACCCAATGGGGCTATTTTTTTCCTTTACTCCTATCAAAATGAAACTTTACACAATGAAAGTACCCATGAAAAGTAAATTTTTTTGTATTACAAGTTGCTTTGAAAATTAAATTTAATATGCAAATGAGCTATACACTAATCGAATATGCCCAAAATACACCCAAAAGTAACTTTTTGGTATTACAAGTTTCTTTTGAAATGAATTTGAATATCCACATGAGCTTTACACTTATTTAATATGTCCTAATTTGCATAGGCAGAAACATCATTCATATGATAAATATATCGGCCCAATGTTCATCCAATCATCCTGCTGCTTTTAGACTGGCCTCTAACCTGAAAACTGCCTGGCTTGGTAGTTCCTGCCAGCTGTATAACTCCCGTCGGTATAATCTTCAGGGTCACGGAGGAACACAAGCCTCCCCACCACAACAAGGTAGCAACAGAAGGGGAGGCCTTTTTCGTGTTTTTGTTTTTTGGTGATTTTGTTTTTACATCTTTTTTTAAATCCAGCCTGGATCCTCGACCCCTTCTCTGTGGCTCATGGTTCTGGCACCTCCTATATCAGTTCCTGGTTTGTTCTTTGCTTAGTTCTTCCCCTCTGGGTCATATTCATCTGATAAATCAGGCAACTGTGAGTTTGTACAGCTATTACTACAACATTTTCCACAAATGTTAGTGCAAGGGGGTCCATGTTTTTTGCATGTGCATCTCTTTGTGCTGCAGTCTTTCTTGCAACTACAGTGGACGTAACTATCAACTCCAAAAGTGCAGCAGTAAGTAAACATGATTTTAAATGGTATGGATCAATCTTTCTGCAAATGTAATGATTGAGCTGAAGTTTAGAGCTGCTGTGTGCATCATGCCATCCAGATCTGAAGCCCGGAAAATGCCGCTATAAAGTATAATGTGGTTATAATGTAACGCTATACCCTAAAATGTAAGTGAGCATCTTATTTATGTATTTAATTTTTTTCGATTCAATTTTATTTATATAGCGCTTTTCACAATTTGGTACCTTTTAGACCTATGCGTATTGGTTTAGTCACAGCAGTGATTAACAAAAATTCGGCTAAGACCAGCATAAGCTGGTAACTGGTTTTTGCTGATTTAAGGTGGCAGTAGCTGGTTTAAGCTGGTCCTCCCAGCCTGGGAAAAAATTGACATGGTGTTGGCTCGTTACGCTGCTTGGCTGATCAGTCATTATTGGCATTAATCTCCCATCCAAAACATGGCACCCCCAAGGTTTTGGGTCCATAGGTTCACTTCCCCCTTTCCACTTCATCATTTGGTAAAAGACCCAACGACTATGGAACTTTGCAGCTGCTGACGTTGGAGGAAGAGATTGAGCTTCCACTGGAGATGAGTTCTGAGTTACTTTAATAAAGAATTGCCTGTTATCTCAGCATGTCCAGTGATTCATCCTTTTGCCCCCATACAGTGATACTAGAGCTTTTTCACCTGCAATGATGATGCCTTTTCCCACATTTTCCTGTGACTGGCTAAACACCTTAGCTTGTTTGAGAAAGCTCGTGTCATTCTTTACTTTTTTCAGTGCCATCCCTTTCCTATGCCAAATAGACGAGATGTAGAATTACAGCCTCAAAATGATTGTGGTTGGATTGTTTGAAGAGCTCGATGTGTCATCTTGAATGGAAAAAGTCTGAAATCATTTAGTTGCTTTTAAATAAAAATCTATAATATGGTATAGGTTTTCGTTCCCTAATTAAAATGTAAGTATGGAAAACAATCAATTACACATTCTTAATAAAAATGTCATTTAAATTCTGAAACATAAGAGGATTTTATATAAATTGTTTCAGCACTGACTCATAATAGTGCCCCAACAAAATAAATGGCCAATTGCACTGCATTGTAATGAATGTATTTTGTAATGCAATTTTTTTTACCCATATCAATGCTGTAAGGAAACCTCAGGTACATTTATGCTGTTATACTAGTGACCTTAAGAAAAAAGGAATCAGTCTTTCTTGTGTTTTGTTAATAAATTTACTGTATTGATCTATTTTTTAGCTTAACATGCATTTAAATGCATTGTACAGATTTTGCTAGTGCTGCAATTCAGATTGCTTTAGTGAGGCAATTTTATCAGATGAATATAACCCAGAGTGGAAGAACCAAGTAAAGAACAAACCAGGAAATGATATGGGGGTGCCCGAACCAAAAGCCACAGAGAAGGGGTTGAGGATCCAGGCTGGATAAAAAACATAAAAAAATTTAATAACAAAAACACACACAAAAAACACAACTCTCCCCTTCTGTTCAGGCTTGTGTTACTCCGTGACCCTGAAGATTATACCGGTGGGGGTTATACAGCTGGCAGGACTTACCAAGCCAGGCAGTTTTCAGGTTAGAGGCCAGTCTAAAAGCAGCAGGATGATTGGATGAACATTGGGCTGATATATTTATCAAACATATGAATGATGTTTCTGCCTATGCAAATTAGGACATATTAAATAAGTGTAAAGCTCATGTGGATATTCAAATTCATTTCAAAAGAAACTTGTAATACCAAAAAGTTACTTTTGGGTGTATTTTGGGCATATTCGATTAGTGTATAGCTCATATGCATATTAAATTTAATTTTCAAAGCAACTTGTAATACAAAAAAATTTACTTTTCATGGGTACTTTCATTGTGTAAAGTTTCATTTTGATAGGAGTAAAGGAAAAAAATAGCCCCATTGGGGTGTATTGTAGTCTGGCCTTATTGGCACACATTTCGGATTGATGAAATTAACATATTTCCTCAACTAGGATTTCTTAGGACTTTTAGTATGTTGTTCTGGACACCTCATAGAAAT
This sequence comes from Paramisgurnus dabryanus, assembly GCF_030506205.2. Classification (NCBI taxonomy): domain Eukaryota; kingdom Metazoa; phylum Chordata; class Actinopteri; order Cypriniformes; family Cobitidae; genus Paramisgurnus; species Paramisgurnus dabryanus. The sequence continues at coordinate 59,637,889 of NC_133337.1, read as the reverse complement.
GATCTATGCTGAAAAAAATTATTTTACAATTACTTCTATTTTTTGCTCCAAAATGAGTTAGTTTGCCTGGACTAATTGTAAGTTGTTGTAATATGCTATAACTTAATCCCGGGTTGATGACCACATGCGACATTCGCAGGCTGCAGCCTTCGGATTGAGAAACAGCACTGCTAAACCATGACCACCGTGTACTTTACTGTTTTTAAAGTTTTTTACAGCTTACCGAAGTGCTCTGCTCGTCGTCTCCAAAGATAGAGTAATTGACCCCTCAATCAGACGAAGTCTATCGGCAAATCCTACTTTATACTGGTGGAGGTTGGTGAAATAGTTATCCTTGAAGTGCTTCGCGCACTAAAAAATGACATTTCTGTGAAAAATAAAACTCAACCTGGCACAGGTTCAACAACCGAACATTTTGATTTACTCTCTCGTAACTTCTGCATCCTTGAGCTTGGACTACAATATTGCAGCGAGAAATTGAAAATGGCGGATTGCTCGTAGTGTTGGGCTGGGAGTCGATGTCCTTATTTGGCAGTTCCGCTGCAAATACTGTGACGTAATTGTTCAAAAAACGTAATAGATAATAGAAAAATCAGAACAGGTTGGAAAATATGACCAAAACAGAATATAAAGATATCAACAAAGCACCTGAAGAGACTAATTTCAACTTTTATGTACTTCTAAACACTACAAATATACAACAAAATGCATTTAAGAGCTAAGAAAGTGGATTTAGCATGATATGTCTCCTTTAAAAAAACAGCAGATGTCTATTAACAAAAGCAAAAGTTTGTATGTATGGTTATATTCTCAAAAATACAGGAGTTTGATTGATTTAACACTCAAGCATTCAGTTAAGCAGGTTAGCATAAACAAAACAACAAATGTCTTTAGGATAGATATTTTTACCATGCTTCAAAACGCAACACAGCACAATGTCATTTAAACAATTGAAGTTACATGACATAAACTGGTACAGTGTTATACTATTTAAATCAAGCAGATGAGTTGGTGGTGTTAGCAGCCAAAGCTATACATTTTCACAGGCTTGTGAACTGACCTGAAAGTGATGCACGGGTTTTATTTTAAACATTCCTTTTTCATTTTTAGACACAATGCTGTGTCTTCCAGGGGATAGCTGTCCATCAATTGTGATGTATGTTATTGTGTAAACGGATGATATCAAAGTATTATGAGAGCAGACTGCTCTGCATGCTTCTAATCGCTATTGCTGTACTTTTATGTTTATCGTGGATCGATCTGTGTGGCGCCATCAAACACACATGCGGGGACAATTTTACTCACTGCAAAATGCTGTATATAACGTCAAATAGTTGCTTGTTGTTGTGATTCAAATTTATACAGCATGAAACGTTTTTATTTTCTGAGCAACCAAGTTTGTTCCCCTCCGGAGGAGTTGGTACCCTACGCACACTGCATAATCTGCGTATAGGAAGCGGCAGTACTGACAGTATTTTACACATCAGGAGGAACAAGTCATTTTACTACACTCTAAAAAATGCTGGGTTGTTTTTAACCCAGGGCTGGGTCACTATTGGACAGAACACACTGCCGGGTTAAAATGACCCAACTGCTGGGTGGTTTTAACCCAATTGCTGGGTTATTGTCAATCATCCATGTTAAAACAACCCAGCAGCTGGGTTAAAATAAACGTCCATAATAAATTGTCCATAAAAAATAAGAGGATGACCCTTACTTGCTTTTGAATGCTGATTGGTGAGAAGACACAGGGCATCAGCTTTGAAAGATGGTCTCACTTTAGTCTATGATCTTACAATATCTGACTGACCGACCGCCCCCTCCCATTTTTTTTTTTTTTTTGTTGGATCTACAAGATTCACATAAATGACATATTTTGCTTCAAAATGGCAAATTTTGCCAAAAAAGCAACGAGTTTGCAGGCATGTATATAAATACGTACAGTATTCAGTATACTGTATGGTACACTTTTCTATTAATAAACTGAAGAATTACAATATAATTAGCTTTTTATATCACATTTTATTGCATATGGGCCATATAATCTAAACGCAACATGTTTAAAACTTAACCTTAAGCATTTTCAGTGTATTATTTTTCATTGTGTAAGCCATCACATTCTAAACCATGCATTTAATTTTCAATATCTGTCTACATGCATGTATGTTCCATAAATACCTCACCTGAAATCACAGCCAATCAAACAGTTTGGAAGCATATATGTAGTTTGCCCACATCGTAATCACAAACATTTTTACCATTTCATGCTTGTGGAAGAGCAATCGGAATGTGTGTGAGAATGAATCTTGTTGCAGGGCATGGATTCCGCATTGAAGGAGAAATTTTCCCCAGTGCATGGCGATGGAAAACATCAGATGTGATGTTGATGAAAATATTTGGCAAGACCAACAAGAGCAACAGGATGTCCACCAAGAATATGTTGTTGTTGTTAGATGTTAATATTGTAGCAATTGTTTTGTTTGTAGCAATTGTGGGTGACATTTAAGAAATGTGAAATTTACAGTAATTGGACAAGAAATTTTCCGTTTACATGTAATACATTCTATTTGTTTAAACCCAATGGAGCTCACATACTACTAAAACATATACCTTAAATAGACTGTAAGTCTTTTTGAATAAAAGTGTCTGTCAAATGCAGAAATGCAAATTTGAATGTCATCTTGAAACTTTATGGAAACTTTTATAGTATTTTCAAGAAAGGCCTGTATATAACTTTATTCTGTGTAAGGCATTTTTTATAGTGGCACTAAATGTAAGTAATAATGAAATATGTCACATAACACAAGTAAATCATAGACTAGGAAATTAAGTTGTATGTCATTTTTAGTTTCACAACTAAACTCTAGTTTTAAAGCAGCTTTCTTAACACACAAAGCAGTTTCTTCTGACACATCCACTAATCATTCCTATTCCCTTCACTGACATTTACAGAAGCACCGGAGCTATGAATCACAGCGGCATTAAAAACTTATGGAAAAGTTCTGATATTACGTCATATCTTTGATTACAGCTCTGCCATTCCCCAGATGTATGTGTGTAATTTTAGTAACAGTGGGGTTCGCAGCATGGCTCTTGACGGACAGATGCCCAATTTTGTGTTAGACATGCACTGGTTCAGTCTCCATGTCTATCAGCGAAACTTACATTGCAGGAAATTGTGCTTTTGAGGCATATTCGTGCCCCGGCACAGAGGCACGGACTGAAGAAACTGGTTAAGAAATAAACGGTGATGGAGGGAGGGGGTGGATGGATTTGCTGCACTGGGAAATGAAGTGCCAGAGCCTCTCGCCGGAGGCACGGGCGATCCATTGGCTGACTGAGCAGGCTTTCCAGAAAGGAGGGCTGTAAGCCTGCTAGTTTAACACTGTGACAAGGCCTCAAATCTGAGGCTCAGCCGGCATTCGGCAGGGGGTCCGCTCCTCGCACCTAGGAGGGGGCGCGTTTATCAAGACTCGCACTAGGCGAACCATTGGGAGTCGAGAACCTGATCTGCATGCTTAATATTTACAAGGCCATCTGTCCTGCTCTTGTTTTCATCAATAAGCTTTCACCTCACGTGTAAGTCGGCCTCCCACCACCGTCTGGACCAGAGTGACGGACTGATTACATCGTCATGCGTCTAAACATCACGAAGCACAGCGATTGCGTACGTGCGAGAGCTGCTGGTCTCCTCCCGGTCACCCTGATCTGCTGTAAATACTTAAAGATGTCTGGTTTTACTGAATAAACACATTAGATAAAAAGCATAGCACAAAATGAGGCTTTTAGAATTTGACACTAAAGAGGACTGAGCCTAAAAAACACTTCAAAAGGTGGAGTTGTATAGCTGGCAAATGGATTAGGCATTAAATGAAGTAGGAACCAGAGACAGCTGCTTATTAGTATTATGTTTACCTTCATATTATGTTGATCAAAATAATTTACTAGAGACAATTTGGAAAATGACGTTATAAACAGGGGTGAACATAACTTTTTGTAAGCCTGGTTCTCAAAGGAGCACCTGGAGATGTTGCTTGGTACTCACACTATTCATAACGCAGACATCCTAAATGCTGTCATCATTACTAATCTCCTGATTACTCTCTTCGCCATATTTCTTTGGTTTATAAGCATGGTAGATGATGATGTACATAAAAAAATGCCTGGTTATTGTTTTTAACCCATATAACTTTCATAAATAACCACTACTCATACAAATTGTAAACATTGTTAAATTGTCAATAATAAAAAATAATCAAATCATGAGCGATAGCACAAATAAATACAATAGAACAAACATAAATAAAAAGTGCTGTTTATGTTTTTAGGTTGATTTGTAGTTTTCAGGTAGAGTATAGATAATTTTGTGTTAAAATGTCTGGTGTTTAACCGTTAAAAAACGCGTTCTGTGTGATTGGCCACATATAGAAGCCAAGAAATTTGCTGTTGCTGATTTCCCATGAGATCCGCCTGTTAACACTCTGGGGTCGGCTGCGGCGCGGGCGCCGCAAACTCTTTATTTTTCGATCACTCCCCAAAGAGACTTAGATAACTCTGCTGATTTTTGACATACAGATATGATTTATACATCATTTAAAACGTTAAATTGTCTAGTTTTTTTCTGTCCACTCCCAATAAAAACAGCATGTTGTGCTTTTCGCAAAATTAAGAAAATAAACATGATGCGCGTTTTGTTCTCTCTCCCTCAGTGAAGTCCTTTCAGAAACACGTCAGAAAAATTAACTGTAACTTAACGAATATTTGTCATATAAACAAAAGATAAATGTCTACATAATGCTTGGAATGTCAGCTTTTGGAAGATGTAAGTGAAATCGAAAACAAATATTGTAATTCGTTGTTAACTGTATTAGAAGAGAGAGATGTACCGTCTTTCTTCTGTTGCTTCATTATCTATAATGAGCCACGCCCCGCTCCATTGAAGAAAAGAGCAGAGATCATCCATATTCATTAGTCAACCCCACAGTCAATGGACATTCTGTCTCTGCAGCCATTCACTGCTGTGTTGAGTTTTAATCCGAGTGCTGGAAACATGACATCTACTTGTTTACTCGTGACTGTAACTAAAGTTATCTCCAGACGCGAGTGTGACTCGATCGACGTCCAAACGCACACACAAACACACAATGCCTCATATTTGAAGCGCTTTGTGGTATCATTCTAAAAGATGCGATTGCACACATCACACACTTGTTTACTCGCGCCTAAATCTCCAGACAGACGCGAGTGTGTGTGCTTCGTCAGTGTGACGGGATCGATGTCCGACATCTAAATCCTTATTTACTTGCGGATGTGTGTCAGTATCTCCAGACGCGAGTGTTTTCTTTGTCTTCCGTCAAACAGCTGACTCGACGGGAACGCACATACACAAACACGCGAGTCAGGAAACTCGACGCGCTTTTTGGTATTCTTATAAAATACGCGATTGCAAACAGTACAATCCTTATTTAGTTGCGTCTAAGCGCATATCTCCGCACAGCAAGTTTATTAAACACAGGATCACTCGCATGTGCACACATTCACTGCTTTCATGATCAACACGTGAGGTAATGGCGGCGGCTGTAAACAAACATTGATAAGTTTATCACGCGTGTCCCTGGTTGTGTTTCTACTATACACTCTAAAAACCGTTGGGTTATTTGTTTTACCCAATAGGTGGGTTAAACGTATTGGGTTGTTCTGTTGGGTTATTCCTAGCTTGTATTGGGTTATTTCCATAACAACCCAGAGAGTTGGGTTAAAATCGGGCTCACGTCACGCATTTTGAATTTCAACGGTTGACCGGTGCCACTGCTGAGTGCGGACAGACACGAGAGGTACGTTTTAATATATATGTCTGTGTAATGTTTTATTTTGCTACAAAGTGTCTTTAAGCTCTAACACACAGTAAACTATCAGTCACGTTTAAATAAGTGTACAAAAACGCTGTTGTCTAGTTTTTGTCCGTTACACCTGTTCCATTAATTAACTGTTATCGATGCCAAACGCGTTTTTAAGCCATAATAAACGTAGAGAGACATTGCAATTTATTTTAATACTAAACAGCACCAACAGCATGAGCCCTTACGAAAATGAATCATTTCTTTTTTTAGTAGTATAACGTTAGTTTCATGGCGTATTGATTGCCATATTGCTTTAACCATGCTTTCTGTAACAGACAATGTTGTTTTGTTTAAAGTGTAGTTAAAACCGTTTTTTAACTTTTGTAAGGGATGCAACCGGCTGTTTTTTGCTCCAAATATTTTTTTAGCCGGTCTGTGTTATAGACACAGAGCTGTAATATAAATGTGATTCTGAATGTAAATGTCTTAAGAAATGACTCAATGGCATTTTATTGTCGTCTTACTTCAGTATAATCCCTGATAAAGCGCTGTTTAATCCTGCACGTACTGTTTACTGTAACCCGGGTAACGGTTGAATTTGCAATTCAGCGCCATCTACTGTCAAAGTAGAGTATTTATTCAGCGTGCCAGATGTGTTTGCTTTGAGATTTAATACATTATTATTTTCTTTAAATGTAGACATTCTTGGAGATGTTGCATTAAAAACCTTACAAAATGGCCAGCAAGATGGTTCAGCCTTCCTACAGTACCAAGAGGCAAAGCAAACATTTATTAATTTGCAACCTGTAAGTATCATTTATGACACTTGTTTTTTTTAACCTGTTTATGTGTGCATATTTACATTGTGAAAATTCTGTCTTCAGGTCAGAAAACAAACATAATTCAGTATTTGGAGGAGGAGGTATGACGAAGACCCCATGTTCTGCTATGGGATGAATTTGACTAATCACAAGCCTTTGTTATCGTGGGGAGGCATAGCCCTGGAGCAAGACCAGCAGTTGACATGTGCTTTAATATTTTTTTTACATTTTATACAGAGTATCCCAAGCTTTTCACTACTGTTAAGTAGTTTCTGTAACACACAATACATTTTGTACCATGTGATGTTTCCTGAACACACTGTCACCTGCTTAAAGGGACAGTTCCCCCAAAAATGAAAATTGTCATAATTTTCTTCCTCTCCTGTCGTTACAAACCTGTACACATTTTTTTGTTCTGATGACCACAAAGGAAGATATTTTGAGTAATGTTTGAAACCAAACAGATCATGAGCCCCATTGACTGTCATAGTAGGAAAAAAGAATACTATGAAAATGAATGGGGCTCATGATCGGTTTTATTTTTTAAACATTCTTTGAAATCTACCTTTGTGGTTATCAAAGTAAAGACTTATATACAGGTTTATAACAACATGAGAGGGAGAAAATGATGACAAAATGTGTGAACTATGCTTTTAAGCAGTTTTTAGTTGGATAAGATTGAGTAGATTTGTTTTGTTCTTATGTTTTTGTTTATTTATGTATGTATATATGTATGTATGTGTGTATGTATTTATGCTTCTATACATGTATGTATTTATACATTTAAATGCAGGTGCAAATGACTAAATGGAAATAAAGCATTATAAATGTATTTGTAAGTTTTGAATTATTTATTTATAAAGCAAATAATAGTAATAAATAATAATAATAATAATGGGGTTAAAACAGCATTGCAAAAATAACCCAACAAATTGGTTATTTCATAACCCAACTAATTGGGTAAAACTTTCTACCCAATGCAATGGGTTAAAATAACCCAACAATGGGTCAGTGCTATAGTAACCCACCATTGGGTTATTTATTGGGTTATTTTTAACCCAACTGTTTTTAGTGAGTAATGATTACAAAAACACAAATAGGAGTCCAGACATGATAGGCAGTTGTTCTTTTGAGCTTTTTACTGCACAAACGTAAACCTCTCGCTGGCCAACCAAACACAAACCCTGTGTTCACTTTATGATGGCCAAACAGTACCTTTACCATGATTAGGCTACTATGGTTTTTAAAAGGTAACTTATACTTGTGATATTAATAGAAAACATTTCTAATATATATATATATATATATATATATATATATATATATATATATATATATATATATATATAAAATATTTCTATATATATATATATATATATATATATATATATATATATATATATATATATATATAGTGTGTGTGTGTGTGTGTGTGTGTGTGTGTGTGTGTGTGTGTGTGTGTGTGTGTGTGTGTGTGTGTGTGTGTGTGTGTTTACATTATATTGAAAAGTAAACCTTATCATGGTTTTACTACATTCCTGTTGAACATCCCCACAAGGCTTATTATGTGGCTCATTATTCAACTCTTTAGTCTCTCAGCTGTCAATCACTGATTATTCAGGAGCTTTCCCGCCTCCACGCATACAGCCTTTCCCAAGCAAAAGTGTCTTAGAAATTGTAAATCAATGTATTGCTTTATGTGATTGAGTAGGCCATATGATTTTCACATCATTTTGAAGAAAAAACTCTAGACTACTAGATCCTATTTTGAAAAGTCTTGGGAAAACATGTTTAGAATGAGTTTTGTGGACTTATATCAGTGACTTAAAAATTTTGCTTTTTCAAAAACCACGCATAAACATTTTTCTCTCAAAAATACAAACATGTACATACATGTTGATTATATGATATTGTAGCCCAGTTTGTGATGAACACAGTGTTATGAGACTTTTGCCATTAATATGTTTTCAAGCAACTGAAAAAAGCACAAATGTCAGTGCATGTCAAAACTTCCCCAGGGCCCTAAAAACCCCTTAGACCCCAGAGGGTTAATGATCTATTATTTCAGAAAGTTTAGGAAAGTGCTGTAAACAGAGGCACAGTGTCTTGTTAATGCTTGTTAAGCTGATGTTTTTACCACACTTATAATCAGCACTACTAAACCGTTTAGACGTCAAGGTCTCTCATTGTTTAGGAATGATGGTTTTCCTACGCAGGTAAATATGTTCCTCTTTGAATTGATGGTTTAATGAAGACATGTGATTTTTTTATTACCAGAATCTAAGGCTGTTGATACATAAAATAATTTATTGGCACGGGTCTCGGCTTCTGGGTCATGGCCGTGAGGATGCAGATAGTAGTCTAATCAAGTTCTATTGCTGTTTATGAATAAGTCATGCTAACATGACTTTGTTGTTCAACAAATCCAAAAGAACAATCTTTGCTAGTGCTCGTCATTAATGACCAGACCAGATTAAAGGCGGGGTGCATGATTTTTGAAAAACACATGCAGTCAATCAGCAGTAAGGGGTGTGTCTACTAACAACATCATTGCCTGGGTTGCATATGTGTGGGGCGGGTCTATCAAAAGAAAGTCCAGATTCTATTGGGGTAGGGGCGTGTTTGTTTAGGTAATTTCAAACATAAACATTGGTTTTAGAGATCATGCACCCCACCTTTAACTTTTTCCCCACCATTGATGAGTTATCTCGTCAACTAAGAGAAAACATTGTTCCTGGTAAATTTTTTGTTAATCTGCAATACCGCAATTATCCACTAGATTTATAAAAAAAACAATTTATATAAAAACTGAAGCAAAACTTTATTTACTAATTTTAAACTCTGTGTATGTTTTTATAATCTATCTGAATCTGATCTTTAACAAAATAAATAAAAAAAATTATTTCAGCTTTTTGCTAAACAATTTGTATTTTTAAAGAAAAAAAACCCATATTTAAGAGTTTATAAGCCAAAAATATAGAGAGGATGACACATTTATGTTCTTGTTTCTGGTTTTGTTTTTGTGTTTATTGTTTGTTTGAAAGCAGAGGGTCTGTTCTTTCATTTGATATATTTGTATGTTTATATATTGTTAAAGAAATTTTTCCTGGAATGCATTTTGTGAAACTTTTGTAAAAAATGCTGGCGGGCAATTTTTCAATAAATAAATAAATAATTGGCTGGCCGGGAATTAATTAAAGAATGAGCATTTTAATAATAAAAAATGTCACTTATATAACAAATTTGTCGTTCACTGCAAAACCCTTCAAGTGCATGCAAGGTTTTTTGGCAAAATTGCTACTTCTTGGAAACAGACTTAGTATACTGTTGCAAAATGACTAAAGATGCAACAAAAATATTTTAAATTTTTATGAAAATGAACCACACATTGGGGGGCATGAATACGGCTGTCACATTTGGTTTTTATCCAGCCTCCAAAGTTTAATGTGATCCATGGTTGTTTTTTACATTCACCTTCTTTACAAGTTGAGGTCTTTGCTGAAAAATCAATGTGACATTTAACAGAGTCTGTCAACACACCAGTATTTTTGAATAACAGGCCAGGGTTAAGTGGATTTAAAGCGAAAGTAAAAAAAAACTCTCCCTACATAGCTCTTCATTAACACTAAGCACTAAAGAATTCAGTTAATACTGTCATCTTATTTTTGATGGAGGTGGCATTTAGTGACTTTTGCATCTGAGCTTTTCATATTGTTTAATCAATTTGACCCCATCATTATAAATCTACATGATTTTTTTACTAAAAGGTTTGTGTCAGGTAATTTTTTATCTTTGTCGACTACTTCTTCTTCTTCCTTTATTTCTTAACACCATTCCAGCACCTATGGCTAAATTCATGGCGAGAACCAGTTAATCCATACACAAGTTTTTTAATTCAGACCAGTTGATCCATGCTTGGGGGAGGGACAATTTGGTATCTCCAATTTGCCTAACTTGCGTGTTTTTGGCTTGTGGGAGGAAACCGGAATACCCGGAGTAAACCCACAGTGACACAGGGAGAACATGCAAACTCCACACAAAAAAGGCCACCTTACCTAGCTGGGGCTCGAACCGGGGACTGTTGACTACTTAAAAAGCCCTTTAAATAAACTCTCTAACCACCATCCTTCACTTCACACTCCTTATACTGTACATCCATACCTATTCACGACTATGGACAGATTTGCAAATCACTATAAAATCTCACGAATTGACTTAAAATTGGATATATATAGGGATGTAACCAGAGTTTTAAAAATCAAGCGTGAGCGTTCAGTATGTACACACTATTCTGATGACAGAAATTGCACCACGGGCACTGTACACGGACCCTCAGTTACATGTAAAAAATCAACTATACTCTGGCTTTAGTCTACCCTGTCTTTCAATTGGGAAGCGGGACCATAAAACTTTCCATTTTTGGGGGTAATGTGTCTGTCGGTGGTTGAGAAACAACAGGAGGGTCAACACTAGAAGTCTCCTTCTCATCTGAATCTCATCATTCAGGGTCCTTCTCAACATTATCGTCTGTCTTTCACTGTGAAAAAGCTCTGACAAAATCTCATTGACAGAAAACCTTTGTTTAGAGACCATGAGAGTGAGCATTAAGAGAGGCCACAAAAACATCTTTATGTACAATTTTGATATTTCCTATACACAACTTAAAGGAATAGTCCACCCTTTTGCCATATCAAACTATGTTATTACCTCAACCTAGACAAATTAATACATACCTATCTTTTTTCAATGCGTGCACTGTACAGCGCATTGTGAATGTGTTAGCATTTAGCCTAGCCCCATTCATTCCTATGGTACCAAAAAAAAAAAAACGTTTTATTTTGTGGCACCATACTTACTGGTATAACTCCTCATGTAACAGTATTTACACTGAAGTGTTTGGTGGCTTCCCTGTTTGGTACCATAGGAATGAATGGGGCTAGGCTAAATGCTAACACATTCACGACGCGCTGTACAGTGCACGCATTGAAAAAAGATAGAAATGTATTAATTCGTCTAAGTGGAGGTAATAACATAGTTTAATATGGCAAAAGGGTAGACTATTTCTTTAAAGAACACTGATGCTACAAAATGTGTATAGGACTTTGAAGAATCATCATGTCAATTTTAGGTTTATCAACTTCTTCATTAAATTATGAAAATGTATTAAATCTGAAGAAAAACCAATGTCAATCATGTATATGCAGACGTTAAACTTTGAATGGGGTCAAATTGACCCTAAAGATAGCCTAATAGGAGGGTTAACAATTAATTCATAAATATGTTTAGACGGTTTTGTATTTTAAATCCAAGTAATTGTTGCAATTTCTCATTCAGCTCCAGAAATGAAAGATACTTTATCTTTGCTCAGCAGATAAATGGGACTTTCTGCATTTTAGATAAATCCATAAATGCACAAAGGAACTCAAATGAAGCAATCAAACAAACAAGTGTTTCATTTACTATTACAAATTCTGGGAAATGTATTATCCTCAAATGCATTAGGCTTCTAAAAAGTATTTGAATGCATAAGGAGCTTGTTCACATAAGGAAAAGGTTTTATGTGAAGGTCAGAACTGAAGAAACATTCATTTGTTTATCCATCCACATTCATTCTCTATGATATCCTAACAACCGCCATTTATTTACAGTTTTAAGATTATGAAAATGAGTAGTGGGGAAAACTTTAATTAAACTTCACTAATGTGAAACCGTATCATATTTTTGAGAACATTAACCATAATTTGTCTCTATAAAAGCTTTCTCTGACTGAAGGGAAATGAAAACATAACTGGCTTCCTGTAATCATTATACTAATTATTATTCTATGTAATGAAAAGTTATATATAGTGATTCAAATGAGCAGAAGAATCTGCTGGCTTTACATTCTCAAACAATTAGTTGCTTTAGTAAACCAGCATACTTTTTAAATCCTGCATGTCAGGTCAAAATAATAATCACACAGCCAGTATGTGTCAGAGTTATATACCACAAGGACAATGTCTCTTCAGTTTTTCTGAAAGGATTCAACTATCTTTTAACAAAAGCTTTTGCAATTGAGGACCTCCACCATCATTAAAGATCAAATACTGTATGTCAGATTTAAAGATCTCTGCCTCACGGTCAGGAAATTACTATGTTTTATGAAGACATTTTCCACCCTCTGCTGTGATATAAAAAGCCGCCACTCACTCAGTCTATTGCTTTCTGATATCCTGCCTTGGCTTATTCAAGTTATATTAGCACGTAACAAAATGAGACGTATTGGGAATTGTGAAGGTTTTTTTTAGCACAGAAGTACACAAAACGAGTGGCTAGAATATAAGCGCCCTGACCACTGGTGCGGTAAACAGTGTCAACCATGAACACACACTGTGAAAAGCACAGTTGTGAATTGACACAACAAATGGGTTTGAAATTGGCACCAAATCAGCAGAGGATCAGAGTTTTTGAAAACAATTGGCCCTTAGCAGAGATGCAGGCAAGGCCAAAGTATCCACTGAGCCAAAGAAATATACAGCACCTGAACCCTAAGCATCACAGCTGTATTGAATAAAACTGCCTTAACAAACTCTTCCTCCATTTTCATTGGTGAAAAAACATGTTACATTGTATATCATCCAGTCAGTCTACTCAAACAAACAGACTGCAGTTCTGTGCGGTGCAGAAATCTCAGACTTTACCTTAAATGTGGACAGTGTGATAAAAGAGACAGTTAGAGCCTGTGGGAAGCTATAACGCTAGACAGTACAGTACTGTATATGACTGATAATATCATGCTTTAAAGCCAGTCTTAAATGAAACTGAATGTTTCATTATCTCAGAAGTAAATGTTATCGCTCATCTTTGCTGCTTGTCTTTTAATGCCGAACAGATGACCTGTAGTGTTTTTATATTATCTTTCCGCCCCAACGCTATAATCTTGGCAACTGCTGAGAAAGTGAAACCACTGCCAGCACAATAATCTCAGAGATATCTGTGTGACCTTATTTGCTCCTGTCAAGGGTTTTAAGAGATCTTCTAGTTTTTCTACACCCGTCACTGCTTAGACATTTATGTTCTGCATTACTGTTTTATAATGCTGTAACATTAAAGAGGCCCTAGTTAATGGACACTCAATCTGATCTCTGCATTCAGTGCTGTGTCAATCCGAGTGTTGAAAACATCACATCTAAACCATTGTTTACTTGCACCTGTAACAAAAATTTCTCTCCAGGCGTGTTTGTGCTTCGTTAGACACACGATGCCTCATATTTGACGCGTTTTGTGGTATTCTTATAAAAGACAATTCCAAACAGCATATATTTCTGTGCAGTAAGTTTATTTAACGCAGGATCACGCATGGGAAAGCATTTATTTTGGGTTGCTTTCACAAACAAAGACGTGACGGAATAATGTCATCTTCTTAGAGAACATTCCTGCCTAAAGGCTCATTATGCAGCTCATTATGCAAGTCTTTTGTTTCCTCAGCTGTCAATCACATATTATTCAAGAGCTTCCCACCCTCCTTGAATATTGCCTTTCTAACCAAGAAGTGTCTTTGAAATTGTAAATCAATATATTGTTTTATGTGAATGAGCAGGTAGAATGATTTTTGCATAATTTTAAAGAAAAAACTCTAGACTACTAGATCCTGTTTTGAAAAGTCTAGGGAAAACATGTTAAGAAAGACTTTTAAAAATGTTGCTGTTTCAAAAACCATGCATAAAATTTTTTCTCTTGAAAATACAAACATGTACATACATGTTGATCATATAATATTGTAGCCCAGTTTGTGCTGAACGCAGTGTTATGAGACTTTTGCCATTATTATGTTTTTAAGCAACTGAAAAAATCACAAGTACAGTGCGGGTCAAAATTTCTCCAGGGCCCTTAAACCCCTTAGACCCCAGAGGGTTAAAGGAGAACAAACAAAGAAGAATAGATGGATTTGTGTAATAACATGATGTTTCTGCACACACATTGGCTACTCATTTTTTGACAGAAACACAAAAATTTCAAGCTCTGGCCTGACATCTCCGTTTCTGACTCAATCTGATCCCGCTCAGGTGTGCACGGATAGAGTGCTCAGTGTGTTCAGTTTAATTTAGCATTTTTTAAAATCAAATTAACTAAACTGAATGGTAGGCTAACTTGCATTACTTTTTTTTGAAAAGTAACTCAAATATTAATATGTAGATTTATAAAGTAATGCATTACTTTACTCGTTACTTCAGAAAAGTATTATTATTACGTAATGCACGTTACTTGTAATGCGTTACCCCCAACACTTAAAATGACAGACAGCTTGAATGACTTCAATCAAGAAGTAAACTACAAACAAAAACTAGATTTGGCTGGGTTATTTTTGACCCATAATGGGTAAATATTGGACAGAACACACTGCTGGGTTAAAAGTTATTTTAACCCATGGTTGCATAACATCAACCCAACATTGGGTCATTTTTAAACCAGCACGGGGTAATTTTTAACCCAGCATGTGTTCTGTCCAATATTTACCCATTATGGGTCAAAAATAACCAAGGCATTTTTAGAATGTGAGGAAAATGTAATTGGGGCGAGCTAGATCAAGTGTAATGGTTGCCATCTGCTGTTTCTAAGGTGTTGGTCTCTGGGTAGTTGCTTATGGCCAAACTCAGTGTAGGTGACTACTTTATTAAAAATAAATAAATATATTACTTCTAACGTATTATCAAGCCATATGCGTTAAGAAATTAGTTGAGTCTATTGAAAAAAGGGTGAGCGAGTTTAATGAAGTTTTAGTGTTCACATTAATAGCCATTACAATGAGAAACAGTACCATGATCACTTTTTGGTCAATTTATTATAGACATTGGAAAGACCATGAAAAGAATTACATACTCCTCGAAAAATATATAGGCTCATTAAGGGAGCAACTTTATTTCTCTTTATTCTTTTAAAATGATCCCAGATAATGTTTACATTTGAGGTTGACATTTTGAGTTTAAACAACCCAGCACAGGTGAAATTACAACCCAGGGGGTGAGAGTTGCTTCCTTTTTGACCAAATGTCAAACCCAAGTGTAATCTAACAACAACATGGTGATGCTCATGTGAATGTCCTGAGATTGTCCAGTTTTAGCACAAGTAACCTGAAGCTTCTGTAGCTCCCTCTATTGGTCAAACCAGCACCGCATATATGAGGCCAAGCTTTGTGAGCTGTTTTAAACACACAGGACAGTTCCAGACAGGATGTAAAATAAAATAGGACCTGCACCCTGAGCATGGGACATCTGATCAGCCTGTAAGTATTAGTAATCCTGGTCTTTGCAAACACCACAAATGAAAAGGAGGGGGGGGGGGCTTTTGCAAACAATATTTAACAAGCTGTCAATTTAATGTATGCATTTTAAGCACATACATTCAAAAGTAAGTATTATGCATGTATTTAAAATCAGGCAGAGTCAAAGTTTTTAATTTCCAAATGTCGCAGTGTAGTAACATACAGTTTATCAAACCTTTAGTAAACTCTGGTAGCTACTACATTAAAAAAAACTGTCCACCAAAACTAAAGAAAAATGGAAAGATGTGGTCAAATATGGAGATGCAATGAGCCCTGACTGACAGTCAGATCGAGTGTTTGTGTGCTCTAGGGGTTTAATAGTAAAACTTTCCTGCAGTTATGTATAAGAGCGAATCTGGTCCGTCTACAGTACATTTATGTTTGGGAGAAACTGTGAGTATATCATTGGATAAAGTATTAAAGGGATAGTTCATGCAAAAATCAAAATTCTGTCATCATTTACACACCCTCATTTTGTTCTAAACCTGTATGAGTTGTATGAGAAAATAGTAGGAGAAATACTTTTTAAGTACTCTTACTTTAGCTCTAACTCTTCAACAAACTGAGTTATCAAATAGGTACTCCTTCGCAGTCCACTACATTACATGTCTAAAGGGACACATGCCCCCTGGTTCTTCATCATTTCAGTGTTTTTACATGCTGGACTGAGAGGGTGTAAAACACAAGAAAAAATACACTTTCCATCCTCTCACATTTCCTACACCTCTCCTATTGATCAGCCGAGTGTATGCAACCCTGGACCACTCCAGAAAACCATGAGCCAACGAAGGTGAAAAGCAAAAACAGAAAACAGATTCCTGAGTTTGATGTTTCGATGCCTCAGGCAACACATGATACCTACAGTAGACTTGGGCAGAATTCCCAACACCATCTTACAGCAAATACGATCATAAGAACTTGCGTCATATATAATTCATTCCTTGTTAAATAATAAACACCAAAGACTGCAGTCCAGTCTGGTTGCACATAATGTACCACGTAGTATGGTCACACATCTCTTTTTCATATAATAGTTCACAGTCACCACATTTGTCAAGCTCCAAAAGTGTAAAATATTATTCTCCATAAACCAATTCTTTTTTTAATGTTAAAAATTGTATGATAGCTTTGTGTGAGGATTTTGTATTAACTACACTATTTAAAATAAAGGTCCTTTAAAGGTTATTCACAGCAAAAATGACAGAGCTACACTTGTTTGAAGTTGACAGAGTCAGCAAAGTCAACTTAAAGAAAAATCGAGTTTAGGATTTTTGAGGGTTCAAAAGCAAAATCACTGCATCCATATACTGTTTTTAGTTTTTAAAATATGCAGTGTTTTATGCAGCCCTTTCTGAGAGGTACACCTTAACCTTAATTCTTTATTTTGGCTGTAGCTCAAAATTACATTGTGCACATTTTCCACTCATTTTGCTAGCATTGGTCACATTTTTCAAGTCTAAAGGGCCGTTCACACCATATTAGCATCCACAATACCGGATGATAATGATAACTTTATGCTAATTCGCCCGCGAGGCGCAGTACTCGCGTAAATCATTTACCCTAAATTGCATATTTTCTTTAATTAAAACACTTTTAATTGTTTACGTGTCATTAAATTTATAAATATGCTGTTCTTGTTGCATTTACACAGCATGTATAACCAGCAGATGTCCTCAACATGCCGCTTTTGCGTAACTCTAAACAGTTAATCTAGTAGTTTGTGTAATATAGTATCTTGCCATTTGGCGTAGTAAAAGTAGTACAATAAAAAGCATTACGTAGTAATTTTCACAGCAACTGCATCAACGCTGGATACCTGAGGTTATTTAATGTTATAGACCTCAGCAATGAGCTTCTCCACAATGTCATTCTAAATGCACGTGCAGTTGAAGTTCAAATAGATTTGATTGGCTGTCAATGGTTTTTATCATTCATCAGTTGAAAAAAAAAACGCTCAGAAAGTGATCCCAATGATATTGTTCATTGTATCTTCATCATTATAGTTTTGGTGTGAACTTTTATTTTTATAATAGTTCATATGGTTGGTTCACATTTCGCGACCGTGCCGCTTTCCTTCTTCTTTTTGAAAATAATTTTCAACTGGCTGCGACGTGCCTGAAAAACAACGCATCATACTGCGTGCATGTCGCGACCATTGCTCTCTATTTAAGCGAGCTTGCGACGCCACTACATTCAAAATAAAAATTAAAAAAGACAGTAAAAAAATTAGAAAAGAAAGAACCTTTCTTTACCAAAAATAACCTATGAAACCTTTCAGACAAATTTAGTTCTTCTGTAGTATTATTATGCAACCCAGTATCACGAAATTACGTACCTATAGTCACGGAAATTTGTGAGACTTAAGCGTGACACTGACACGGTTTTTCACCTTTTCGCGTGAACATGTCACACATTTCTGATTACGTGTCACTGTCACGTATTTGTTACTAAACTGTTTTGTCCTATTTTCTTACCATTGTTGCTTCGGTTTAGGGTTAGACTTACATAAAATGACATCCTTACCCAAACCCAACTTTAACCCTAATGCCAGGCGACAATGGTCTAAAAATCATAAAATATAAAACAAAAAGGTGAAAAGCCGTGTCAGTGTCATGCTTAAGACACACAAATGTAGGTATATAATTTCGTGATACTGGGTTGCATTATGAAGTACCTTCATTTTTAAGACTGTATGTCTTGAAATTTCCATTATGAAGACAACTAACAGTAGTAGTTATAAAATTGTTTAGATAAAAATAGGGGGTTTTACCAAGACTAAATAATCCTTGCTTCATAGAGAGACTAAAAAGTGTTGCAGTGCGTGAGTGTTCTCTCTTTTCCAGGCCCTGGGAATACTGATGGATTCGTATTATTAGTATTCCGCCTACATGGTGTCTCATATAATGAAGACTTCTGCTGTGGACGGTAACAAACAGCAAACAACATCAGAGTAGAAAGAAAAAGGAGGGAGCAGTGATTTACTACGGAGAGTCAAAACGGTCGCAAGGTGAATGTTGGGAGGATGTTGTAGCTAATGTTTCACATACTATAAAGATGAATCCAGTGAGGTGAACTCAGACAGAACTAAAGCAGGTGTTTGTGTGAAACAAAGATGTGTGTGTTACTACGCAGTAGGAGGTGTAATGTAAAATCCATGCAGTGTGACGGGTGTGTAAACGGCAAGTGTTTAGTATCTGCCATTGATTTTCAGCCACATCAAGTGCAATCCAGTAACTCTATCTCATAACGAGCCTTGTGTTATATAATATTACAGTTATAGCACACTGGAGAAGACCTAACAAACAGAGAAAATGATGTGCAAAAACAGGCGCGCAACATACATGTATAAGGGTCATTGAAGCATTTGCTCTATGATGGTATGATGCAGAAAGTATTGAGAGCAAAAAATATACCAATGTAACATCCAGATTTAATTACAAAACTTCTCCAGTTTGATTTATTTGAGATCATGGCCACATAACTCAAATTTAAAGGGGCACTTTTGTTACTTCATTGTACCAAACATCTCTATACAGATGTTTAATGAGCACCATAGGCTTTAAAGCAGCTTGTGGTGGATTGCTTTTCTGCCTGAATCCACTGCTTTTCTGCCTAAATACATTTCTATGATACGCATACAAATAAGCAGCAATAAAAATAGCGTATTAAAATAATAAAAACTGAAAGGGTCATGCTGCTGAAATGAATTTACACATATTTTTGTTGTTATAAACAATACAATGTTTTGTTCGGAATGTAATTAGAAACAACTACAGTATTGTGGGGAAGGATTTACTTGCCTAAAAGATACAAAAAAAAAACATTTATGGAATTGTTATGGAACAGAATTGTAAAAATGGAAATGGAGCCATAAATGGAAAATTGCTTATAGCTTTCATCACTAATGATAAAAAAATAATTTCATTACGTTGAAATAAACTTGCTTGAAGGAAGAGAGGAAAATATAGCCCTGTCCTTTGAAGGTCCTTTGAAGGTTACCTTTGAAGGTTACACACACACACACACACACACACACACACACACACACACACACACACATATATATATATTAGGGGTGTAACGATACACCAATTGCACGGTTCGGAACGGTTTACGGTTTTGGAGTCACGGTTCGGGCCGATTCGGTTCGGTTTGCTGTGGGTGTAGGGTTCCTGTCATTTTACCAGCAATGCTAAGGAATAATTGATTAACTTAACTTAATAACAACAACAAAAATAACTTGACGTTTTCTTTATTAACTTTGGCAAACAAACTTAAAATCAGACTTTAACTTTAGTAATGCAGGACTCTAATTAGCTGTTTATCAGGTGATGAATATCATTCCTTAGCTAAAATGCTGAAAATGTTACTGTTGAAGTCAACTAATGCATGAAATAAATGTACTATGAATCTGTAAATCTGAGAATAATGTGGGTTTATTATCAGTAATGAACTCATTAAGGTAATCATCACACAAACACACACAAACACCAGAGGTCGCGTTAGACTTTCACTTAAAAAAATTCTGCCATCACTTATTATTCGTCATTTCATACTTTAATGATAATAATTGTTTTTGTTTACATGTTCATTTTTAATCATGGACTTACAAAACGAGCATTCAAGTTAAAATGTGTTTAATTATTTGTGAAGAAGAACAGATGAACAGAGACCATGCATCACTTTACATGTTTAACATCATGAAACAGATGAATTAATGATTTTCTTCTCACAGTGACAGCGGAGGCGATTAAACACGCGAACTTGTGCTGAACAGGCAAAAATAAACAAATCAAATCTCTGTTGCGATTAAAATAGCAACAAACGTGTAAACCCTCTGTTTTTACCTCAGACAGACGACGTCTTGTTACATTTTTACTTTTGATCTGGAGAATGATCTCGCGCTCTTCTATTTTACTTAAGTTAACCCGATCTGACACACACACGCGAACGCAAGCACACGCACACAGTTACGACAGATTGTGTGTGATGTGTCTACGACACGAATTCCATTCCTGTACTCCACTGGAAACCACACAATGTTCACACACAAGAGACTTAAATGTGTCCGGGGGATCTGCAATCTCAGGCGGAGCAGCCATCCTGTGACCTGCGCTCACTCCCAAGTCACGTGACATGACATGACATGCACTTGGAAAACAGTAACTTTGGAATATACTATTTAGAACAGCATTTAAAAAGCTCTTATTAGTCGTTACTAATACAATTTAATCAAATATATGCAAATATATTTTTTTAATAAATAGATTAGTTAGTCAGAGATAAGTGACATTAACCTCAACAATGGGCAGCAGGAGGCGTGAGAGTACCGCGACACGACACGGGAGGTTCGCGATTCGTATCGTGGGTGGTGTATCGCGATCGTTCGGTTCGGTTTGTAATATCGTTACACCCCTAATATATATATATATATATATATATATGTACAGATAAAAGTAAGCATTGGATGCACTATAAATTGCTGATCCAAAGTGTCTGCCAATTGCATAAATGGAAAAGCCAATTTTGTAAACTAAATATAGGAAATAAAGTTTACACGTTACGTATAAATAAACCCTAATTTTGAGTGATGGTGACCATCACATGTAAATCACGACATCACACGCAACACCACAATGTCATTTTTAAGGCCCACTAGAAGGTGTATTACTTTAAAATGTAACTTTTTAGATGCTTGCACAAACAACATGTGTTTTTTACTGGAAGACAGGCTCTAATGTAAGATTCTTAAAAAACACAGACCTAGTTGTGTATAGTAGTCCAGACTGCAGAGTACATGACAGGTGAGTGCGTAGACTATATATAGCACAAGAACACTGAGCTTCCTTGGTCAGCATAAAGCACAGCAAGCTTTTCAGTACCAGTTGTATTCATGAGAGAGTTTAACAACTCATCTTTATGACAACTTCAATGCAAAGCAATTCAAATGCAAAGCATTTCTCTCTCTACCTCTATGTATGAAGGTGGCCTCAGACACCAATGCATACAGGTCAGGTCAGCATGGAGAGATAAATGGTGATTTATTATGGAGAAAATGTCCTTGTGCAGCCATATAGTTCCTGTGGGAGACTGTGAGCAATGCATAGCGCCAGAGAGATTAATGTCAAAGAGGAGGAGAGGTGCGACAGATCAACATCAGAATAATTTTACCATGCACCTTTAAACAAAGAGGGAAAAGAACAGAATGGACAGTGAAGAGAGAGAGAGGTGCCACGGGAAGTAATTTGTATTGTAGTTTTGCATAATCAGACAGCTGGCATGAAGTCTGGTCCACATTGTAATTTATTTTGTCCTCCTTAGACAGGAGGAGACAGACATGATGCGTAAAACAGTCAACCACCGTTCATCTCGCAGTGATTTTCCGATTAAGGGTGGGTAGATCTAAAATAGATTCAAAATAAGTAAATCATTGTTAACAGATCATTTGATATGCCATGTTCACATCCATTATGTAGATTGTTTCTTATTTTTAGGTTACAAATAGTCAGTTCAGAGCACTAACTGATACAATTACTTTAGTCAGAAATCCATATTTCCAAGTCTTATCTACTTAAATCACTCGCTAAGGTCACAATAAAACATTTCTGACCAACAGTTAACATCAACTGTACTATAATCTGTGTTTCTTAAGCTCGGATTGTGCTTAAAAACACTTTTCCACACAAGATAGCAAGCACTTCACAACCACAAGTATAAATCCCCTGCCCAAAATAATAAATATTCAGTTATTGGCAAAAGGCTGGGGTTTCTGAGCATAGTACTTTCCTCCATTCATAGTAATAATGCTACATCTTTTTGTTAGTCTTTGCGTTGGTCTTAACTATGCGTTTTGTATTACTAAGCCTGCCTGAAGATACACAACATCAGGCTGTGCCAAACAGTAACTGTTACAGCTCTGAAGACCTCAGGTCAATATGAGGGCCTCATTACGTTTTCATCTCTGCTAGAACAGATGCCACCTTCAATAAACCCAACTTGCTGCAGTAGCGCCTGCCCACGTACATGACGCTCACCGCTTTGACGTTTTTCCTGTCCAAATCTCCCAGCATCCAAAGCTTGCTAAACTTGGCGCAGCCTACAGAACATCAATTTTTCAGCAGTAACACAGATGAAGTGGATGTCAGCGCAATGGGCAACATGCACCACCGCCAATGCTGCCATTTTGCCCTCTGTGTCACGGTGGGTATGCACCATATGTTCATCAATGGTTGTCCAAAATGCTTTTACGCTAGCAAAATAGATGAAATGTTAACTAGACAATTAGGATGTTGTGCTTTTTGGTGGCAATCTTTTTTTTATTTCATGAATGGAAAAGATTTTATCTGTCTGCAAAAGATATTTCACACATTGCAGAATTTACAAAATAATAATAATACAAAAATTCTAGTTACAAAAGAGGAATGTTTGGTATTTGGGCATGTTTGCATAACATCACCCACAGTGTGGTGGTCTGCAGATGGATGGGTTTGTATTTGGTTTTCTTCAGTGACAGATCAGAAATGATAAGAGCAGCAGTATTTCTTCTCGTTGTCTTCTCTTGTCTTTGTGATATCTTATGCGCTGCTTTATTGGTGACTGAAGGCATAAGCTTCTGGCTCTTGAGCCAATAACATGACCTGTCTTGACATCTGTCTCACTTTCTTTCTTTCACATTGGCTTCTGTGCGGCCTTCTTTCTCTCTATGTCTGTCACGAGATTTAATATATACTTTATATTTATATGTATATATATTTATATGTATTCGTATGTAAATAAAAACGGCTCATTCCAATGTAATAAAAAACAATACAGTTCATTTTGTAAGGTCTTTACACCACTGATAATAGTTTAATGTAGATTATAATGCATTTCTGTCAAGAGATCCTTCTAAAAGTTACACTATGCACCTGTAAATGGCTAGGTGGTAAGGAAGCTGTGTATAATTCAGGAAAAGACTGATTAAAAAGTTGTAACGCTTATAAAAGCTTATACTGCAACACTGAAAACAATAAAAAAAACACATTGGCCAACAGTGACAAACGCAGTGTATGTAGTGGTTGATACTGTTTTCACCTTAAGGGGGTC
This sequence comes from Paramisgurnus dabryanus, assembly GCF_030506205.2. Classification (NCBI taxonomy): domain Eukaryota; kingdom Metazoa; phylum Chordata; class Actinopteri; order Cypriniformes; family Cobitidae; genus Paramisgurnus; species Paramisgurnus dabryanus. The sequence continues at coordinate 59,613,842 of NC_133337.1, read as the reverse complement.
GCACACCGGATGCGCAGCTCATCGCTGTGCAGCGCCAAGCAATTCGAAAAAAAAAAAACGAACACATTGTTTTTTATGAGTATACGCACACCGGCGCCGACAGGTGGCGCCTGTCCGCGGCGCCCAGCCACGACTCAGGAAGTTGCTCAAATCCCTGTTGCGCCACAGAGCGACACTCAGATAGTTTAAGTAAGGAATAATTGACGACGGGCCATTGAATTATAAGAAAATAATGCACACCCAAGGTGTAATGCGGCACGACGTGAAGCAGAGTGCCGTTACACCTTGGGTGTGCATTATTTTCAAATAATTCAAAGGACTGGAGTCAATTATTCCTCTTATACTACGGTTACCACAAACATGGCTCTGGTGTCTATTCTTAATGGTGTCTATTCTTAAGACATTTGACAAGTTTGGTGTGCGGTTATCAGAAATTAATGCATACCCACGGAACATTTCTCAGCCAATTAGAATACAGCATTCAATAGACCCACGGTATAACATTATATAACATCATATTTGTCCCAAGTCATTAACGATTAACATTGGCTGCTAACATATATTTAGCATTTTGAAGTAAATGTGAGTGCGCCATTACACACACTCTGTACGTTGGATGATTTTCCCTGCGATGCTATCAGGACTAGACTCACCATAAACTGAATTTGCTCGCCCACTCATTACCGTTCTTCTCACAGCGTCCCGCCCATTTAAGTAGCATTTTTCAAACGGATAGTGAGGTGGACTGGAGTTGAAACAGCGGAGTTTCATGACGCTTTAACTTGCAGATATTAACACTTCCATCTGCGCTTTTTTGGAATTGCGCTCTCATGCAAATTGTCCCCGTTTAATAAATCTGGCCCCGAATTGTGGCCTGACAAGTGAGATCACTTGCCTTCAATGTGACCAATTATCATTCTGTTATTAACACATTCGCAGCCACTTCGTCCAGTGTCCATAAGCAGGCACTATTGGACTAACAGAGAGGCTGACAGATGCTGCGTAATCTCTTGACACTACTGTTACAGTAAAATAAAAAAAACAAGGCCAGACCAGCATAATATTGAAATATTGCATACAGTACATGCGCATTCTACGCATACTGAATGTGCAATAAGACAGCACAATCAACCGTCACATGCTACAAATGCAGGGAATGCGGGTGAATATGTGTGTGTGTGTTTGTTGAGGAGACATGGTGTGCTGTGTGAGCACGTACAAGAGATGTTTTTTACATTTTTCTGAGGTACCATTGTAGCTATCTCTGCTGGCCCTTGTCATCTCTTCTCCCTTGATGTTTGGCACTGGAAACATAAATAAACAAATACATCCCAAAAAAAGCACATAGGGTACACAGAATCCACTCAATTCAGACGGTAAAGGGCATCACTTTCCGTTACGACTGACATGTTTATTTGCTGGAAATATACAAATCCTGATAAAGTGGCAACCAGGAATAGAAGATAGCTGATTTACACCAAACACAGTCTGCATGTAAAGTGACCTTGACCGTGTGGTGCAAAGCAAGAGGCATTTCCCAGCATCCCTGTCTGATATTTTGCAGTTGTGCTCAGTTGAAATGTGAAGTATAAAAGAGTGCCACAGGGGTCAGAGTTGGGTCCTTTCATGATTTCATCTGGGTGATGTAATAAAGTACTTTACTGATCAGTGCCTGAGAATAACCAACATTTTGTTTCTTGTTTTCAGTGCCAAGTACTAATTTGTTACTTTGTGAGAGAACAAATAAATATGCTGCTGTCAAGAAGCTATGGGATCTCACGAATACAAATGAAGGCAAATATGAGCTAGGAACACATAGTGCTTTGTGTCCTTTGAGAAAACACTAAAAGATGCTAATTTAAAATCCAACCATATATACATTTCCTACCATTCTAAAGGGAATTAAAATGATAGAATTTTCGCTTGTTGATTTTAATCTAAGTGATTATCTAAGGGCAATTTATTTGAGCAGCATTACTATGTTTTGCCCAAATGCTTAATATTAGAAGGTTTAATGATAATCCATCTCTTTAAGAGGCTGGCAACAGCAACATTTTACTCTTAAATACCAATGTCACAGATGGAGAACATTCCTTTAATTTCCTTCTATGGCATTATGTCTGTCTGTCCAATATTTTCACAATGGTGTCCCCAATGTTATAAAAAAGAACGAAACCTCTTTCTAGAGGAAGTTGTTCTTTCTGAAAACTAAAGTGTTTTAGTTTTTTTTGTGTAGACTAGTGTTTCTCAACTTATGGGTCAAAGCTTTGTTGACAGCAGGAAAAAACAAATTAAAATAAAAATGCAATTAAAATACAACCCGACGAAATTAAATAAAATACAGGTTCACTTGCAATAAAAATAAACATTTTGTGTGCCGCCCACATTGTTCTTGTGTTGTAAAAGATATATGCAACAAATAACACAAACCCATCAAAATTCAGGCAGCAACTGTGCATATTGATGGGCCTGTGCATGATATTGTTATATTATTAATATATTTCAACGTCTGATTTTGAAGACACGTTTGTTCACTTTTCTAAAGTTAACAATCTTGTGACTGTGTTGGGTCATCAAATGACATCCAATTTAAAATCAAGGCCCCAGAGCAACACAATTTGAAAACAAAAGCTTTAGACCCTCTTTTTTAGTAAGATTTATACTGAATCGCATTATCTGTCCAAATGTATTTGCAAATATTGCCTTATGAAATATTAATAGATTTATTAAACAGCAGTTTGATGTGTACCGAAATCAATTATTGATGCTGCGTCCTTCAGGCTTTCAATAAAGCAACATAGGCTGGGGACAAGGATATGGCGTGTATTCATCTAGATTGTTCAGATTACATTATAAATGGTCTGTTCGGTCACATTAATGTGATATGCAAAGCTTCTGAGGTCATTTTGTTCAGCTGTTAATGCCATTTTATGGTTTGAATTTAAATTAGCCAATGACACAAACCTAAGGATTAAAAAGTGTTTGTGAGAAAATGTATGTGAGTTTAGAAACATTGAGCGAGCGAGAGAGAGACAGAAAGAGAGAGAGAGAGTGTGTGAGCGAGAGAGTGATTCACAAGGCAGGGAAGGAAGATGAGGCGGCAGACAGAGATAGATGATCTGTTGGCAGGCACAATTTTCTGAGAGAATATGGTGGAAAATAGAAGAGAAGAGATGTATAATGAGGTCAAGGGAAGACAGAGAGAGGGAAAGACCTTGAGGCCAAGCAGACCGATAAGAATGGAGAGCTAACCAGATACATTTCACACCACCCAGACTCATTCCCTATTATAGCCACTGTGACCTCTGATCTCAGAGACCTCTCTGATTTGTCATTGAGCTCTAACATTACTAGTGAGACCACCAACCACAGAAGACAAGTGTCATGTCAATTAAACTGTGCGTGTAGGAGATTATAGTGTATAAAAGGTTATAAAAATTAAAACTGCTCTTACAACTATGACTGTTTGGCCACTCACACTGATATATTTTATAAAAAGCAAACAGCAAAACTGCACTTTTAAATATTATTTATGCTTGCACATATTCAAATTTGCATTTGCTAAATGTATCTCATAAATACAATACGCTGTGGCACCAATAGTTTCACAGACATAAAAACAAGTTATAATTTATTTTTAACTTCTATTGTTTCTGTAACCTACAGCAACAAATACCTAACAAGAACATTGACAATTCTTTAAAGTGTAAAACTTCAGCACGTATGTCTATTTCTCAGACTTAGCAGCTTTGCCCGAGGGAGTCATAAGGTCCGCTCGGCCAAAGCAGAGCCACCTTAATCGACATCTACCCTACATGGAGTTGACATCACAGTAAATCATCAGCACCTTGCCTGACACTGCTCTTTCTAGCATGGCAGTTTGTCTGCTTACTCAGCAAAACCCCCAACCGGAGAAACCTCCAACATCCAACATCCACCTCAAGTTCAAGTTACACTTTATTTCCAATCTGCTTCCCCTAATCGAAGTTTTCGAAGATGAAACTGCAGCACTGGCCTCAGAACGCAATTACCGCTCCACCACAACAGAACCTCTTGCCGTCGAAGGTATGAGTAGTATATCTTTACCCAAAGAGTTTGGGATTAAACACATTTAAGAGCTTGATAAAATTAATTGACACAAATATTTAAAAACACTTGGTGAGAAATATCTGGATGGTTTGCTGCTTTCAGGCACACTTTTGCCATGAGGCCTTGCGGGGCTAATATGAAAAAATTAATAAAAAACACCACGAGCCAGGTGGCTCTTTTGAAGCGTAATTTAAGTATGTACCAATAAATGTACTTGTTTAACACCTAAATAAATGTACAACATTTACAACTGTTGTTAGTAAGTCATACTGTACATGTCAGCAAACATGAATAATAGGACAATGAAAACCTGGCAGATGTACTATGTCTGCAATATATGTATACTGCCACCATGGGACGAAATCATATTTTCAAGTAAAGTGGGACGAAAGTAACAAAGCGATTTTGTCCGAGCCCTGATAGTATTTACATCCCAGACTATGACAGCATCTTTAGCACACAAACCCTTGACAGAGCTGACAAATGTTGCATTATTTACTCACCGTTTTCCGCGTGTAGATCCAGAAATGTTTTTTAACCATGAAAAGTAAATTCCTAAAGCAGTCATTTTTTTCTTATAACACATTGTGTTTCTGGTTTCATGTGTTAAAGTACTGTTCAATCTACAGGTTATTTAGTGCTCTAATACATCCTGAGTTTGACCTCTTTGAGTTTTTCAAAATAAAAGTAAATCGGGTATAAATGTGAAGAGATCATGTTGGGTGGAAAGTAAGCTTGTTACTTTTGTCCCGCTGCTAATACTGTTGTATATGTTGAAAATTTATATTATTCTAATTTGGTTTAATTTTATTTTCCTAGTGTTCAAACTTATGAATTTTTTTTTTCTCAACAATTTAAGTTGTTGGTTGCTTTTGAAACATTTGATAAAAATGAAATTTAAAATGTTATTTCATTAATTTTTACAAAGATAAACTACTACCGTAAATATGTTTGCAGTTACATATTAACAAAGTCATAGTCATGTAGATGGGGTCGAAAGTAACAATTCACAACTTATGTTTAAAGTGAAATTATACTGAAGTCGTTTTACATTTTTACAAAATTCCACCGAGAGAGTTATTGACCACAGCAAATATATATATATATATATATATATATATATATATATATATATATATATATATATATATATATATATTAGGGCTGCATGATTAATCGCATGCGATACCATGCGCATCACGTCAGTAATGTCGGTTCATTGATTAGTATTAAATCGCCAACAGCTGCTTTCAGATGGCGCGACATTAAATGCACTGAGCCGTAGTTCCCTGACAAGCTGGGCCATATCGCATACATATCGCAGGTGATGCGTCCGCGATAATTAATGCGAAGTTGCCCCGATTGTCAGTGAACTACGGCTCTGTGCAGTTAAAGCTGCTCCATCTGAAAACAGCTGATGGTGATTTAATACTTATCAAGGAACCGGCATTACTGACGAGATGCGCGTGACAAACACATGCAATTTATCGTGCAGCCCTAATATATATATATATATATATATATATATATATATATATATATATATATATATATATATATATATATATATATATATATATATATATATATATATATATATTAAAACATTATCTTTTAAAATTAAGTTTTTTTCTGAAAAATGGTACTTTCGCCCCCGCTCTCCCCTACTTGATCTATTATGTAAGAAGTAGGTACTTCATCCAGCCTTTTTGTCCAATCATATTACAGTACTTGTTTTTGCATGCAGGGTGAGTAACTGAAACCTTACCAACCTCAGTGAGCCGTGACTTACATTGGGTTTCTAAATGCTATACGTCTCCTTCATCCACCAACATTTTGTCAAGGCAACTACGCCTTTCTGATTCACCAATTTTCAATTAGCATCCTAAATTGTTCTACCATTATAAATGGCTTCTCTGAAGGACATGACATTTCGCAAGATGAAGTAAGTTATGAGTAGGTTTAGTGAGCACAAAGACCTTATAGAAGCCAACAAACAGTAAGGCAATAATTTTATACAAAAAACCTGACTAGTGCTGCTCCCTTTAGTGTGGTTTGGTGCTCTCTGAATAATGACATAACAATTGATGTGATCAATGTCTGAATGGAAGCCATTAGCAACCCGAAAGACTGGTGTAGGTAATGGTGTAGGGGCCTATCTTTTCTTTTTTAATCAGAACAGGGAAAGACTTTTCTCTGTACTTAAAATTCAGCTGGAAAAACAATATTGGACACGGTTAATTATCCACAGCCCTGCATGTTTGCTCCTGGGGAGGAAGGGGCTGTCAGTGATGGATGTTTGGTATGGACAGCGGCCAATACAGTTGGCTGTCAGAAAACTGGTGGTCCTATGCAACAAAAAAAGGGCGGTGACTTTAGAACAATCAAGTTTCTTTATGCTGGCCTCCAAAAGTCATTAAGCTACCAAATTATTATACAGTATAGCAAAGATAAAGCCAGATTTTGTAAGTAAAGTACTCCAAAAGAGTTTACACTGTTGACTCCCCTCGGAGAAGATTACCATCCTATGATCAGGTTGCACTCAAACTTGATAGTCCTTTTTAAAGCATTCACCCGCTTGAAATCTACCCATATAATTTATTAAAAAGCAATAATAACTTGGTCCACACAGCCTGGAGTGCTTAGCTAAGGTTAATTATGCGCTCAGCCATTGCGCCGTGAGGATTTTAAAGCTCGATCCCATGCCCCACAAACAAGCAGATGAAGTCATTTCCTTTAATCCACTTGTGCGTTGACGTAAAACTAAGGCTCAGCAAGATTTCAAAACCCTTATTTTTTTGTCAGGAGTCAGCGTTTGCATTTCGGCTTCGTACTGATGGAATCTTCTTTACACCCAAGCCAGCTGTTGCTGTGTTCTGCCATATTGCTTTTAATTGAACACCCAAAAGTTTGTTAAAAACTCAACGATTCCAGATTTTGGGCTAGGGAAACGGTTCTGCCTCTGTGCTTATTATGAGCTAACAGCAGCGAAAAGAACATTTTAAATGCATAACGCCTCCAGAAACGTCCCATACGTCCAAAAAAGACTGATTGTTTCGAAAGTAATTACATTTTGTGTGTGTGTGTGCATTCTGACAATTCCCCTGTGCAAATTTTGTGCAAAAAGCAGACTTATACTGAAGTATAAATGGATGGTATTGTAAAAGGAGTTTATCCACATGTCCAATGATGATCAGTATGTAACTAAAGCTGTGATAAATCTTGTGCACAGAAACCATTAAAGGGCCCATATTATGCAAACTCAACTTTTACAAGGATTTGGACATAAATGTGTGTTGGCAGTGTGCGAACACAACAACCCTACAATAAAAAAAATCTACCCACTCCTCCTCCATTCCCATTGACCAGAGCAGTCTTATTAGACATGCTGTTTTGTTAATATGATGTCACACTAACAAAGCCATGTCCATAGCCACTGACTTAATGGTTCATTTTACCCAAAGGCTTATCAAAATGTGTTTGTCAGCACGTTGTAGCACTAATGTGGTTAAATAGGCTATTGTCACAGAAATCAGATCTATTTTTAAACAAAAGCAGAAGCTTATTTGCATTTAAAGGTAGATACATAAAAAACACACTTTTTTGCTCCATCCCAAATAGGGGCATTTTGGACATGCTATAACAAATGATCTGTGGGGTATTGTGAGCTAAAACTTTACAGACACGTTTTAGTCACACATGAGAAGAATATTCCATCTTTAAAATGGGCATAATGTGTGCCCTCTAAAGTACGATAAAGGCTGCATCAGTTTAGGGAAGTTTATAATGGCACCATATGGAATTGTCAAATAAATGGATTTTGAGAAACTAATTTATCTTTCATTTGTCTGTAGTTATTTTAAGGTATAGGGAACATCACACTGGAAGACATTCAAGTGCCCCAGTTTTATGGCAGAGCCCTTTTCGCACAACTCACTATATTATTACTACAGACTATACCTTGGTGGGCAAACACAAACAAATGTCCAGTGACATCCAACAGGACTAAATGAACAACTGCTAGACACACAGAAAGAAAGAAAGAAAGAAAGAAAGAAAGAAAGAAAGAAAGAAAGAAAGAAAGAAAGAAAGAAAGATCCCAATAACATGCCTTTAAAGGAGAAGCCTAAAGCATCCACATCACTGTAATGTAGAACCTACATTAGCAAACTCATCCTCATCTGAAAGGGATAACAATACCCTTTCAACGGACACTCCCTGTTGGTAGGAGGTAGTAGCAGATCAATCAAATTCACTTAAGATGAAATTCCTTAGCTGCTGCATTGAAGTTAAATGAGGAAGGTGCATCTGAGCAATTCTATTGTGTGACCAAAACTTCCCTTTGGTGCATAGTGCTCATTGTGAAGAATACACATGATAAAGCATATGATGATGGCAGAATACCAAAGAATACCTTCAAAGCCATAGTCAAAATGTGGCAGTCAAACGCTAGTGTAATGTTCATAGTTAATGATGTACTGGTCTGCAGTTCCATTAAGGCCAACGATCTGTGAATAAACAAGTTGGGCAGTAATTTTTGTGGAAACTACAACTATTGTAAAATGGCAGTGCACCAATTAAGGTCCTTAACTCTTTCCCTGCCATTGATGAGTTATCTTGTCAATCTGCAATACCGCTATTATCCATGGCGCTCTTCCGCAACTTATAAAACCGGAAGTATTGCCCTAGGGCAAACAGCTGTATGTCCGTGTAAAGATCGCTCTGCATCTGATCTCTATCAAAAGTCCTTCACAAAAATTTAATTATCTCAGCTTTTTGCTCAAAATTTGGTGTTTTTGATAAAATACCTACACATATTTGAGAGGTGATAAAAACAGAACACATGAAGGTAGGATGAAACAGATTTTTTTGAAAGCAGAGATTCTGTTCTTTTATTTCATATATTGATGTTTATATATTTAAAAAGGAGCATTTTCTGGAAGGCATTAAACTTTTGTGAAAATCATGAAAAATGCTGGTGGAGAAAGAGTTAAAGGGCCCTAGCATGAAAATCTGACTTTTTCTATATTTAAGTGCTATAATTTGGTCCCCAGTGCTAGAAAATGTGAAAAAGAACAACCCAGTAACTTAGTTTTGGCATACCATTCTCTGCAAGCATGTGAAAGTTTAGGTCATTGAAACCTTATTATAATAATACCACCCCTTAATCTGCACTATCTAAACATGGCACTGACATTTAGACAAAGAGAGAAAGAGAAAAAAAATATTGATAGCAAAATTGAGTTTCAGTTTCAACAAACCACCATCATTATGATCAGTGTTTGCATTTCAGCAGCTCATTTGCATTTAAAAGGACACACATTTTCGCTTGCCTACAAAGTGACAATTTTAACATGCCATAATAAATTATCTATATGGTATTTTGAGCTACAACTTCACATATGTACTCTGGGGAAACCAATTTTATTTGACATCTTAAAAAAGTTTTGTGACATGGCCCCTTCAACTCATTCCAGAGCAGGCTTTTTTTAAGTTGTTCGCCAGCATTTATAGTGATTTTGACAAAAGTTTCACAAAAAGCATCCAGAAAATTATATATCTATAAATATATAAACATACAAATATCTCAAACGAAAGAACAGACCCTCCACTTTCGAACAAACACACAAAATGGGGAAAAAAGCATTTCATCCTATCTGTTCTTTTAATTGACGAGATAACTCGTTAAGGGGGAGGAAAGAAATAAAGAAATAGTCTGGTTTTAAGAGCTTAAATAGTCTATAACAAAGCTCTACTACTCCCCACTGAACAAATTTGGGATGAATTAAGGCACATTTGTGCCCGATTTACCAGAGTGCTTGTCCAACTTTCAAATAATAAGATCAGACATGTCAGGCAGGTGACTGAAAGCAAACAGTGCGACAACGTCATTTATCAGTGCCATGTACAAAGGTAATATAAATGACATATCCTCTCAAAAAGACGAATGATCCCATTCATAAGTTCAACATCCATCTTACATTTATGCCAAGGTGACTGTAATACAAATGCCCTTATAAAAACGTACATACAAAATCTAGCATGAGAAATTAATTTCACTTTTTAATCGACATCCATTTTTAATGACTAGCGCTCTAAGTCTGAAAAGAGTTTCAGTTTTTACCTGTTTTGCATTCACCCCGGTGTACTGTATATAATGTTACAGCACTGAGGCATTAAAACTCTCTGAGGTGGCGTTAGCTAGAGCTAGCCTCATTAGCATTCAAACCAAGAATGAGGGGACGTCTCTCAGTGTAAATGACAAAACACTGATTCTTTTAAAACCAGAATCCTGGATTAAAGGACGTTTAAGACAGGACACCTCCAACGGTTTTATCCCTTTCTTATATGGTGTTAATCACCAGGATTTGTTTCACATCAAGTAAGTCCTTGCTACTCCAGGGCAACATCTTTGATTAGATAATGTGGTGAATGAAACATGGTTTAGGTTACAGTGTAACCCATGTGGGCTGTTTGACTTTCGTGTCCAAATGATGTCTGGGATCATATGAGATAGAGGTCATTTCATTCATTTTTTTCTAATGAATTAAACAGAAAGTAATGATTCAGGTATGTGGTACAGGGTTTGTCAGTCACAGCCTCAGATGTCACATCCATAGACCGTTGGCTAAACATCTGATGGATACGGCACAACTGGACACACTTCAGTAGCTTAAAAGTCAACTTCTGATTGAATTATACAAGATTTTTAGGAGGCGTGTGTGTCGCGTTATTCAATGGTCCTCCTGGAAATGACACAAAGCCGAAAAAGTATGAGAGGTTCACGGCATAAAGTCTTTAAAAGACATCCAAGAGTTTTGCTTGAAGCAATTAGTAGAATCTAAAGGAGATTTTAACGTGTTTGCCATTGTTGTTATAAACTTCAGAGATGTTTGGTGAATGAATGATTTTGCTTGTTGAACACTAAACATTATGCGAACAAAGCGAAACGTGATTGGTTGCTTTAAGTGTCAGTCATATGCTCTCTTGGGCTGTCCTTGGCCATTCAAAGCAGCATGGTGAGACTAGTCCAATGTAAACTGTGCCATTGTTCACTGTGTAAACTTTGCCTTTCTAGTATTAAACTGTTAAGCTCTTTAAGTTATCACTACACAGCATGGTATCGCTATACAGTTTTTAAAATAACAGTAGGAGTGTGGTAGACTTGTAAAGCTTTAGGCTGAAAACCAGAAGTTTGAAACATAGCTTAACAAGGAACTGTCCCCATTTCACCCTTAAGCAAGGCACGTAACTCAAGATTGCTTCAGGGGGATTGTCTTTGTTATAAAAATACTGTAAGTTACTTTGGATAAAGTGTACTTACAGTATTCATGTCGGCTCAGTTGTGCTTTTGTTCAGTTGTTCTGGGAAGTGAGTACATTAATGCCTTTCTCCAACCACCTCACTGCACAAATTTCTTTTACCTTTTATTTTCAAGGACATGTTTTCACATTGTGCCAATTAATGGTTTTTAATGGTTTTTAGTCATCTACGACTTCAACAAAACACTCTAGATAATTCCAAGTTTCTATTGTAACTTTTCTGACGGCACACAAAAATTGTAAACCCAAAATCCTGTTGGTTGAAAAATGTTCAATCCAAGAACCATCATTAGATAAATTAAACGCCAAAGGACACAACCGGCTATATGCTGGTCTTGTACAAATAGCAAGCTTTATGAAAGTTTGCACGAAACGCTGTTATAGTGGAACATGGCAAAGTTTAAAACATCTGAGTCACAATTAGGGTTAATGATTTGAACAACCCTCTGAATTAACTATTAAACTTGTGTACCTCGTCTAGTACCTTATGTGCTCCTGATGCCTCACTTACACAACAGGACCCAAGCAATATCTAAAAACCAGAACAATTGAAGGAGCATTTCACCTGTAGAAACATTAATCTTTATTGAAAGTGTGTCATATTTGTAGTCAAAATGTAACATACATTTCGAATTTGGTGCCTGTTTTATCGAGAAAATGGGTGTTTGTAGTCTCACCCCCTCAACAACGATATTAGACATCCTGCTTTCAATGATGCAAAATTATGATTTTTGCATCATTAAAAGAAGGAAGTGCAACATTGAAATCTGTATTTCTCCTGTCTCAGCGGCAACTGAGAAAAGGATGCACGACTATTCAAAAACATGACTGAGGTTCTAACTATACAAAGCTTAATGCAAATGGGTGAAGTGTCCCTTTAAGAATTGCGACAGCAATTGGCTATAGGCACATCTTCAGAAAATATAAATATCTTGTTCACATGTGCAAAAACCTTAACACACGTAGAACATCTAAACAGGTATAAGCAATCAAGAACAGACGCCAAGTCAAACAAAGGCACTAACTGCACCTGAACAGTTTTTCTCCCACACCATCCCACCCACTAAGTATCATCCATCATGTTTGATAACTGATGCCTCTCAATCGCTCTTCCCGGAGCGACAGACGCAGCAGGCCGGCCCCTGGTTCTATGAGCAGCAGGCACACAGAACAGTGGTAAGAGAAGAAATCCCACTGAAATCAGGATTGATGGGACACCTACAACAGTTCAGGCTCGTACATATACACACCTTCACACCAATGTGTGGGAGAAAACCTGGGTGGGCTTTTGGAGAAAAACTGAAGTTTTACAGCAAAAGTACAGTCACAGTGTGTGGTGAAGGACACAAGCGCTCAGCACAAAAACTTGACAAAAACATTGATACCAAACAGAGGCCGCCTTTCTAGGGCTCAGATATTTAAAATTTTTGTAGAAAATAAACAAAGTCTGTAGCACTTTACAGATCTGTAATAACTGGTTAATGTTATAGTTATATATGTAATTTCATGGTAATATTATTATTTTTAACCACATATTACAAGTAATTACTGTCAATATCCAGACAATTACTAACAATGAAAATTCTGTTGATGTAAAGGTATAATAAAATGGTAATAATTGTAGTAAATTTGTACTTACTAAAATGATAAATGTTCAGGACTTACTTATTGTAAAGTAATATTTCTTTAACTGCACCAGCCTGGTGGTATATAGGAGTAAAATGTTGGCAAGTACATGGCTGCTTTAATTTCTCAGCAGTGTTGAAATACCCATAAAGTATCCTTCTAGTGCTCCTCAGTGATACACTGAGTATCCTCAGTCTTTGTAATTACTTTGAAATAAATGAGGTCGTTTTAAGATAACTACACAGTATCCAGGGCTTTAAAACGCAGAATCACCTATTACCAGTTAATTACTTGGTTATTACCATCTGCTGTGTAAAATAGGCTACCATATGCTAAAAATGATTGAATTTAACAGACAATATCTGACATTTGAATATATGAATCTGAAAACTCCCTTACATCCTTTTGATATTTTTAAATATTTTTATAAAATTATCTTTGGCTACATTCTTTGTTTAGAAAATAACCTAACAAATACGTTTGAGCACTTTTTCCTTATGGTGCCATTATATACTAGTCAACATTTCAAGTGGATCAAAAAAGTTTATCAAAGTTGTCCAAAAAGAAGGGATGTCTTGTTGTCCAGTCAAATAAGTATTTGTCTCTTGAATTCAACAATTTCACACACCGCAAAAAATATTTTGCTGCCTTACATTTTTTGTTGAATCAACTCAGATTTACAAGTCATTTCAACTTACCATTATTTATCTTGACTAGAGATGAGTTGTTATAACTACAGATGAGTTATTATAACTTACAAAATGAAGTTGACTATTTTCAACTATATTTTATTAGCTGTAGCAACTCATCTCTTGTCACGATAAATAATAGTAAGTTGACATAACTTATAAATCTGAGTTGATTCAACATTTTTTTTACAGTGCATAGATGGTAATAACTAAGTAATTGAGTGGAAATAGGTGATTTTGCAATTTACAGCCCTAATACTGTGTAGTTTTCTTAAAACTACCTCGTTTATTTCAAGGTACTGTCAGGACTCTGCCTTGAAGTCTTGTTAAATTAGTATTTTGTCATGGTGGCAGAGTTCTGGCAGTCCCTGGCCTTGTGTGGAGGTTCATGCCTTGTTTTGGTGTTTGGCATGTGCCTCCGGTGTCTTGTCATTTGTCCCCGCCCCCCTCGTCCGCCTGCTTATTGTTAATTATTACTTATTCCCATCACCTGTTCCCCGCTCGTTATCTTGTTTGGTTTATTCTATTTAATGTCAGTGTATCTTTAGTTCTGTGCAGGATCATTGTGTTGTGTCGAGTTCTCGTGTTGTATGTACGTTTGAGTCTTGCTACCAAGTCAAGTTATCTAGTCGAGTCTTAGTGTCATCTGTCGGATTCATGTTTTCGTGTTGTGTACCCCCTCGTGGGTTTTTGTTTATAGATAAATAAAGTGTTTTCTGTTTTTCCCCGACATCGTCTGCTCTTGGGTTCATTTGTCCAGCAAACCCTCACAGAATGATCCTGCCAACACTGAACCCAGCAACGGTGTCGGGGTCCGTCGCATCATCTCCTGTTCCGCTTTTACTGCCCATTGCTGTGCGTCCAACTCCCCACTGGTTGAGGGAGAAGGAACGCACAGCACTCTTCTATGCACTCTGGAGAGCCATCGCCATGCCAGAGCCCTTTCTGAAGAGGTCTGCCGCCGTACTCGGTCCGTTCCTCGGCTTGGCCGCTGTGGGGTTTACTGCAGCTCACGGGATGGCTGAGCTTGAGCCAGAGCCGGAGCCCGCGCAGTCCGCGCAGCCAGAGCCGGAGCCCGCGCAGCCAGAGCCGGAGCCCGCGCAGTCCGCGCAGCCAGAGCCGGAGCCCGCGCAGTCCGCGCAGCCAGAGCCGGAGCACGCACAGCCGCGCAGCCAGAGCCGGAGCCCGCGCAGCCAGAGCCGGAGCCCGCGCAGCCAGAGCCGGAGCCCGCGCAGCCAGAGCCGGAGCCCGCGCAGTCCGCGCAGCCAGAGCCGGAGCCCGCGCAGCCCGTGCCACCGACCCGTCCAGCGCGGTCGACCCAGCCGCGTCCTTGTCGCGCACCTCCCTGGACTGTTTTGTCCTGAGTTTTTTGTGGACTTTAGTGTGTTTGATTAGTTTGTTTTTTATCCTGTTTTTGGCACCTTTTGTTATGTCTTATTCTGATATGTTCTTAGTCTAGTCTTGTATATTATCTGTCATGTGTTCTTGTCTTGTGTGTTCCCTTTTTGGACGCCAGGTGGCGTCCTTTGAGGGAGGGCTACTGTCAGGACTCTGCCTTGAAGTCTTGTTAAATTTGTATTTTGTCATGGTGGCAGAGTTCTGGCAGTCCCTGGCCTTGTGTGGAGGTTCATGCCTTGTTTTTGTGTTTGGCATGTGCCTCCGGTGTCTTGTCATTTGTCCCCGCTCCCTCGTCCGCCTGCTTATAGTTAATTATTACTTATTCCCATCACCTGTTTCCCACTCGTTATCTTGTTTGGTTTATTCTATTTAATGTCAGTGTATCTTTAGTTCTGTGCAGGATCATTGTGTTGTGTTGTGTCGAGTCGAGTTCTCATGTTACATGTTCCAGTCAAGTCTGGCTATCTTGTAAAAGTTTAGTGTTTCATGTTTCATGTCGTGTACCCCCTCGTGGGTCTTTGTTTTGTTAGTGTTCAAAATAAAGTGTTTTCTGTTTTCCCCCGACATCGTCTGCTCTTGGGTTCATCTGTTCCTGCAAACCCTCACAGTACTGTAATTACAAAGAAACAACATTTAGGCATCACTAGAATGATACTTTATGGGTATATCAACACAGCTGAGAAATTTAGTAGGAACAGGCAATACTGTATTTTACAGCCCTGATACCATGTTTTTGGTGAAATTGCTTAATTTCTTTCATGGTTTTAACAGATAAAATTGCACATTTTGCCATCTTACTACTACAATGACTTGGTAAGTCTCTTTGATGACTGTGTTATTAAGCCATAACATTTAAAAGTAACAATGCACTTACTGACATTTTCTCCCTTCATAACATCATCAGGCTGGTATAATCACAGGAATAATATTTCACAATAAGAAAATCCTGAACATTTATTATTTCAGTAAGTACATATTCATTACAATTATTACCATTTTATTATACCTTTTAATCAAATTTAAATTGTCTGGAAACTGCACAGTAATTGTCTGGATATTGCACAGTAATTACCATAACATTACCCAGTAGTAGTTCCAGGTGGAAGCCTTCATAGGTCCACTTAGATCTGAAAAGCAGAAGTCCGAACCAAGCGGGTTCGTGTCTAAAAGTTTCACGTGTGCCTTGGACACGGGTCAGGTATAATATTAGCAGCCTCGGGTCTCAGGTAATTTAAAATAAATGTGTTTTTGCCGAATGGACCTGATAAGACCAGAACTCGAATCTCACGTGTGTGCATCAAGTCCTTTTCCAACCCCTCCTGTTTGCCAAGAACGTTTCTGATGTTGTGTTGCTGGTGGTAGGTTAATTTTTTTGAACCAGACCTGTCAATCAATTTTGAAAGCACATTTTAGCGGTTACCTTGATGTATACTGACTGCCTGCATGATCAGTTTGTTTTTGTTTTTCAGTCCTGATGAACTAAAACTAGAAGAAATTATACATAAAAACTGCAGTCTCTCTTTCTCTCTCTTCCTCCCTCTTTCTCTCTCTCGCTCTCTCTTTCTCACTGAAAAATTATGAATTAGCAATGGAAGAGTAAAAAAGTCATACTTACAATGGCATT
This sequence comes from Paramisgurnus dabryanus, assembly GCF_030506205.2. Classification (NCBI taxonomy): domain Eukaryota; kingdom Metazoa; phylum Chordata; class Actinopteri; order Cypriniformes; family Cobitidae; genus Paramisgurnus; species Paramisgurnus dabryanus. Next base: position 59,597,094 of record NC_133337.1, on the reverse strand, counting down.
TGAAGGACAAAACCTGTAAAATGTCTCAAAATAAAACATCTGAACAATGTCTTATGGTGTGATAACTGTGGTACTGTATAAACGGAATAATTGACCCCGGTTGACACCACAAAGTGGGGTTAAACATCGATCGTGCATTAATTTTGAATAATTGAATAGCCTGTCTTTAATTATTCCTTACATATACTTCAAAAACAGTATGTAGAATGATAAGAAATTTATTCTGAACATAGCCTAGCCATGCTGTGAGCTATAGTTCAACCGTGGCAGGTGGTAACTGGGCAAAGGAAATTCATATATTTACAAAAACACATCATTGTACAAACAACTGGCATGCCCTGGAGCTATACACACAATAGCTTATATAAAAAATCAAAGGTATATCAGAGCACAAGCAGGGCTCGTGAAACAATATCTGTGGTCTCAAAGCTATTTAAGCAATGTGTACTCAGATTCAGTTACTTAAACAGGCTACGATCGATGATGCATTTTGACCAAGAGTAGTTCTGGTTTGGACATACAGTATTAATCGTACAACGTGTTCAGGTATAAAAGCTATGAATCAATTACAAGAAAGTTAACTATGAAAACACTGTAAAATTTTTGGAATATTTTCTAAAGTAAGTATAAATTGTTTTAAAATCATTATATTGAATCAAATTGCGGACAATCTTAAGTTAAGGTAAAGAATCACAATCAGATCATTGCCAGACCAAACATTTACGTAGTCACCTCATTTTACAAGATCTTACTTTTCAAGATTTGCTTTTCTTCACAAGTACTGTACTGTAGCCCCATGATCACTGTACACGAATATATTAATTTACTTGCCCTTTTACTTCAGCTTTGATGTAAAATAGGAAAGTAACGATGTTTGTTAAAAGCAGTCGGCAAGAGAGATCATTATCGTGTGTCCTAACTTCTTTCTTGAGCTTGTGTGAAAAGATAAAAATGAAGCAACTTTCTAAAAATTCAGATCTCAGTTTGAGTTCAGACATAGGAACTATTAATATTTCAGTACAAGGTTATCAGACGCCTCAAACTATGAAAACTAAGAGCTCTGAAGACAAGCAAAAAAGTTTCATCTGCTAAAAAAGGAAAGTCTTTGGAGATGACTAGAGATCAAATATCTTTTTTAAATGCTGATATGTTGTCCAAAACCAACCCGATGAGTTTTAAAAGAGACAGCAGGTGTGTTTTCCGGAACTTTTGAAATCCCTCAACATCCGCCTGTTTATTTAATTACAAGCCTCTGATGTGTTTTGTCACCTGCAGAGAGCAAAACTCGGCTGAAACGTGACGCCGGGAGAGATTCACGTTGATAGAGGACACCAAACAACTAAATGATGGTTGTGCAAACAGAGGACTGCTAAATGTGTGCATATTTGTGTGATCATTTGGGAATAGAAAACATTAGCTGATTTGAAGTACAGAGATGATTTTCAAATACATGAGATCCAGGGTTCTAAATTATTACTAGCCAGTTAGGCCGGTGATGCATAGGGATGGGTACCGACCTCGGTACTTTTATAGGCACCGACCGAATTGCGTCGGTACTACCCAGTATCGATTCACATAAAATCAATCGGTGCTCAATTTCGGTACCTGAGAGAACATGTCAGCGCGCCGTGTGAGTCTGGTACGTAGCGAAAGCGTGTGCGCGCGCGCGATCTAACATGTGGTTAAATGTCACAAAGGATGATGCAGACAATGCTACCTGTAATATTTGTAACAGTAAGTGCAAGGCAAGCAGTGGTAATACATCCAACCTGAGGAAGCACTTAATTATTTAAACACAGTGTGTATTTAAAAGCACAGCTTATTAAGCTTATATAAAAGCTTATTAAGATGCGTTTTCGTCGATCGGATCACTAGTGGACGAGAGAGACAAATTCTGTTTACACCTGGTATTTAGCAACACCAGTCCGTCTCTTTTGTCCACTTTCGATCGCTTCTGTCCTGATTAATTTGAGTGGTGGTCCGTGGAGACCGCGGGGAAGTCCCTTTGCTTTCGTTTTAACGCAAGCTGGAGTAATGACGGGTTTAAATGGACGCAAACTAATACTATGCTTGTGTTTTAAGTAAACATGCTGCACAGTGTTTTGTACATGAATATGTTGGAGCTTTCTCAGATTTTTCAGCACAATTAATGAAATAAGATCACACAACTTTCACGCGCTCGCGAAATGAAATGCGGAGATCAGCCGCTTTTAGCTTTATCAATGAAAGCCTAAAGACTGTGTGTTCACGCTAAAAGTCAGAAATGACGTAAAACTTTGTCCTCATTACCTCAGATTAGATAAATAGGAGGAGAGAAGGCAGTCCGTGTGGCTGTTCGAACACATTTAACCACATGCGGACCAAATGCCAATGCTGGCCAGATTGGCAAAAAAGTATCTCTGTGTCCAGTCCTCTTCTACATCCTCAGAGCGAGTGTTCTCTACCGCTCTGTCATGGCTTTTACCTGAGAACGTTGACATGCTGATTTTTCTAAAAAATCAACTGCTAGTATTGTTTTCTACATAAAAGTTTACTTTTATGTTGCTTTTAGGACGTTTATGTTCATTGATCATTTGTCTTACTTATATATTTTATTTATTTATTTATTTTATTTATATGTAAGACATATGCCCTGGATGTTATAGGGATGTTTTTTTTTTAAAGATTGTGTGTATTATTAAACATTTCGAAATAAATAACAAAATGTTGAAAATGAGAGGTTTGAGCTTATTATGTCCACTGAAAGTCACTTAAGTCAGAGTAAAGTACCGAAAAAGGTACCGCTGGGTACCGGTATCGAATTCCAGGTACCGGCATCGGAACCGGTACCGGTAAAAATGTGAAAGGTACCCAACCCTAGTGATGCATGAGGCATTGCATGCATGATACATAATGCTCTGTTCTCTGACATTTATTCCTCTGGCAGTACTTCCTACATTTCCCATGAAAACTATACCGTAATGCTACGTGATGATGTTTCATACACCCATTGGCTGCGCGCAGTTTGCAGTGAAACCAGCGCGATAAACCATGGAAACGAACGGAGCGCATCCACAAGAACACACAAGGAAGGCGGCACATGCCATAGTCTAAATCTGTTGTGCCCTGGTGTAAATCTCAAGTTAAGATTTTAGCAGTTAACTAGTGTATTCATTTACAAAGATAATGGCAGCAAAAACGGATCTATATGCAATGTAGTTACCCAACTTACGCTTGTAAAAGCGAATAAGCGATGCAGCAGGCGCACTGACGCATACACGCACAAAGCCATGTCCGCGCGTCATTGCGTTTATCCACGCACAACCGCATTCAACGCCACGCGATTAAGTTAGCTTAAAAAAACATGACGAAACTAAAGTAAGTTTCTAAATTATAATGTTAATCTTATTTTGACTCGATTACTATTGGCTTCTGTGGACATCAGAAATGTTTTGTGCAAAGCAGGGAAAGGGAAGCAGAAATGAGAGATGATGAGTTTAAGGGAGGTAAGAGAAACTACATCCTCACACCCTGTCAGGTCTCAAACATTAGAGGAAAACATTTCAGGAAAACCTCTGTCAAGTCTATAGCATTGCATTATTGCTGAGAAAATCAACACATGTATGAAATTAATATTTAGTTTACTAATGTTTAACTAGGACATACATAAACAGTTAGCAGTAACTATGACTGAGATTATCTTAGTATAGCAGTCATAAAATGACTGGTTTCTTAAAATATTGTAAAAATATTCTTGTAAAAATAAGTTATTAATCATTGCTATCATTGTATAATGTTGAAAATATGCATGTATGTGAAAGAAAAAACGAAACGAACAATTTGTGTTGGGAACAAATAATTTTAAAGTTGAGGCAGTAGGGCTAAAGGACCATGAGAGTGCCCAAAGTCATCAGAGAGTCTAACGTTAATTAAAACTGCCAAGACAGGTCGTATTGAAGAGAGCCTTGCTGGGAGAAGCCTCACTTTATGTGTGTTTTTCATACCAACAATGTTAATAAAATTATCAAATGCATTCATAATTTCTCTTTTTCACCGGAAAAATGTGGCTAGTGGAAATGCTGATTGGCTGGTGATCAAAAAAGTTAATTTAGATCCTTTTATATCAATCATTAGATCCTGCATATTGTTAAAAGCTTCCTACACGCTCAGGCAGAAATATCTATGAGTTCACTTTCAAAGTTTGTTCATTGGAAATGTCTCGCAATGTCATAAAACACAGATAAACATAACACTTGTGTCTCACAGATGTTTCCAATATTCGTGAAAATATACATTTCAATTCAATGTAAATATTTGTTGTGTGAAACTCTCAAGGGATTTTTGTATTGCCTAACAAAGTTGAGATACTGGTAGGGTTAAAGGAATATTCCATTTTCTTAAAGCTGTAGTCTACGATATTGGAAATCGGTCCAGAAAGCCTGAGACGGTTAGTAAGTTTTAAAAAACTCATCCCGCCCCTCTGTGCTACCTGATCCCTCCCACCGGGAAACGACATGAACAACGTCACTCAGTCAAGCTGTGCTCACCGGTAGTAAGCATCGGAACAGAGATTTACAGAGCAGTAAACACATAAAGCCTTGACGGAAGGAACACTTACAATTATGAATGATTGACGTTATTTACTTTCAGACTGATATTAAGATATTTATGTAACACCGCACACCATAAAAGTATAAATAAATGCGTACCTGCTCAACAAAAAGTCTGCCTTGTCAACGTCAGTTTTCAGTCCCATATCTCCCTGAAGCTTCCTCCAACGGTAAATGGCGGACCCTATATTAATTCGACTTTGAGTCCGGCGTTTGAGTCTCTGTTTATATCTCTGCTCTTTCTTATACAGACTTTCTCTTTCTTCCAAGCAGGGGCTGCTTGCTGCTGTCGGTTTGTTTTTTCTCCATTTGTGAGCTGTTGCTACTTTGCTAGCTACCATGCACTGTCAGAAATTTCATGTCGCGGGCGGGGTGGGGTGGAGACGCGAGCGCAAGGTGGAGTTTCAAGTGGAGCGGGGATTGGATGAGAGTAGTCGACCAATGTAAGCTTCCCGGCCGGACAGCTTACATTGGTCAAGTTCTCTGCCGCTGTACACCCAATAGAGTGAATGGATTTTTTTCATTCTTTTTTCTCTTCATATTGTTAGGATTTTACTGTAGAACCATAACCAGCATCTAAACAAGGTTATTTATAATGAACAATCTTTGAAATCGTAGACCATAGCTTTAAAAGAAAAATCCAGATAATTTACTCACCACCATGTCATCCAAAATGTTGATGTTTTTCTTTGTTCAGTCGATAAGAAATTATGTTTTTTGAGGAAAACATTGCAGGATTTTTCTCATTTTAATGGACTTTAATAGAGCCCAACATTTAATACTTAACTCAACACTTAACAGTTTTTTTCAACGGAGTTTCAAAGGACTCTAAATGATCCCAAACGTTTGCCTCGTTTGGGATCATTTAGAGTCCTTTGAAACTTGGTTGAAAAAAACTGTTAAGTGTTGAGTTTGCAGGATGGCTGATGTTGATTGTGCATTTATCGAGAGAGTTACCGGTTTGAATTTGGTAGCCTTACTATAGGGGGAAAATAAACGGCGCGGGTTGATAAACGTCATGTGACTCAAAAGTGAAATGTGTATTACAACTTACCAGGTTAACCAATGTCCTCATTGACACTCTTCTAAGCGAGGTCCTTTTTATTCTTGTCTCTATAGAAATAAGAACTTGTGTCGTATAGCTCTGGGTGACTGCTTACGGACAATATCAAGTCTTCAGGTTGAATGACTGACTCCGGGCGGGGCTGCAGTCACAGCAGCAAGCAGGCTCCTGATTGGTTAACACAGCGCGAGATTCCGCCAAAGTTAAAAAAATTTAAATCTGACGTCAGCCACAAATTCGCGTCAAACGCAAAATGCACAAAAAGCTCATTTCGCGCGTACCGCGCCAGGCGCTCAAGACACGCAAATGAGGCAGAATCGTGCCAAACACCTCATCCGCGGCGTGAGACCTCCAGACGCGTGTCAACGTGTCTTTACAATGACATTGAAATCACTCGCACTTCAAGCCTCTACCGCGGCTGGTGTAAACGCAGCATTATGGTATTTTGTGGTGGTTGGCGTACCAGCCTCTCAGTGACACCTATAGAGCGGGAGGATAAAGCGCACTTCCTCTACAGTATATCTTTTCTGTGTATGTACAGTATATCTGAGAAGTGTGCTTTACCCTACCACTCTATTCTAGCATGTTGTTGAAAACAACCATTAAATTGTTTTATTATTACTGTATTTTATAGTTTTGAATGACATTTGGCTTAACTCTGTCTAGCATCTTGTACAATTGCTTTTAAAGTGCTTGGTTTAAAGCATTCTGGAATTGCCTTGTCAATGACGAGCACCCTGTGAATGTTGCCGAAACAATGTATGAGGGAGATTTAGGACAGAGTTAAATAAAAGACTGAACGAAAGAGAGATGTCAACAATAAGGGTGTCATGGTTTCATCAGCAGGAATCCATATAACAACTCTCCAATGGACAGCACAGATTCTTCAAAAATGCAGTCCCACAAATTACACCCCCTGTGTGCAGCACCAGTCATTTAAACCATTGCCATCAACCTGTTCTCTGCCTCTAAAAATAACATGGTGGAAAATGACAGACCACAAAACAACTTTACACAATGCTCAAGACAGAGGCGACACGAGACAGAACAGCAGAACATAAGGGCCGTCATGATTTACATGTTGCTGGAATTTTTACCACCAACCATCTTATTTCAAAGCCTAAAATTACAGTAAGATTGGTTGCTATCAAATGTCGATCCTGGAACGTACCTGCTTATGTGAACCACCAAAATGTAAGCTCTGTTTTAGACACCATAAATAAGAAACACGCCCTGACAGTGTGATCACACTGAATACACACCGAATTTCTCGATAACAACGGTAACACTTTACAATAATGTTCATTAGTTAACATTAGTTAACTACATTAGTTAACATGAACTAATGATGAACTGCACTTATACAGCATTTATTAATCTTTATTAATGTTAATTTCAACAATTACTAATACTTTATTAAAATTTGGTTAACGTTAGTTAATGCACTGTGAAATAACATGAACAAACAATGAACAGCTTTATTTCTATTAACTAACATTAACAAAGATTAATAAATACTGTAACAAATGTATTGGTCATGGTTTGTTCATGTTAGTTAATACATTAACTAATGTTTACTAATGAACCATTTTTATAAAGTGTTACCTAACAACCAGCTACCTGTACATTATCTTGCTTATTACACGGCTATTGACCCCATAACTAACGCAAGGAACATTAAATATTGATTTAAAAATGTAATTTGCTCATTTGTAAAGAATGCAGACCTTCCGCAAAGGAAAACATATTTATTTTAAGATAACCTACTTATTGTAATGGTTTAATTATTTGTAAATATAATGTCATATATGTTAAGACATATTTATATTTTTATAATTTTTTTTGTGTAAACTGTATCTGTTACCGGGTTACCGTGTGTTATTAGTTAAGTACTTATTTGTGCAATTTTTAGACACCATGAATATGAACTAAAATGTGCTTTTAACATACTATCTCTGTATTTGAACCCAACTTTCATAAAAGATGGGTTCAAGTGTACTACAAGTGGTACCTTCATACATTTTCCTATGGAAGTGTACTTCTTTTTCACCTGGTAGGGTTTTGTAGTATGGAATGGCAAACTTAACTTTAAAAGCTATAAAGCATTTAAGTATTTTATCCAGAATATTTAATTTTGTTATGTGGTGTGTAGTTTTTGTCATACTGTTACATGCTAATAACCACCCTGATCTGCCTGTTACTACGTAGTAGTAATACATAACTTTCAAAAACACAAAGAATATTTTTGTACGTTTAACTCTTTCAACGCCAACATTTTTTTTTTAAAGTTGCCAGCATTTTTTATGATTTTCACAAAGTTTAATGCCTTCCAGGAAATTTTCTTCTTTAGCAAATGGAAAAAAAAACCTCTGCTTTCAAACAAAAAATAACGTTTCATCTTACCTTTATTTGTTTTCTTTTTATCACCTCTCAATTATGGGTAGGTTTCTTCAAAAATACAACATTTTGAGCAAAAAGCTGAGATAATTGCATTTGTGTAAAGGACTTTTGTTAGAGATCAGAATAAAAGCGATAATCAAATATAGATGGAGTTTGAACTGTTTGGTGGAATACTTCCGGGTTTTATAAGTTGGTTAAGAGCGCCACCTGGTGGATAATAGTGGCATTACAGATTGCCAAAAAACTCGTCATTGGCAGGGAAGCGTTCTCTCTTAATTGATGAGTTAATGTAGATGTTGGATGGATTTGTAGCATTTAATCGTAGCATTATTACATTTTACAGCTACAAAACCATTAATAATGTTACCATTCTAACCCTATCCTTAACCTAACCTAAACCAAACCCTTGGAATATAAAAAAAAATTTAACAAAAGTGTGTTCTTTTTATATTAGCCAATGAGCGTTTGATATCAGTGCCATAAAGCAATGAGTTGTAAAGCTTTTTGAGGCCCAATATTTGAATTTGAATTCACAACGAACGTGAGATTTGACATTTATGGTCGCTCCTGAGAACTGGAATCATAATCGCTGGATAAAGGGCTGAGTTTTGGCTGTAATTATTGTTGAATAGGAGAAAATGCCTCTTGTGTATTTGGAAACTAAGTAAATATTAGTTAATGATGAGTTGTTATAACTACAGGTGAGTTGTTATAACTTATAAAATTAAGTTGACTTTTCTCAACTATATTTTATACGTTGAGACAACTCATCTCTGTTGACATGACTTGTAAATCTAAGTTGATTTAACAAAAAATTTTAAGGCAGCAAAGTATTTTTTACAGTGTATGTATGAAAATGTAAGTAAATGTATTATACTATTTATTAGGGGTGGAACGGTACATGTATTCGTTTCGAACCGAATCGGTACGGGGGTCACGGTTCGGTGCATGAATTTAAACGGAGAATACACGGTATGAAAATAAAAAAAACTTGCGTGCAAAATAATTAATGTAATGCGGAAATACTGTTAGATCCGCGGGTTCTTTAGGGACAGCTAATCTGTAGCCCCGCTTTAGCTCTGAAGCTCTGATTGGCGCCAATCTAGCCGAGCTCCGCCTATGTATGCGCTCTATCAGAACCCGTCTTCATTCTCTGGCACTCTGCAGTTTTTTGTCAGATTGACGGTCTAGTGAGTGAGTGAGCAGCGACAGCGAGTATGGCAAATGGTGGTGAGGATCCGCCGGCCTCTTTAAGATCGCAAGTTTGGCAAAACTTCACTTTTCAGTCAGTTACAGTAGTACAGGCAAGAGAGTGGTGGAAAAGACGAGGACTGTGTGTCGGCGTTGTTCAGCAGTTGTTAGGTATGTGAGTGGAAGTACATCTAATCAGGGCTGTCAAGTCTCACGCATTCACCATGAGACACACGCATTTCAGTCAGTTCACACGCTCACACGCCACACCTTGTATTTCTCACACTGAGAAGTAGGAGATAAATTGTCCTGCTAATATACAATTAATGGACGAAGCGCATGCATACACAGGGCAGTACTGTCGAGTTCAGCTGCTTTAAGTTTTTTAAGTGTGCTCAACTTTACGCAGTGCCATCATCGTCAGAGTACCACGAGAAATCTTGCGGAGGATGCTGATTTCAAATCGCTCTCGCGTTACTCTGACATCATCCACTTGTAGTTTCTTGCAGTGCCTCATGAAGTCGTACACACCTGTTAATGCATCCTACAAGCCTACATTTTTTTGTTCTTTAGTACATTTAATATTAAATAAAAGTGCTTTAAAAATTTAAAAATGTATTTAGGTAACTTTTAATACATTGAAATCTTTGTATGAAAGATTAGTACAAGTTTATACATTTTTGTTAAACGAGATAGTATGTTAAAGGAACATTTCACCCGTAGAAACATTAATCTTTATTGAAAGTTTGTCATATTTGTAGTCGAAATGTAACATACATTTCGAATTTGGTACCCATTTGACCGAGATAAGGAGTGTTTGTAGTCTCAACAAAGATATTGGACTTCCTTCTTTCAATGATGCAAAATGATGATTTTTACATCATTGAAAGAAGGAAGTGCAACACTGAAATCTGTATTTCTCCTGTCTCAGTGGAAACTGAGGAAATGATGCATGACCATTCAAAAACATGACTGGGGTTCTAACCATACAAAGTTTAATGCAAATGGGTGAAGTGTCCCTTTAAATGCCTTTCAGTTCATATTCATGACATCTCATAATAACACAGATAAGGACACCTATGTTTTTAAGATGATCTTAAGTACTAAAAAAATTAGCTTTCTGCATTTTTGTTTTGCTTTCCCTCCTTTGTACCGAAAAATGAACCGAACCGTGACGTCTGAACCGAGGTAGGAACCGAACCGGGACTTGTGTGTACCGTTCCACCCCTACTATTTATACTAATAATATTTTTATGAGATCACGTTGATTAATATAACATGATAGCCTGACATTCCCTCTGCCATTGATTTAATGTTTCAAATAATCCATTGGCTTTCCGTGAACAAAAGAAAAAAAAAGAAAATCAGTATTCTGTACTGTAGGAAAAAACAGCAGGTTTACACTTTTTTCATTATCTATGACCAGTATCCAGACATCCTGATGTGAAGTGTTATTATAAGAGCTTATCCCAGCGACGTCCAGTGGATCAGTAATCTTGGTGATCTTTGAGCTGTTATTTGTCTTGAGATGAAGCTGCCGTCATGCGTTAAGCCATAGTAGTAAGTTATTAGCAGAAGAGCCAAAACATCTCTTCAGGAAAGACCTCAAGTGGCATCTGTGCAGCAGGTGCTTGGAAGCATCGACCTGTCATGGCTGACAGAAGAACATGACAGCTGACTCGGCTAGAGCACACTGCAAAAAAAAGCTAAAAGTAGCACCATCAAATACTGCTGGTATTGGGATTTTCAGTATAATGCTACTTCAAACCTGCAGTACTTGTTTTATACGGCTAAAACTATAACAGTCCATGAGTATCCATCAGTCACTTTACTTTTCCTACCAAAACACAGCAATATCCAAAATAAATTCACATATTCATTCATTCTACACATTCTTCAGTTGAGATGTGTTTTTGTCCATACAGCCAGCACTCATTGGATCATAATGGATCAACGTGTCAGCACAATAGGTCAACATTAATCACATCTGTAACTAATTTTCACTTTCGTTGTATTTCTTTCATCTTCACAGTCATAGGGGCAGAGCATCAAATTCTAATGGAGTTTCTTACACTGTATGTCTGCGGAGGTCCCATCAGCAGCAGAAACCGTAGACAATTGACCATCTGCTAATACATCCATATGCATGGCAACAAAACGCTCTCGCTCGCAGCTGCACTGGGCTTCCTGCCAGCGTGAGTGACTCTGATTCCCATACAGCGGAGGGGAAAAGATCACACAGGGCTTGTTAGAATCAATGTGTGATGTTAACTGATGTGCCTGACCTCAGATCAGTCGAGGTAAAAATCTTGATTTTTATGACAGCGAAGCTGGGACTGCTTGTCAGCTCATTTGTTCAGGTGTCATAAAAGGGTGCAACAAAAGTGACATGTTTTGTGTGGGCATATACTGACTTAAACTTTGTTAACCCTTTAGTCATTTACTAAACTGGGGAGACGTTTTATAAAATAGATTAATTAATCATAAATTCTGTGCAATTAAACCTCAGAAAAACAGGGTACGGTCCAACAATACTACACTGTATAATTGTATATTTTGTCTAATTCAGATTCTAAGTTTGATATTGTTTAATGTTACAAATTTTCTTTGAGGAGGGGGGAAAGGGACGCACCCTACACAAGGGTGCCTCATTCCAAAAAGTTTGGATTAGGCAATGTTCATTTAAGTTGGCCAAGAACAAATTGCATTTTTAATACAATTGTAGATTGAATACTAATACACCTACCTTACATGCAATGCATATTTTTATAAGTCTGCAGAAAAACATACCAGGTGTCAAATTCAGGATTAATCTTTAGCTCATTTACATTACTAATGTACACTCGCCTACTGTAAAGGATTATTAGCAACACCATACCAATACTGTGTTTGACCCCCTTTCGCTTTCAGAACTGCTTAATTATAAGTGCCATTGATTCAACAAGGTGCTGAAAGCATTCTTTAGAAATGTTGGCCCATATTGATAGGGTAGCATCTTGCAGTTGATGGAGATTTGTGGGATACACATCCAGGGCACAAAGCTCCCGTTCCACCACATCCCAAAGATGCTCTACTGGGTTGAGATCTGGTGACTGTGGGGGCCATTTTAGTACAGTGAACTCATTGTCATGTTCAAGAAACCAATTTAAAATGATTCGAGCTTTGTGACATGGTGCATTATCCTGATGGAAGTAGCCATCAGAGGATGGGTACATGGTGGTCATAAAGGGATGGACATGGTCAGAAACAATGCCCCAGGTAGGCTGTGGCATTTTAATGATGCCCAATTGGCACTAAGGGGTCTAAAGTGTGCCAAGAAAACATCCCCCACACCATTACACCACCACCAGCAGCATGCACAGTGGTAACAAGGCATGATGGATCCATGTTCTAATTCTGTTTACGCCAAATTCTGACTCTACCATCTGAATGTCTCAACAGAAATCGAGACTCATTAGACCATGCAACATTTTCCCAGTCTTCAACTGTCCAATTTTGGTGAGCTCGTGCAAATTATAGCCTCTTTTTCCTATTTGTTGTGGAGATGAGTGGAACCCGGTGGGTTCTTCTGCTGTTGTAGCTCATCCACCTCAAGGTTGTGCATGTTGTGGCTTCACAAATGCTTTGCTGCATACCTCGGTTGTAAAGAGTGGTTATTTCAGTCAAAGTTGCTCTTCTATTAGTTTGAATCAGTCGGCCCTATGACCTCTAGCATCAACAAGGCATTTTCGCCCACAGGACTGACGTATACTGGATGTTTTTCCCTTTTCACACCATTCTTTGTAAACCCTAGAAATGGTTGTGCGTTAAAATCCCAGTAACTGAGCAGATTGTGAAATACTCAGACCGGCCCGTCTGGCACCAACCATGCTCAAAATTGCTTAAATTACTTTGAGTGTATATATACTGTTAAGCACTCTCTTCTGATTAACAAATTTGGCTATTGCACTATTTTCTCTGCCATACAATAACATTTGAGTGAATTGTGTGCTTTAAACGTTGTTACAGAAGTTCTGTTGCAAAATGAGCTCCACAAAGAAATGAGCCCAACATCAGTGCCCAATATCATTGAAAAACCTCTGACACCATTGCTGTCTGGTTAAATTTGCTGATTTGACACATTACAAATTGTAACAAACATTTTTTCAACATGCCAACCAACTTGCTCTAAGGATGTTGACTGATGGTCACGTACTGTAACAAAAAACGTGCATGGTTATCTAAATATACGAGCTGGCTTGTCTTACCCCGCTCATGTGTCCGACAATATGAGATCATAGCACACACCTGGTGGATGAAGACCTGGGCTCCACGCGGGCTGAGCAGCAGGATAGCTCTTCTGAGCGTGTCTCTGTAACGGTTGAGCTCCTCTGTGCGCATAGAGGTGAACAAACTGGAAAACACACCGCTGATGTTCCTGTCCACGCGCTGTAGTGACACATCGAGACCCTGCCGGGATGTCTGGTCGAGAAAGCCCTGGAGACCACGGATATCTGTAACACAGGAAAAATGGGATCACATACCAAACTAATCTGATCAATAATGTTCAAATCCTTATATCTGATGCATATGGATTGAGACCAAGAGGGTTGTGACGTTAGTCCATGCTTAAATTGGCAGTGCTTTAATTGTGCTTAGATGAGATCTAGGCCAGCCGAGCACTAGTAGTCTCAACATAATGGGAGCTTGGACCAGGAACATATAGGAAAGTATTTATTTTCATGATGTTGTAAAGCACAAACCCAAATGACCAGGCATTTGTTTTGATAATACAGGCAGTGAAGTTTTGATAGGCATCAAACAATCCAAGGTTCCTGGCCATTCAGACAGGCATCAGTGCTATTGGACCTAACTGTATCGAAATCATAACCCTAAAATATTCACAACAAACCCAGTCTGCCTCCATTTGTCTCTGTTCTAAGGTTTCAAACTATTTGGAAATTTGACGCTACTTTACAATTCAAACAAAATACAGTATATTGACCTCTTGAGAGTTCACTTTAATGAGTGAGATCTCAGATGATCTATGATGGGTTAGTAATTTAGATATATTCTGTCCTGCAGTAGCTCTGGTGTTTCAGGAAGTGTCTGAATGCCACGTGGCTGCCTATTGTGTCTCACTCTGGGAAGCAAATTGCCCATCACGCCCTCTCAGTAGCAACTAATTGACAGACAGAAATAAAAGCTTTTATTGAAATAAATGAGTGACAGGCTAAACTAGCTGCAAAATTGCACAAAAGAAGAACTGGAATGACACTCAAAGTTGTATTATTGAATATTGTGGCTATACTCATATCATCCAAAAAATTTAAATTCTGTCAATTTTACTCACCCTCATCTGTATTTTGACGAACACAAAAGAAGATATTTTGATAAATGATAGTAAGCACTGTAAGCTGCTGTAACCATTGACTTCCATAGTAGGAAAACAAATATGGAAGTATTGTGATAAATGAAGAAGAATATATTTTGATAAATGATAGAAAGCACACAGCTGGTGGTACCCATTGAATTCCATCGTATTTGTTTTTCCTACTATGGAAGTTAATGGTTACAATCAGCTGTTTGCTTACCATCATTTATCAAAATATCTTATTTTGTGTTAAAACACACAGGTTTAAAACAACATGAATATGAAATTGAAATGATTGATAAATGATGAATTTTCATTTTTGGGTGAATTATCCGTTTAAGCATTTGTTTTTTATTTTTGGGAAATTTGGAACATTTGGGACACAAAACTAAACCAACTTGTTTAGTTTTGTTTGGAACCAGCTGTGTTAAAGTTTATTTTGCTATTACAAGACAAACTGCAAAAAATTTTGCCAGTTCCATCCAGACTCGTAACCGCGACAACGCACGTGCATTCGTTAAAACTGTATAAGCATTTTAAAATGCATTTATAATATAGATTGATTGTATTCCAATTTTTATGACATAGCAAATGGCCTTGTAAGAAATAATTTAATAATTATGTTTCTGTCTGCAATTTTTTTTGTGCTTTAATTGTATGTCATTTGTCAGTTGTTATTGTTCTCATATCAGATGATTGCCACTTTTTCTATAAAGAACAAAACTTGAAAGCTGAGATTTCAAATTGATCTACACAACCCTAAAGTGTCTTTATTTTTAACATCAGTATCTCTCAGCCCAAAAAGTTTAGCAATTTTTTTGAAATACTAGAGTACATCAGGGATAAGAAATGTCTGTGGATCAAATCCTTAATGGCATTTTAATATAATAAGCTCTTATTAGAATTAACTTTTGTTTTTTAAAACAAATGCATTAAAATAATGATATTTCAATCATGCCATAATTTACATACTTTTCTGTCATTCCAAGCTTTTTTCAAAGATGCAAAGATTGTTTACTTTCACTGAACGTAAGCACTTTCTTAAAAAGCACCTCTCTTAAAAGCAAAAAAAAAATTGTCCACTTGGATGTTTGCTGTATTTTAGTCTTCAACACCATACAATAGTTTTGTGTGAAGAAAAGTCTGAGACCTAAAAAAGTAAATGTCACAAAATAATTTGTTTACAAATAGTAATTGTTTTGCCAATTTGAATAAAGGACACAAGAGAACCAATTATGTTTGCCATTATGCCTATGCAGTAGTATAATATAGCAGTGTGAACTACATTTAGGACACATTTATTGTGCTTTTTAACTTTTAACTGTATAGACTTGTAATTTTTTTTCCAACTATTCCTTTTAAATTTAGATAAATAAGTACATTGCAGCGATATGAAAAAATCCCTTCACAAGATTACAAACAAATGAATAAAAGTTTACATTTTTACATCCAAATAGTCCAGCCTACCATATGGACAGCATCTAAAATGTTTATACCTGTGCAGTCTGCAGTTCTGTCTACAGCAGAAACTGATGGCTTCCGTGTATTCATTACATTGAACACAGCCATATTCGCAAACAGAGAAGTTGGGTTGACAGGTGAGACAGTGTGTTGGCTGCTTTAGCTCTAAGCTTCAGTACCAGCTGTTGAAATCCCAATGAAAATTAACAAATGCACTTATGGGAAATCATAATGAACAGCATAAGAGATCATAAAAGAGCAGAGGCACCGAAAACACCCCAGAAAATGTGTTTGGTCCCAGTGGAATGCTCTTAGGGGAGATGAGTCAGATGATGCCCTCCATTCCCATGTAATTCCTTTGCTTTCCTCATACAATTTGACCAGAAATAAGAAAAACATTTTGCAATTTTGCAATTGTGTGCTGGGCAATGGGAGTCATTATGAGTAATCCTACAGTCACACATACACACACACCAACAGGTTGGTATCAGAATTGTAGTAGAACTGTGGGACTGGCAGAGAAAATATGGCTGACACAAGGAGAGGCATTAAGAGAAACACGAGAGAAAGTCAGCTGAAGTGCATATGACACATACACATCTCTCCTCCAAACCAATCATTACAACGAATAAAACACCTGCCCATATGACAAATAAGTGGCTTATTTAAAACAACAGATGAAAGCGTATAATTTAACTGCACAATTTTCACTGTCCTTTACTATTGCTGCTTGTCAGTTGTACAACATGACTTTAATGAAATGCATAAAGCCTGCAACAAACTGAACAACATCAACAGATGTTGATCTCAGACTGGGTTTTGAATATTTTGCTACACTTTGGTCTACACTGAACTGATCATTCGAAAGAATCACCTAGACTGATTTATTAAAGGTAAAATATCTATGATATTTGCATACAATTTTTTATACAGTAAAATATGAGCAAAGTGTTATTTTGTTCACATATACTTATATCCGGCTGGCGTCACGTCCACATTATCGGCGTATGACATCATAATATTGCGAGAGCACAAAAGCAGTATTGAGTTGCTCTTAAAAGATGTCGCCGATTGATCTGCGCCGCGCTGCCTGCAGAAGTAGAATAGTAGCATATTTTTCTATAAAGCCACTCTGTTGGATTATGTTATAACATAAGGGTTAAACAATTTAGTTAACATCTTCCAGGCAGACTGATATCCAGTCACAATGGAGGTGAAGACTACAACTTCAATCATTCCCTGCTCCTTCAAATCAAGCTACACCATTGTTTTTGTATGGCGACCTCTAAGAGTTGAAAATTGCACATTGTGCCTTTAAATATAATGCTTATAATTTGAAAGCACTGTGTCATACAGACTAGATTCGAAAATATGAATAGTAAAAATAAGAATGTACAGTATACACGAGCAGTTTAACATGTCATACATTACTGCACTCGATGTCACACGGCCCACATATGGTGCAAATTGATGACACTGAGGATAAGATTAATCAAAAAAGCAATTCAATCGCCCGGGAGACACTGGATCAATACTCTAAGTAGGAGAATGCAACGAGTGCAAAGTTTAACCATATAATCCAATACAAGCCAAACAACCATACTATTTCATTCAACTCACATTCTTCATAAGAAAATCTTTAACCACCTATGCCACAGTTACTGTAGAAAAGAAAGATTCAGAGGACAATCATACTGATTTACACAAATATATCTTAAAGGTGCCGTAAGTGTAAAACTGTATTTACCTAGGCATAGACAAAAAATAAGAGTTCTGTGGTAATGACATATCGTAACCCTCAAACACGATTGTTTCCTAATTTTTTTGTAAACCGTGTGCATGCAAAAAACAGGCAAATCTCAACATAACACAGAATGTGATGTTACAGTTGTGATGTTATTACAAAGCTAAAAACAAAAGTCAAAAGTTGTGACTGCTGAGTGAGCACTATATGCTATTTAATGCTATATGCTAGCATTTAGGCTGAGGTTCTATCTTGACGTAACAGCAGTGGTGAGGGCAGATATTTTAAACTGAGTGGACCTTGGTGAAATAGGGTGGACCTCAATGCCTACTCTCAAAGTACATACTTTTACAAGTAGTAGTGGTTAAACGGATTACATAAAATTTTTGTTTTTTTGTTTTATTGAGTCATGGATTGAATCATTTTCAGATTAGCAAAAAAAGGGGTTGGTTAAAAATAAAATAAGAAAAAAATATATGCATATAAAATAGAAAAGATCAAAGTTACAAATGAAGTAAGGTTTAACAGTAGTATTTGGGTACAGAAATATAATCAAATTAATATTATAAAACGGGCAGTTCTGGTTCTTCATTCTGATTGGTTGAAACGCGTTCTAAGCCGTGATAAAATACACCGGTAACCTCACGGTTCAGACCACATTACATAAGTATCACTGCGCCACTGACTGCGTATTGATTTATGAAAATAAACACCACAGTCTTAAATCATATTTTTAATTTGTCTACAATTGCACTATTAATGGCGATATCCAGATGAATGTCAATAAATATTGTTGAGTCATCTCGTCGATAAAGAGAAAACGTTGTCTGAGGATTTTATAACTCAAGTTCACATGTCCGCTATTATCCACTGGGTGGCGATCTTACCCAACTTAAACACTGACGCATTCACTGAAAACACCGTGTAGTACTGTTCATGGCTCCGTCTGAATCTGATCTCTTACTAAAGTTCTTCACAAAAATGGAATTATCTCCGCTTTTAATAAAAAAATTTGAGAGGTGATAAGAGATCAAATGAAGGTAGGATTAAATGTTTTTTTTGTTTGTTTTTGTTTCAAAGCGGATGGTCTGTTCTTTCATTTGATATTTTATGTTTATATAAAGAAGATAATTTTTTGGAAGGCATTAAACTATGGCAACTTAAAAAAAAAAAACGCTGACGGGGAAAGAGTTCAGCATGCTTCCAAGCATATTTGATCATCACTTCAACAGTTGCACGATATAAATGTTAATGTATAAATTAGATGAATGGTGATTTATAAAATAAACACCACAGTCTTAAATCATATTTTCATTGTGTCTTTGCTGTGTCTGTGTTGGTTGGGAACTGCGCTCTTTTTCAGTCACACTTGATTCTGAGGAACTACTTTGTTTGGCGGAAGAGTAATATTTGTACTAATATAATTACAACTTTTTTGGGTTTTATTTTATAAAATCCCGCTAACGTTATGCATATGAAGTAACCGTTTTATAAACGCAATAAACCCCTCGAAGCGTTGGGTTACCAGTGCATTTTATAACAGCTAAGGGGGTTTAGGCACTCCGCTTCGCGTCGTGCCTAACAACGCCCCTTAGCTGTTATAAAATGCACTGGTAACCCACTGCTTCTCGGGGTTTATTGCTTTATTAACCAGGGTTTAAAGGGATCGACCAACGCGACTTCCGGAGAACGAACCCGAAAACATGTTCGGGACGTGTCCGGCGGAACTGGCACGAATGGGTGATTTCTTCTCCTTTCCCACAAAAAATATTTGGGTGGACACCTCATCAATGTGCCACCCAAAGCTCAGTTTTTAAATATCCAATCCCCTGAAATATAAATGAGCAACTAACTGACATCAAATCGCAAACAGGTGTTCTTTTAGTTTATTAGCGTTATGTATTATGTAATATTTCTTATTGTAATGTGGTGATTTTAAAAAAGTTCTGTTCAGAAATTTCCAGTGGATTCAAATTCATGCAGGTGAATAACAGATGATTGCTACTTATTCCTCAATAAGAAATCTGTTTCAATTATAAAAGCAATGTTTACCCAACACGCGTTTCTGTATCAAAATGCTTAACAAATTCTGTTCAGAGCAGTAATTAAGCCCATAATTGTTATTCTCATTCCAGATGACAGATTGACATTTCTTCAAATGAACATTGACGGTTCTCACTTCATTTTAAAATATTTGAGTTATGAATTATACAATTGTACGGTGATAACAGTACTTAGTGTTCAGCTTGCAGTATGACAGTTAAGAAAAAGCTGCGTGCCTGTGTTTATGCACTAAAGCATGGCTTGAGTTTGAATTGTAGAGACGTGTATTCCTGTGTCGAACAAGCTGTCAGGACCATCTGGCCGAGAGAGGGCATTCTGGGGGACACGTGTAGACTCGCTGTGATGTCATCTGTCTGTCTGTGATGTCATTGAGGCATGCTTAGAGGTTTGCCCAGCCAGTGCAACATCTGTCCGTTCATGGGGAATGGACGAAAATGCTGTATTACAAGATGAAGATGTTGAATCTTAATGAGGAAACAGATGATCCTTATTAGTTTCAAGTATTATATCTAATTAGGTGAACGAGTATGCGGTTGGGCACATAGCTGTGAAATTTTTATGAAGTAAACAGATCTACTCTAAGGTAGAGGGGCAGAGCTATGGGAAATTAGGCAGCTATTATAGGTGGATAAATGCAGACGGCGAGGAAGCTAACCCTATTATTTTTATATATTTAGCTTTTTCAACTGTACAACTGTAAAATCTTACATATAAACACGTCTACATTATTTAACTTTCGAAATCTTTAAAATGTAGGTAAATAATAAATGACATGTTAATGATATTATTTATTTTAGAAAAATAATAAACTTGTAATTTGTTTCCTAAACATTTTTTATTTATTTAGGCATGCTCAGAGTAGCCACCCTTTCCTGAAAATTTGGGACACATTTTAAACAGTTTCTTAGCTGCTTATCCCAATAGACCCCTTTATCGCCCACGTCACTGTGATGTCACCACTCTAGCTGGAGGCAAAAAATAAGTAGGAACTCATAGCCGGCGCGCTAAAAGTTTGAGGTTTTGACTTTAAAATTTCATCTTGATGTGTTTTTGGCTGCCAGAATAGAAGGAACAGCACTTTTGGTTCAAAACTAAAGTTTTACCGGATCACGGCAGAAATTCCTTCACAGAAATCAAGAAGACAATTGTGGTTGAATGCAATACAGCGTACAGACTGGACGGAGACGATCATAAATAATGCTTGTGTATCAGGTAATATAATCTATGCATATGTACTGGTGTGTTGGTTATCTAGTACAAATCAGCATGTTTCTGTTTTATAGGCGAAAAGTCACCAACCGCGCTATTGTTTAGCTTAAATGTTAAACAAACATACAGCGATAGATGTGTGTGCCATCGTTTGAATGATCTCTTAAAATAATCTTAATTGCTAATAATAGTTAGCCCAATGATAGGTTACATTAAACAATAAGAATAAGCCTTGACAAAATTCCCGAAACCACCCGAAAGTAATTCATATGTTGTCTAGGAAATATCCAAAATCATGAGAATTAATTTACAAAAATAGCTGTCACGGGCCCGCAGAATCAGTGACTGTACATATTCGGACAGATTCGAAACTTCTTCTGCATCCATGTTTAATAAATCCCTCCTAAAACGTGCTAGTTTAAGCTTGTCAACATAGCCTCTGCGGCTCTTTCTGCCTCCAGCTAAGCCCCGCCCACACAAATACGTCACAATGTTTACCAACTGTAAAAGGGTCTATAAGCCCAAGTCATCTTGGATGAATGAATATGCACAAATCTCAAGTAGGCTAAGTGTAATATATATATATATATATATATATATGTTTTAGCAAAGATTTAATCATCATTCATATTTTGTTTATTTTTGCTTTCTTTACAAACAAAAACTACAAGAACAATTTGTATATAAACTTGTCAAATTAACACATCTTGAACTATTTCAGAATTCTGAAGTCTTAAAGTCAGTAAATTAAAATTAAAAGTTAGGATTTCATTTAGTTTATGAGATCCTGTAGATTTCTGCCATTGTTCAAAATGTTTTTTTTTTAATACCACATACAAATCTCCTGTATTTTACCGTTGCAAAAAAACAAGAAATCTAGTGGTAACATGGTGGATTAAGATCATGAGAAACTGTATGAATTTTATGATGCACGCCCTATCATAGCAATGCTAAAATCATACTGAAGAGGCATTGCTAAGGTGAATAAGACTTAAGTGCAGTGTGTGCATTCTCCTCACCAAGGGTCTCTGCATACCTACAGGATATCTAGGTGACACATCAAACGTGACCAGCCTGAGAGGAACAGTCATGCGTAATAGGATTAAGCGGATTTATGTGTCAGTGCTCTGTATATTCCCAGTGTTGCTCTGTAAGGGTTTCTCATCGCCTACAAAAACTTTACTGACCCCTGGGGCCACCTCTCCGAAAAGACCCTTAAGAGAGCAAACCATCCACGGCTAAACCTCCCACAGGCGGCTCTGCACTGGGGCTTTTGTATCCGTCTTGAGCTTTGCACTTTAGCGACGTCAGTTTGAAGGAGACGGCACTAAAATCTATTTCTGTTCTCTCTGATGTCTGGAGCTTCAGTGGTGCCCTTTAAAACCGAACAATGACGTTCTGTTGGCACCTTGTTTCATTACGGCATGGCCCTGCAGATATTTCCTGCTTAAGATGCAGTGCGGCGTTGACTCACTCTGAGGAGAAAGAGGCTTTCCATGCACAGGTCTCAGATGCCCTTTCCCTAAAGCTAACAGTATCCTACTGGGCAGTATCCTTCTGGGCCGTTACTCTCTGAAAAATCAGACACAGCAGTAAGAAAAAAGACAAACGTGTTTTTAATAGATAACTGAAATAAAGGGAAGAATCACCCTCACAGCTAATTTTTTTTAAATGTGAGGTATCTACCCATTAAAAGCTCACCTCCATGATGTGAGGATGTTGTGTGGGGTCACCAGGGTAGTTGCTAGGTGACTGAAAAGAGCCGACCCACAAGTTTCCATGACATTCAGATTTTTAGAAATGGCTCTCATAGCCTGTTCACAAAGTCCCTTTAGGGAACTTGCCATGATAATTATTGTGGTTCATTGTATTTCAGATAAAGCAATCCCTAAATGGGTTGTGACAACAACATGTGACAACAACATGAACTGTTACAGGTCGCTACATGTGTTAATCATATTGTTTTCATCCTGTCTAAATACACTAAAGAAAATCAGGGTCAAACAATTGTGGAAAATGTTTATATTTAAACAACTAAGCATTTTAGGTTAAAACAACACACAATGAGTGTGTTTAAATGCACAGAATAAGGGGATAACTATCAAAAATCTGCTTATTGTAGAAAACTGTTTTCATGCGTTTACATGCAAATCAATAAGTCGGCTATGCAGACAACTGCATTTATATGGGACTTGGAGAATTGTCAGGTTTCTCACAGGCAGTGACGTCACCACCTATACTTCATAACAAGCCAACGGCATATCTG
Organism: Paramisgurnus dabryanus; assembly: GCF_030506205.2. Lineage (NCBI taxonomy): Eukaryota > Metazoa > Chordata > Actinopteri > Cypriniformes > Cobitidae > Paramisgurnus > Paramisgurnus dabryanus. The sequence continues at coordinate 59,573,754 of NC_133337.1, read as the reverse complement.
TCTTAAGCTGTACTGTTGTATCTCTTCTTGTGTGTGCAGAACCTGTAAATGTAACACAAGCTTCAATTTTAACAGTTTCTCTGCCAACTGCTTTAGTCGAGGGGAGACTTTTATGCGTTACTTTGCGCTTACGCATTTCACATTTATCTTTCACACGCGGAGACATGCACACATGGACAAAACCTGGAGAAAGCCGGTTAAGTTGTTTACATGCCACGCGAAATTGGGGTAATGAGCAAACAACTACCTGTGCCGATTGGTTTTTGCTTACAGCATTTATAGGCTTTCCCAGATGAAAAGAAACTGTTTTACACGATTGCATGACCCCACATGTTATCACTTTATTAAGCATAATCGGCGTAATGGATGTATTCACACCAGCTGTGGTAGAGGGGGCGAAAATGCGCTATTTGCACGTAGTTGGACGCTTGAACATTTGAGTTTACTCACTTCTTTCGTGCGTGAAATTCTAGTCATTTGTGACATTCACGCAGAAATTGACATCATGGGAAGGGCTTCAGCGACTTCGCTGAGACTCCGCTCGCTTCCTGTAATCACGTCACTACTACAGCAAGTTCTTGATTAGTTAACGCAGCGCGTAAATCTGCCAAAATTCAGACTTTTTGACTCACGCGATTGTTCGCTGAAACAATCAATTCGCGCGGAATGCGCCATTCACGCGCACTGCATAGCAGTATGCCAAGTCGTGTCTTTGCATTGACTTAACATGTAAATCACTCGCGCTTGCCGCCTCTACCGCGTCTGGTGTGAACCCTGCATAATGCTGCATTTACACCAGCTGCGGTAGAGGCGGTAAGCGCAGGTGATTCACATGTTAAGTCAATGCAAAGACGCGATTACACGCAGATTATTATCCTGTGGCGTGGTACATGCGGTAAGGGTTCCGCGCAAATTGAGCATTACAGTGGGAAACGCACAAGTTGAAAAAACTGAACTTCAGCGGATATTCGCGCCGCGTTAACGAATCAGGACCTTGCTGTAGTAGTGACATGATTACAGGAAGCGAGCGGAGTTGCAGAAGCCCCTCCCATGACGTAAATTTCTGCGTGAATCAATGACTCGAATTTCACGTGCAAATGAAGCAAGTGAACTCAAATGTTCAAGCATCCAACTACGTGTGAATAGCGCGTTTTTGCCAACTCTACCGCGTCAGCTCAGCGTCGCACCGCGTCGAGTCGCGTCTAGGACAACTCGGAGGTATTGTAAACCGGAAGTGCACATTAAATAGCGCGAGCTTCGTCAGATAGCGTCTACTTCAAAATGCAAAATATACATTAGCAGCCAATGTTAATCGTTAATGATTTGGGACATATATGATGTTATTTAATGTTAAACTATGTGAGTGGCGCTGTGTGGCGCGACAGGGATTTGAGCAACTTCCTGAGTCACAGCTGGGCGGCGCCGGTGTGTGTATACTCATAGAAAACAATGTGTTCGTTATTTTTAGAACGGTGCGTCACGGCCGGTGTGCGATCCCCTTAAGAGTGCATGTAAAAAAAGTGCCATGTTTGTCGAGTATGGAACGCAAACTCAACATGTGCCAAGTTTAACCCATCCCAGTGAGTAGTGAACACACACTGCAAGTCTTGAACACACACAGAGCAGTGGGCAGCTATCCATCCAGTGGCTGAGGAACAATTGGGGTTATGGTGCCTTGCTCAAGAGCACCTCAGTCACAACCTGTTGGCTGTGTGACTCGAACCAGCAACTCTCAAGTTACAAGCCAGACTCTCTAAGATTTGCAAAGATTTTGCAAATGCACTCCACTAATAAGCAAATGCATGGATACACACACAAATACATCAATAACATCACCACCAAATATCTGGTTACACTTCTCCAGCTAATTATTCAGTCGGTGCTCAGGGTTTGATTGGGAGGCAAGTTGCATTACAAAGCTGGTAATAACACAGAAGCACAGGCAGCAGCCTTAAGCAGTGTCTCATTACTGAAGCATCAACAGTCATTGAGCATTCACTGGATGGGTGGATAAAGATGTGAAAGATCTCAGTTTTTCTATGCACTCAGCAATGCGTCACAAGTCCTCTATTATAAATCTAGCAATTAAATATAGAGAAGGGCCTCTCTTGTAACAGCCGGCCCCAAATAAAAAGCTTCACGTACATGTTGCCCTTAATTAAGGTGAATTTTGTTGGATCACGGAGCATGCTCTCACAGAAATGCATAATTATTATATGTCTGAATGTGTACAATGTGAATAGAGTACAAATAATAGAAATAAAGCAATACTAGGCACCACCCCTAAACCTTTAAGGCACCAAAAATTTTTGTTTTTCATTATCAGAACCCTTTGCAGCACTTTAATTGTTAAAAGCGTATTGCTGTTCGCCTGGGGTGACATCGACAAATCATGCGTACAAGTGAAAACATCTGTTTTCTTATGTATAGTAACAAAAACTCTATAACATAAACTATATATATGGCACAACACTCTTTTGCCCCCTCCTGCTCTACTGTATATCACATGATGCACAATCACTGATGGCTTTTCCAATATTTCATTATTCCCCCATCAGTAAGGCTGCTCTAGAGTAACTGCCCTAATGATTTTTGTCTTCATTTCGTTCTTACATTCTTGTCAAAAAAACGTAATTTTTTGGTGTAAAAACATCTTTTCATATATCGAAAATCTTTTGTACTTCATATTCTGTGAAACATCAACGGTGTCAGCATCATAAAAGATTAAATAATGATGCAGGATGACATTTTATCGGATGGAAACCACTTGGAACAGACTTGATGGGGCTTCAGTTTTGTCAAAATCATTTTAGAGTGAAAACTTTAGGGACTAATGGGACCAAAGTGACATAAAGAAGCTGTAAAAGCCTGAAATGTTTGGTCAAAAAGCATCTTTAGCAAACTACATTTACAGTTACATGATGCAAGCAGGGGCGAAAATCTCATCTAAATGTTGGGGGGGACAATAAACATAAAATTTTTCAAGAACAATTTTTGAAGGGGACACCAATAATACAGGCAAAATTGTACTTGCAAGGAAATTGGTACAGATAGAAAACGTTTCTCTTTCTCTATGAACGGACGCAAATTTAATTTTAATACATATGAATGCAGAGGTGAAAAGAGTAATACAATTTTCTACTTAAGTAATAGTAAAGTTACTTTAATAATATTTTACTTAAGTAAAAGTAAAGTTACTGGTCTAAAAATCTACTCAAGTAAAAAGTCATTTTAATTTTAAGAGTTACTTTTTTACAGCGGGGAGAGGTTTCTAGTATAGTTCACAAAGGAAGGATATATACATCTCAAACTATGTTTTTAATTGTAAACATCTCTACAATTAAAGTGCAATAACAAATGTTAATAAAATAAAAAGCTTTTTATAACTAAGAAACATTTATGGAATTATTTAATGATTTTTACAGGTGAGTTATGCACTTTTGAAGCAAAAATAATATGAGGTCAGCAGCTAGTAAATACAATCATTATATGAAGGTTGTAATTGATGTATTGCTGGTAACATACATTGTTATTAAACTATATACATAAATGAACATATAATGAGATGAGTGCCATGGCTATACACTATACATCCTTTACACGTTTATTAGCTCCCAGACCTGTGTACCTGATGTCTTTCAATCTATCTCTCTCGCGCTCTCTCTCTCTCTGCAATGTCTAATGATCTGCGCATTCTCGAGGACGTTCTCAAGTTGTTTGACTTGACGCGAAGCTGCTAGACCTCGGAAGATAATGCGCATGTATTAAAAATGCATCGTGCAAATTAGCGGTTAAACACGGTCGGCAATTCTCAAACTCCGTACTCAAGAGCATGAACCCTACCTGAATGAAACAATCGCTTTGCGTCAATGGCCAGGGGTTTCTTTCGTAAGAATTGAATTGAGGGTCTGCATTAGCCTGCGCCTGTCTCGTCCCTCTCCATGGTTCTTTTTGCGCGTTCCCCCGCCCATCAATCAATCATCCGACCGTGGCGCGTCTTTATCACCTTACTTTTTTATTTATTTTTACTCAGTAACGGATATGATTTAACATGTAGCGAAGTAACCAACAATACTTTAAACATACTTAAGTAAAAGTAAAGTACAGATTTTAAAAACTACTCAAAGTAAAAGTACACAAAAAACTCAGTTACAGCAAGGTGAGTAAATGTAATTTGTTACTTTCAGCTCTGCCTCACCTCTGCATGAATGCATAAAAATGTTTTCTTGATCGTTTATCTGCTTCTGTTCTCAGAAAACGAAATATGTTCATGTTTATATGTCAAAATAGTCCAGTTTTAAAACATATGAGGATAAACTGATAAGTGATGGGAAACGTTGTATTGTATATAGCTTATTAACGCGTCGGCTCCGTACACTTCTCTACCACCGGAATGTGTGGTGGTGAGGTAAAAGGGGCGTGGGCAGTGGACCAAACCACTGTGAGGCAAGGGAGGGGGAATCCAAATATTTAAAACGTTTTTTTGTTGTTGCTCCGTTTGCATTTGTATTGTTTCACTTCTTACACAACTAGTTTAAGTATTATAAATCATTAAATTATTTTCAATACACATATTCTAATGATAATTTAGGGGGGACAACCCTCAGATAGGGGGGGTCCTGTCCCCCCCGACCCCCCCGGGATTTCCGCCCATGGATGCAAGGTCAGATTTATATGAACAGGTGTGGGCAGCGTTTTCCAGTGTAGTCACCTTGTGCGTGTCGACAGATTGAATTGCTATCTGATTGGTTGTAAGCAACAGACTGTGAGCACATTTCATTTACACCAAATAAATGTGTCTATGCAAAATGACTTTGATCTGCTACATGGAGTTCACTTCTGTGATGTTGATGATGTTGATATGGCTCATAAAACGTGTCAATTGTAAGCTCCTCAAATTCTATATGCTGATGTAGTTCTGTCTGCAACGAGTAAGAGTGAACCATACAGCCTGAGCATTTACACTTTACCTATTTGTATCGTGTATGCATTTCAAACCACCTCATGGTCCATCTACTGTATCTGTCCTGAGGAACATATGTTTTTTTTGTTTTTTGTTCACACATAATAAACATGCACCTCCTAATTAAAAAGCAGGTACTGTAACCAAAAAAATATTGGATGCAACATGATTACAAATATGTTTTTGTAACCTTCTAAGACATCACATTTTTTGGTGTTGTTTGCACCATAATACTTAATTCTGTGTAACTGGAACTTGTTGTTCACAAATGTGGACAATTACACTGCTTCATGTTCAAAGAAAAATATCTGGTTATTATATTTATTGGTTCTTCTGAAAAAAGAAAAACCAAAGCTTGGGACTTAGGAGGTTAATTATTATTTTAGCTATATCTGTCTTTCCCTATTCAAATTGATGGCACCTTAGTCTTGCATTACTTAAATAACTTAAATAACTCTACAACAAAGTTTGTTGTGCTTGAAACATTTTAATTATGACCATGTAAGACATCTAATAAGCAGGAAAAAATAATTTGTTAATATTTACTGTATACAGTCACTGAAAAAATCAAGAGACCACTCTTGTTTTGCATTTAATCATAATTTCTACACGTACTGTGACATTTTAGTCCAGTGTCTGTTGAATTCCAACAAAAGCAAACCTCACGAGTTACAGTAAGGTCACCCAACAGCCAAGTAAAAGACTGGGAGAATGCCAAGGGACCCATGAAAGATGACTAAAAACGACTAAATGTAACCCCCGTTTAATAAAGATGTTGTGTCGAGTATTGACATTAGGGACATTGGGAGCCCCAATCACCAAAAGGCCAATGAAATTGGTGAGTGGTATTTGCATCCAGTTAAGAAGGTGGATACACCACTCACTCAGATTAGTGCTGCTGATCTAAAAAATAGATTGGGACTCCTATGGGCAAATTTTCGTATCACTCCACACAACATCAAAGTGAGTGACAGAATGGGCATCAGGGTTATTTAATAAAATATTCATTTTTGAATCGTTCTTAAAGTACATGTTAAAACATTAGAACTGTAGTATGTTGTTTAAAATGAATATTAACTTCTTTGCAGTATCTGAAAGCATTGCATCTTTTTGTTAGGTTTCAATTTTCTGTAAATAAAAACATTATCTTTTTAAGAATTTGGCAGAAATGTTGTCTGTAGTTGACAAATAATAATTTTACTTAAAACATATATACCTAGAAATATTAGGGGAGAACGGGGCACAACCTAACGCTTTTTGACTTTGGCTCTGTCATTAAAAAATATTTAAGTTAGATTAATATTTTTTACCCAATCAACACACACATCTTTGCTACAAATGAACACTTAAATGCTTGTTTGTGGGGGACCTACCGTAATCCTATTATACCAAATGTGACAGGAGTGCAATTGTAAGTGGGGTTCATTGTAACAAACAGATGGTTTGTTGTAACACCTGCTAGAAAATTTAGTTTAAACACAAATAATTAAATCAAATTCTGTCTATGTACTAAAGGTGGATATTGTTTATATATCTGCTTATAATAGATAGATATCCACACATTCATCCATCCATGATCCTTCATCTAATCATCCTTGTGTAATGCATCAAATGATAAATGATAGGAGTTGCTGACATGTTTCAAAATGGTGCTGTTTTAGGTAACAAGAGTGATTAAAATAATATAAGTTTGGATTTGGTGACTTACACACCCAACTCAGAAATCGAAAAAACATAAGACGACGTAATGTACTTTAATGCCTCCAAACAGTCTTTGTTCAATATCTTAACCCAAACACATCAAAACTTTTCACAAATTTACAGGAGATCAGTAACAGAAAAAGACCAAAAGCACAGATTGCTCAACCCTGTAGAAATATGTAAAGCAGCTGCGTTACAATTAACCCTGGGTAAATTTGTGCAAAGCTCACACCTATGTTTAGAAAAACTGAAAATAATCTTTGAAGTGATCTCTTATTTATCCACAGAATCGTTGTCTCAGAGCCTCATTTGTGTCTTTTTCTGGATAGTTGTAGTAAAAAGACAATAGGAAAAAACAGTAAGAAAATGTCACAAACCACATTCAAACTCAAGTAGCCCTCTTGAGCTTTATTGAAGAACATGTAGTGGTTTTACCACTGAAGCATGCTGTAAGCTCATCGTGTGTCAGACTGTAACATTTGACTATTTTTCTGCAGGTTCTTTGGAGCAGTATGATTCTTTCCTGACCAGTTGTCAGACATTCTTCTGGGAATCCCTGAACTTGTCTTGAGTTCAACATTTATGCATTTGGCAAATGCTTTCATCCACAACCCTTATATAGTGCATTCAAGGTATACATTTTATCAGTTTGTGTATTCCTAGAGAACTGCAATGCAATGCTGTCATCATTCACAGAATGTTTTTAACAGTATGAAGGATGATTTTACATCCTTTAGACAGCTTTTCACAGGTAGGGTCACATACACAGACAGACATGTACGGACATGTATTAAATAGATGCAAAAGGACAGGTAAATGTTTTTGAGAGTTCAAATTCAGTGCCAGCTAACCTCAAAGTCTGCAGTGAGTTAATTGACACAAATAGAAAAGATTTACAAAGCAAGTGAGCCACCAATAATGAATGCAGGGCCTGGCAGGTTAAATAGGATTTAAATTGAATCTAAACAGGAGTGAAATTTGTGGAACCTAAACAAATGCTGTAATCATTCTCCAAACAAAGACTAAATCTGTAATAAACAGCCTAGAAAGGGGGTCGCACACCAGGCTCAGCGCTGCGTCGCGTCTAGGACAACTCGGAGTTATCGTACATCAGAAGTGCACATTAAATAGCGCAAGCTTAGTCAGATAGCGTCTACTTCAAAATGCAAAATAGACATTAGCAGCCAATGTTAATCCCTAACAATTTGTGACAAATATGATGTTATTTAATGGTAAACCATGTGAGTGGCACTCTGTGGCATTTGAACAGTGTCCAGAGTCAAAGCGGACAGCAGCCGACAGGCGTCCATTCATAGTAAATAATGTGTTCTGTTTTTAGATTCGAAGTGCGACCCCCTTAAGCATTGGAAATACTTGCAAAAGCATAAAGAATAGCATATAGACCGGGTTTAATATTGTAAAAGCCATGTATTTAAGTAACAAAACATTTGCACCTAAATAACATAAGACTCACTGACTGCATGACTTTCAATATTCAAAATAAAAGATAAGGAAATAATTTTTAATAGGTGATCTTTAGTTTTTTCTAGCATCAGTTTTTTTTTAAAATAATCTCCTCATGTGCTTTGTCATTGCATTGCAGTAGCTTTGTTACGCTTTACTCACAATGCACAGTAGGGCTGCTTAGAGATCAGGAAGGCAGAAAATAAACTTCACATGATTTTTACATTAAGATGTCCTTATTCGGGTGTCAGTATGCAGTATAAATTTTAGATTATTTAAATGTATAATAACACTGTAACAAGGACACTTTAAAACAAAACATATCTGTCTGTTCTTTCTATCGTCTTTTCCCGGTGACTGTCAAAGTCAAGCATACCTGCAAATGTTAGAAATGCTCATGAAAGTTTTTGAATTATGAAGCTCTCAGATCCATTCAAGAGGTACTTAAAGAATGCTGGAAATCTGTACGTTATGACGTTACCATACATCTCAAGATCACGGTTTGACTGCCTGTTGGAGTGCTTGTTAAGACAGCATTTATTTCAAGAGTTTCATTATTACTGCCGTTTATGTTTACAATAAGGTGTTAAGATGTAAACATACCACTAGCAGTTTGTAAGTGTTCTACTGCTTTTTATATTTACAAATGTGTGTAATTCATTGGCAGGTACTGGATAAAGTGCAGACAGAAGACTGACACAACGCTGCAGGTAACTTTACCTTGAGAACACCACTGCAGTAGAGACATTTTTAAGAAGATAAAAAGACATCCTGTCGCAGTGGTCAGCAGGGTGTGTGACTGGATTAAAGAAACATTGGTGTCGGAAGCAAAAAAAAAAAGGATGGGTTCAAAGCATTTATTGGAGTAGATGCCATTTTCTTGTATTCTTGTGTCTTTTAATTCAACAATTGCTTGTATAGCTTACCTTGTCGAGAGTAAAGTTGGTGAAAGTAGTGAAAACATGAAATGGATTTTCATTTATATGGACTCTAAATGAGCCAAGTTGAATGGATTTGATGAGGGAGCAGCGTGGAAGTCAAGCCTGTAGCTTAAATGCGGAACAGAGTTTAATTTATTAGGGTATTCCTTCAGTGCTGGGGTCTCCAACCCTGCTCTTCATGACTTTCCGTCCTGCAGATTTGAGCTTAAAACAGGTGAAGCAGCTAATCAAGGTGTTCAGGGGTGCTTGATAATTACACACAGGTGTCTTGGAACTGAAATCTGCAGGATGGTAGCTCACCAGGAGCAGGTTTTGAGTGGATATGATTTGACTGACAGCGCTCTGCAAGTGAATAGTATATGAGCTAAATTAGAGGAAAAAGTGAGTGGGTCCAATATCATTGATCTTATAAAGTGGGTGGGTCTTTTCCGACACCCATGCTTAAAAATGACATTTCTGTGTGAAACCATCATTTAAAAAGGAAAAAATAATGTAGGGTGGGTTGGTTTTATCAACCAATATTGAAATGATCTATGCTGGGTTGTTTTAACCCATTGTTGAGTCAAATAAAAATTTTCTGGGTTAACTTCAGCCCAGCTGCTGGGCTCATCCCTTTTTGACCCAACACTGGTTGAAAATTACCCAGCATTTTTTAAGTATATGCACTCCAATAAGCCATAAATTTACAATTATAATAAACTTGATTGCACATAATTTCCAGTTTTCGTCAAAACCATTGCATCTTTTAATGACTTAAGTGTGCTTGGGTTCAGATCATAAAGTGTCGTGTGGGTTCGGACCAGCAGGGGAGGGCGACAATCGCACTCATGTATCATTCGATACAGTTTTAGCACAGTGTGAGTAAGACCTTTATGGCCTCAGGATCATGAACAGAAAATATTACAGATTTCATGATACTTCACACAATTTTATGAAGAATTACAATCAAATGCTTTAATAAAATGTTTATAAGTCATTTTGGATTAAAGCATTTGGTAAATGAATAAATGTAAATGTAAAATCAAATCATTGTCATAGCAAATATGCTCACTCCCGGTGGGCCAATAAAAACAAATTGCATGCTGAATATATTTGCATGTCTTTAATTGAATCCGTGTGTTTTACACCATCAACAGAAAAGCAACAACAATGTTCAATGCATCACAGGAAACCAAGTATTTGAATATAGCAAAAGAAATAGCATGTAAAAAAAATCACAGATAGATTGAAAAGATTATTCGATATGTCAGACCAACCTGATCTCACGAATTTCCGTGGCATAGTCACGGAATTTTGTGCTCATTTTTCCGTGGCATTCTCACGGATCTCCGCATTTTTCCGTGGCCCTGCTACGGACTGTCTTTTTCCGTGGCATTCTCACGGATTGGTTACTCAACTGTTTTGTCCTATTTTCTTACCATTTTCGCTTCGGTTTAGGGTTAGATTTACATGAAATGACATCCCTACCCAAACCCAACTCTAACCCCAACACCAGGCGACAATTGTTTAAAGTTATAAAAATATAAAAGAATAAATCAGAAAAAATAGTATAAACCAATAGTTAAAGTGACATACTAACGCAAACACCAAATCTAACCCTAAACCGAAGCGAAAATGGTTTGAAAATAGGAAAAAGCAGTTGAGTAACCAATCCGTGAGAATGCCACGGAAAAAGACAGTCCGTAGCAGGGCCACGGAAAAATGCGGAGATCCGTGAGAATGCCACGGAAAAATGAGCACAAAATTCCGTGACTATCCCACGGAACTTTGTGAGATCATGTTGGTCAGACACTCTCTTGTTTACATGTTCACGCTCACTGAACAAATTCACAGATAAGATACTGTAATCAATGTTGCGTGCATTGAACTGAACGTATTAAATATGGACCCTTGGCACCAGGCCATCTTGAAATCCCTGAGATATTAATATGCTTCTAAAATTTACACTCTGAGAGAGACAGTGGTGTCAATGAGCATAAAAGAGAAGAGAGCGAGGGAGGTATGAGCTGGGATTGTGGTAATCGCGAGGATCTGTCCGTCTCCTAGTTACAGCCTTTCAAAAAGAGTGATTTATCTCCCTCGCTCCTCTCGGTGGCAATGCACGCCTGCAGGAGGGCTTCACCACAGGGATGATGGGTTTGAAGGACACAACTATTTTCTGACTGGGGTGGCCTGCTAAGGCATTCACTACTTTACCATAGAGAAAACAAGCCCTTATACCATATTCCACAGATGGTAGGAGCAGTGCCGGTCTAGAAACTAGGCAATAGTTACACTTTAATATCAAGGTGGCAGTAGTCAGCGGTAGTGATGGATGTAAATGTCTCAAATGGAGTGAATGGTGTTCAATCATACAATTCAATCATTTTATGGAATCTTTTCTTAAAGTTTGCAGAGCATTTTCGGGCATTTCTATGTAAGCTAGTTCAGCTGGTTGTACAGACCTTATAATGTATTTAAATTGCACTGTAGGAATGAAATGGAAAGGTACAAATAGCATTTGCACATGATAGCCCTGTTTCAGAACCTGAAGAGATGTCCTCTCAGTGGTTTTGTATTTTGTTTTAAAATATTAAAATGCTGTTGTATTAGCAATTTTCATGCATTGTAAAAAATAAAAAGTTGAGTAAACTTAAAAAATAAAGCTACAAAACTTTGGCTACAAAGCTTTTTTGAGTTTATTCATGTTTGAATTTTTTGTCAAACCATATATTAAAGTGCACTAAACATCTTGCTATAAATATTTATATATTTAAGTTCACTTAACGTATGCTTAAGTTGACTGAACTTAAATTGTTAAATGAATTACTTTGCTGTTCATATAGCGTATTAAATACTAGTAATGGGAACGAGACCGCCTATGCAGAGTCCGAGTCAAGACTGAGTCCGTTGGTTTTCAAATACAGTCAAGTCTGAGTCAAGACTGAGTCGAAATCGAGTCCTTTAGGCAGTGCCGGTCTTTCCTATACGCAAATTACGCATTTTGCATAGGGCCCCGGACCACTAGGGGGCCCCCTTGATCTCAGAATTTTTTAAAACCATTATACCAAAGAGAAATTATTATTATGTTTAATGAAAACAAGACGCTATAATTTAAATAATTTGCAAACTTCCGAATTTATGCGGGTTTTTAAAAATACTTAATGATTTCTTAAATCACTGATATGTACTCGGACAACATGCAGGCAGTTTCTCAATCCGAAGGCTGCAGCCTTCAGAGGTCACATTTGTAGGCTGCATATGCGTTATAAAAACTTATTTCAGAATATTAACAATTATAATGTTGACTATTATTCTTAGTTAATGGTTAATTGTTAAATAAATAAACGGCTCTGATGGCAGTATCTTTGCACCATGGGATGTCATTTTCAAATAATGCCCGTCAACATTGCATTTTATTATTATTGTTATGTGTTGTGTGTTTTTTTATATGAACATAAAAAATGCGTTGGCCTCGAGGACTCGGTCTGAATTATAAGTCGTTCTCCTCCCACTGGGCCACCGAGTCAAGACCGAGTCTTTGAAGGAACAAGTCCGAGACGAGTGCGAGAAAGCAGAAATCGATCTCGAGACCAGTCTCGAGTACTATTATACACTAATATTTAATACTCAGAGAATGCAACGAATTGACCCCATCAATCATACAATGTACAATGTCTTTAAAAGGGTCCATGTTTGCCAAAGCACACAATGATTACCTAAATGGTTACAGAAAACTATTATTTACAACAAAATAACAACAGTTATATATAAATAACGTTACCTGTGTTACAGCCAAAAGTAATATATTTCTGTAATTGCATTACTTTTGTACACTGATGCCTATTGTAAGAATTTGTGTGGTGAAGGACTTTTGTATATCTGTTTTAAATGAGTCACCTTGAGTTTCCATTTTTGTTATAAAATAGGGACCATATGTAAATAAGTACCTGGCATTCCTTGTTTTGTTGGAGTGTTGTATTGTAGTCAAGTTCAACTCAAGTTGGAGTCAAGACCAAGACCAAAGATTGAGTGTCAAGTCCGAGTCAAGATGATCTTTGGTCTTGACTCGGACCTGAGTTGGACTCGATTACAACACTGTTTTGTTGTATGTGTAACTTTCCAGCAAATTTCTATAGCGTTGAGACAAACAAAATCTACATTCAATGCCATACGTCCCATCTGCTGTAGAAAATGCTCAGTCTGTATAACAAGAAAAACAATAAACTGTCATTGTCTCTGGGAAGCAAAGCTATAAAGTGTTGTATCTTTTACGAGGACAGTCAGCCTCCTTAGAAGATATCCCTACAGTATGTACACAGACAGGCCGAGCACTGCTTGTTTTAGTGATAGGCATAAATTTGATAAAGTTTAGACAACTAGCTTACCCAAGACATCTTACAAAGCTAAGGGCATATTTAACGTGATGTTTGAGTTCTCTGTGATTGATGAGATGAGACTGAGGGAACGATAACCTCTCAGAAGATATAATGACAAATGTAATGATGCATGAGTCTGAGTATTAATATGCTGCATCAAAAAACAGGACTACTTGAAAAACTCTTTTTCTAGTCTTTGCCTTAAAATGATCTGCTGACCATCTGAAGATTATATCACAAACAATACAAATACAGTACTGATTAAATAAATAATATAAATGTTTTTGAAAACAACCTGATTGGATAATTGACATACTGTATCCTTAGTGGCCTCACTTTATACGGTACTCCACTTTGAATTTTGAGTCTGATTTCAAATGTGATATTACACTTTTGTTTTCACATGTTTTTCTTTAGCACCAATCCACCCATGAGTAATGATCCTCAGAACTAGAAACTTTCAAATTTCTAACTACAAACTTTTGCTACCAGGCATTAGCTCCATTATTGAAGTGTATATGTGACCCGAGCTGGCAAAATGAGTTTGAATGAACAAATTTTTTAAGGATCTTAATGGGCTAATGTTTATGTTTTTCCAACATTAAACCAAACATTTAATTAAGATATCTATGGGAATTCTATGGGAAGTCAAAACTGTTATTTTTAAAACTGTAACTATGTGTGTTTATATCAGGTTTGTGCACTTGTTCATCTGTGTGCATGCTTCGGATCTGTCAGTCAGCGCGAGGAAATCATTTTCGAGTCTTGTCACTCTTAATAATTATTTTAATATCAATTAGGTCCTGAATTTTATCTCTCTTAATAACTATTTCAAATTTTTGCAAGTTTTAAAAATAAAACCAAAATGTCAGACGTGCATGTGTATAAACACACCTTTGTATTAGATTAAACATTTAGGACAGTAAACCTCTCAGAAACTGTACAAATAAAGATCATTCAAGATGTTTAATGACTATTTAAAGCATTGGGATCACTAAACAAGTGCTTAAAATGTACTTATTTAGTAAATCTGATTAATATAAATTTTGCAAAGACACATTTATGCAGCTTAGTGTAAATACAAAGTGCTTGACCAATCCCACAGAAATCGCTACATAAAAGCGCTACATAAAATTTGTACAAATTGTCTTGTATACAAAAATTGTTTGTCCGATTAAATCCATTAAAATCCCTCTGTGGTAAATTGTGTCTGAAACTGCCAAATGTAGCATCTATTCACATATATATCTATGGTCTGAGGTGGTGCAAAACAGTGGAGGCAGAGACAACAGTATATGTAGTATGCACAGTGTAACTAACACAAAACTACTTTTGAAGAGCATTTTCTCCCATCAATTATTTATACATGGTAGTATGACAACTTTTAAAGGTATTCTCAGCAAATATCAGTCTTGTGCTTTGGCTGGAGATAACGCATTCATAATAACCTTCAAAACACTGTTAGAAACACATGGTCAAAAAATGGTCCCTAGCTATCACTGGGGCGGTACGTTTTCAAAACGTATACTTTTGCACAGATTTTGATTCATTTTATCATGACCAACAGGGACAACCTGCTGCCACATAAATATGTTAGGTCCTCAAGAGTGATGTTAGCATAGCATCTACAGATCCTTTATTCATGTAACATCAGAAGTTGCTGAAATGATGGACGTTTGCTTTTGTGCCGCAGTGAGCTGCGCTGTGGTCCCTCTTTGAATAATGTAACCTTTCTGCTTAGTTTACTCTCTTTTTCCCTTTTCTCATTTCCTTTTCGTTTCAGATCTCAAGCTCCAATGGAATGTACACACCGTGTCCTTTCTGAACTTATAGAAAACTTATAACTTACCCTTTACCTAACACCAAGGGGATGCCGTAGTAAGCTTTACACTTCCATTCGTTTGAACTCTTTTTTGCTAAACTTGAAGAAAGCAAGCAATGGATCGGTTGAATATTTGTTAGCTTTTCTGCTGACCTGGGTGTTTTTTGCTTTCTCCTGTAATGATTAAGATCAAACTTTGTGATGGGTGTGCTGATCGTAGATAAAAGCAGTGGATGAATTGATTGT
Source organism: Paramisgurnus dabryanus (assembly GCF_030506205.2). Taxonomy (NCBI): domain Eukaryota; kingdom Metazoa; phylum Chordata; class Actinopteri; order Cypriniformes; family Cobitidae; genus Paramisgurnus; species Paramisgurnus dabryanus. Next base: position 59,558,259 of record NC_133337.1, on the reverse strand, counting down.
CTTGATATGGCAAATTTTCCCATTTTTTACATCATCTACATCAGGTCATAATCAAGCGTACTTGGCCAACTTGGAAGTGAGAGTTGAGCCCTTTCCCAGTTGTAAATCTAATGGCACGAAATAAAGTTTTTATTTTTCAATTTATGTAAGATGCTTTGGAACAGTGAACAATTGTAAAAAAAAAAACATTTTATAAATATAACTGAAACAAACTGAATTGAAATCCACATAAACGCAGTCTTATTGCGTGTATGCAAACTTGTTCATAAATGCAAAGGAAAAGCTTTTCCATTTTGCAGTACAGTACATCGTTGTCGTGTATACATAATGCCTAAATATTGGCATTGAACATTAAAAAACCTATCACTGATAGATTTGTCACTGACACCTACGTTCAGCTGTCACCATCACACTCATCACAAGTGTGGGACGCCATGGTACCGAGTCCAAATCAGGTGAAACTGTATGGACAGACGTATCACACAGCAGAAGGGAAGAAACAGGTGCCTTAATATTCTCAGCATATCTTTGATGCAGAAAGCCGAGGTCATTTAGATCACTATATCCACAAGAGCTAAAATATTTTGCAAGAGCAGTGTCGGCTGCAGGTTAAAGTGGTTACAAAGTAAATGTCAAATTTGCATTTAATGAAATTTTATTACTGATTTGTGAAAGACTGAATATCAAAACAACTATAAGTGTAGGTGTTGTCTACAGAAGTGACCTCTTGAATGTGTGAGAGAGATTACAACATTTGGAACATCTAATATCACGTGCATCCATAAAATAAGACATGTCTTGCTGAACTAAAATGCACTTATAACCAGAATATTCAATGTATCTCTTTACCAACAGTGATGTGATGTTTATCTGCTATCAGAGATATGATGTTAAATTAAATCTCTTACATTAAGTGGTCTCAGTAGGAGTTTACCAGGTTAATGGAATTATTTTGGACTGTTTTGAAAGGTAGATAACTGTTCAATATACTGTATATAAACTAGAAATCCATGAGCAGAACCAGGGGGGGGGGGACTGGGACAATAATTCAAGCGGGGAATTTGACTCCATCCCAGGCCACCTTTGCTGCTGCTGTCCCTATGTTCATGTAATCCAACAGATTTGCTAATCTTATAGGTTAATATTATTAGTTGATATAATAGGTAGACTACCTGAAAAATTAATTCAGCCACTATATTCATCCGACTGGGAGGAAATTTATATAGATGTCAAATATAAAAAAGGGGACTGATCAATAAGTGATCAACAGCTTTAATAATGAGTTGATACAGTATGTTTATACGTATACAATGTATACTACCATACCACAGACAAATACAAAGTTGGCTTAAGGTACATTCACATTAGTCGCTCCTGAAAGTTGCTCATGATTTGCATACACTTACAGTTTTTTACAATCACTTTGCTACTATTTTCAGAACCTTGATGTCATTTTTCACAACTCTAGATACAAAACTCAAAACGGTAATCACTTGTAACACAGGCTGTCTAGTGTTCAAAACATTGCATTGTGCATTCACATCTTTAAAGACATCTTGCACTTGCACAATCATTGTTTCAAAACACAAATTTACTGTGAAATACCATGGAAACATAACTATAGATCACCCACACACAAGCAACTGATAGTTTCACTAAGTCATTGTTTGTACAATCATTAAGTATTGTAGAACAAAATTGGTGATACAGATTTCATTATGGTACATGTAGAGCAAATACATATCTGTAAAAGTTCTGCAGTAGTAGAGAGAATACGACAGACACATTGGAATCATTGAACAAAGTTTGTAATGTATTGATGAAAACACTACAGTACAATCACAACATAGGTCACATCATTTCACAATCTGCACTCAATCATCAGTAACAAGTTGGCAGAATTGGACAAGCAATTACAAGGGCCTGCATCTATACAGTACAGTGATAATTGGTTCATGCTCCATGCTTATTGGTTACAATGAACCTCATTATCTTGAAACTTTCATGATTTTCAGTAAACATGGAAGATTCTTTGTCTGTTTCCATACAACTATTACGAATAATGCAACAGTTACTTATCATTTTGGGCAGTTGTATTGATTGATAGTTAGATCATTGTAAGAAAATGAATAGACACTTATTTGAAATGTGATGTGTGAATAGCCTTTTGAAACAGTAGTACTTTGATGTTAAGTTGTGTCATATTGAACATGTGATTTTGGTTGAATGAACAAATGATCCAAGTTTTATGTGTATTGTATCCAAGCAATTGAGAAAAGAGTTAAGAGTTTTGAAAAATGTGCATTTTGATCTTTGGTTGTGAGTTTTGTGTCTAGAGTTGTGAAAAATGACATCAAGGTTCTGAAAATAGTAGCAAAGTGATTGTAAAAAACTGTAAACATTTCTCAACTTTGTCGCGGACACGCCCCATTCAGTCACCAATGGTCACTGTCTCTCATGTCGCCGGAAGTCGCCAAGCTTCCATTAAAATCAAGGAGATCGCGTTGCTCTAGCACTGCTAGTCGCTGCTAGTCTGAATGCAGCTTTAGCAGACTTTTTAAAACGGACGAAACACTGTACAAATATTGAAATATTTATATTTTAAATGAAAAAAAAAAACATATTTACAGTTTTTTTGAATTTCTAAAACACTAAACCCTAATCTCTGAACCAAATTCATAGTGGCCTAAACCCATTTGTCAAATCATGCACTCTTTTTGCTAAATTCTAAACACAAACTTCTCACTAAAACACACATTTCACACTGCAATGCACTTGTTTTATAAATGCTAAACACAGGCAGGCAAAAGTTGAACACAACTAAAACACTGTTATCATCGAGTAAACACAACAACTCAAAATTCTACAAACTTTTATCTAATGGTATTTTTTACCAATTGTGTGAATTGGAAACAGTTTGAGAGGCAGATGAAGAGTATGAGGAAGAAAAGGACACCAGAGACTATGCAATTGGCAAAATTTGCAGTTGGATTGCTGACTTTTTACAAAATACAAGTGCTGATTACAGTAATATTGAAAACGTACTATTACTTGCAGTACTTACAGTAAAGTTTTCGCTATATTCACTGAACTAAACTTGTGATTACAGTAATAGAGATTTTTTAACAGTATTTGTCAAGTTAGTTGTTATGTACAATAAACATGTATTTTTCTGTAAGCAGATCTCCTGGATGTTGTGTTTTCCATTTTTTAAGGTAGTGTCTAATGGATGCTTGTAGTGTTTTATATTATAGACTTATGTGTGTATGATTTGAAATCTTAGTTTGATTTTGAGTACAAGTGAAATGGTTTTGAAGGAATTGTTTGATTTTGCTAGAAGAGTCAGGGGTTCTGTGAATTTTGTTTAAAATTGGGATTTGTGTTTAAGGTTTTGAGAAAATGAGTGATGGTTTCAAAAATTGTGTTTTAGCAATTCAGAAAAACTGTAATAATGAATACTTAAATATTGTTTTTTACAAATACCTTTTTAAGAGCCGCAAATTAAAAGGTGAAATTCACGTAAAAAATCATGATTTGCACTTTGATAGTTTTTCACAAAAACAACATTTTATAAAATGATAAACTTCACATATCAGCATTGATGTTTCACTGTGATTGCATAAAAACAGCAGGACTTGTTGAAGATGCAAATGAATTATCTGCCTGATGCATTCAGAGCGGCAATATAGAGGTTTACCCAGTAAAGGACTGTACACAAAGCAACGCAGCACGACAGCAGTTGACTTTAAAACATGCAATCATCAATACAGTATATAAATGCACGCTTTTACTGAAAATTTGACTGACCTGCTCCCTTCTTGGCGAATATTTCTGTGATTTTGCAGCATCTCGCTGCGTCTGTGACCATGACTTTACTTTTAATTCGCTCGCTTTCTCTCTCTGCTTCTACTTTGGGTATGCGCTGCATATTTGATAAAGAGAAAGTCTGTTGCCGGCGTTAGGTTGTGGGATGCCATTTTGGCACTGCGATTGCCTGATCCATAGATTCTCAGAGGTCCGTCATTCATTTATCAATCTATCACATGTCAACCTGAGCTGACCGTACACCAGGCAGGCCAGAACCACCTCAAGGCCACTGGGAAATGTCCCGGTGCTCCAAATGGCCGGTCCACCCCCTAGGCAGAACATTAAATACCATTTACTGAGTTACAGCTGTAATATAATGAGTATTACCTTTGAATAGACAGACGTTAAGATCACAATTACCACTTATTCTTCAGTTTTTCCTATTTTTGTGTGCTATGCTATCACTGTGGTATCACTGATTTGAACAGGCTAAGCTGCATATGCCAAGCTAAGCAATTTAGTAACAAGTGTTTACTAGCTGTCCCATTTATCACGTTTTCCTCTAATCACTACACTAGGGTTGCCGCGGTGACAGGATTTTCCCACCGGTTAATCAGCACGTTACAAACCCGGTGATCCCGGTATCACCGGGTGGGAGGGGCTTATAAATGTGCATGCAGACGTGCATATTTTACTTTCACTTTTGAATTACGCGACTGTTTAAATTCAGTGCTTGCGTATGCTGCGTTAAATTTGCGTGCAATGCGAGTGTAACAGCTGGTTTAATTAAGTGCTTGAGTCAATGTGCGCAGGTAATTCTCACAACCCCCCAGTCCCAAGCAGAGCAACCGGCTACTTCTCCATAAAGCGCTGCTTGAATGATGGGTTTATTATTTTTCTTGATGAAAAACACAACAACAAAACGATCTCGCTTATATTAAACATCATATATGTATATTATAACAAAAACGAGTAAGCACGCGGCTTCTGCTATCGTCTGGCCGGTTAGCTCGCCTCGCACACTGACAGAAATATATAAAACCTGACACCGGCTGCTCTGTGACGTGACGCGCGTTTAGCTCCGCTGAATTCAGGCAGCAGACACATTCAGTTGTTAGTGTTTGCTCTCTCTAACGAAACTTAATGATTTAATTACACAAAAATATCAAAACAATGGTGAAAGACAGTGTTTCGGTGGGCAAGTGATCTAACCGTTGAGAGGCTGAAGCACCGGTAATCACCGTTTCACCAACTATCGCGGCAAGCCTATACTACACATCTGAAACCAGACTGATCAACTGTATGACAAACTGTTCATAAATGCTATCCTCTAGTTAGGAACTATAGTAAATGTATTTTTTTAGAACGTGATCGACTGTCACGTTAAGATGAATCCAAGACTTTCACATAGTCCTGAGAAAAGAGTCGTTTTAATAATATGTGCATTTCCCTCTTTTCACATTGCAGCAGTAAACACAGGTGCAGGAACAGGAATAAAATTAAGAATACTTGAAAGATGAGCTATTCTCCCGGTGTGAGGTAAGCAGGGACAAGAGATCAGTGTTGCTCAGTTACTTGGTGCCAAGAAGAACAAAGATTTATTAAAGAGTCTCTATGTAAAAAGCTCACTTTAGTTGAATGCGGTTCCTTTTGCTTTCATATGTGATCATCCTTATTTTGGTGCAGGTGTTTTTCCCATGTGGTTGGGCAGTCATCACTGCCCAGTGTGATGCTGATGAGCGCACAGATGGTTTGCAATTACAATGTTTTTAAGGACCCTTGGGGAATTTATGTATTTATTTATTTATTTTGACTTATTTTTGGACGTTTGCCATCACATAGCATATTATAGCTCATATTATGCAGTATAATTGGTACCCATCATTGGTATGATGTTGGACCCACTCACTTGTTCTCTAATTTAGTGCATATGTCTGTTCACTGTCAGAGTGCTGTCAGTCAAATCCATTCCATTAGAGGAATGCCCTAATAAATGTGACTCTTTGTCATGTTTTAGCTACAGATTTGACGTCTATGCTGCTTTCTCAAATTAATGTCACTTGGCTTTAGAGTCCATGTAATTTAAACTCCATTTTGTGTTTTTCACTACTTTCACCTGCTGAACTCCCGTGACACAACAAGGTCATCAAAGCCTTTAGGCTACATGTTAACGATATGCAAAAGGTACATACCCAAAAGAAAACAAACACACGGATTGTAGGCAACAGTTTCTTACTGGGATTGGTGATGTAAACAAGACCAACATTATCATACTTCCTCCCGCTTGAACTCACAGCTTGTAAGTTAACTCCTGTTACCATTGCACTGTGACTGAATCTTACAAACATGGTAAAGAGCGTCATTTTTCCGGTTGATCCCAGAGGTATTCAGACCAATCACACTGTACAGATTAGCTGGCCAATCAGGGACACGGAGCTTTTCAGATCGATAAATCTTGTAGAAAATCAGTGCGTTTCAGGAATACAGTGAAATCTGGAATGTGTTTTTAACCATAAAACACGCAAACACATTGTATCATACCAAATACACAAAATAAAGTTTTTGCAATGTTAGAAATGAAATAGGTATATAAAAAATAACTTTTACATATGATTCAGAATTATTGTCATATATTTGTATTGAATAAACAATGGCTTGAACAATTTACATCTAACACACATTTATAAACTCTTTCGCCGCCATTGACGAGATATCTTGTCAATCAAGAGAAAACGCTTCCCTGCCAATGACGAGATTTTCCGTCTTTCCGCAATACCGCTATTATCCACCAGGTTTCCGCAGAAACCTACCCATATTCAAAAGCTGATTACAAAAGAACCACTGAAGGTAGGATGAAACTTTTTTTTTGAAAGCAGAGGGTCTGTTCTTTCATTTGGTATATTGTAAGTTTATATATTTAAAGAAGAACATTTTCTGGAAGGCATTAAACTTTGGTGAGAATCATGAAAAACACTGGTGCTGGCTGGCAACTTTTTTTTAAAACGCTGGCGGTGAAAGAGTTAAAGATCTAGTTTGGAATATTAATTTATTGTTATATCTCACAAACGTCAGTTGCTGGGAAAAACTACAGTATACTTAATTCGGTTTTCTATAATATGAGCCTTTAAAACCGTGGTCCTCAAAACTGGTCCATAAAAAGTCCAAATTTATTTCCAGTTTCCATTTTACACCATTGCACTGATGTGTCATGTAGTTCATATGCTGTGAAAGGGCGATAACCACCCACAACACACATTTTAAAAGGCCAGGGGAACACTTTGCTTCTTCCGACTGAGCCAAAAACAATCACGCACCTAATGCCAGCCTAATGGCTTTCCGCCATTAACCAGCAAGAAGAGAGAAGAGACTGAGCCTTTCGTCACACTCATTACCAGACTTAAGCTAATCTAGCAGTGGTAGAGAGAAAGCCACAAGACTCTTTTCTCTGAAAAGCACTCCAACATTCCCAGAAGAAACCTGACTTTCAGTAGTGAAGAATTGAGGACAATGCCATCAATCAATGCTGCTCGGGCTGGGAGAATACGAATTATTGGTTTGACTGATGCAAGTAGTCAGAAAATAAGTCATGGTAGGACGTTTTAGATGAAAATAACAATAACATCAATTAGTGTTGTTGTCATGACGACCTGAAGTGAGACAAAGAGACAAGTCAAACCAATAACAGGAGCTGTAATAGTTAATGCGAGGACCTGTAGGAGCTGTAGTTAATGTGAAAATAAATTTGGTAAATTAAATGAAATTCATACCATAGTTTTAGTATAAACAGCAATGTGTATCATGGGTGTATATCTGCAAACTACAGTATTAGCATGACATATTTTAGGAAATATAAAACTGCTGCATCTTAAATTGTATCAAGAAAATCTAAGTGGCATATAAAATACTTGACACAACCATGGTAGCCCATTATTTGTGGTTGCCAAGTTGTTGTTACTGTATGTGCTTGCCAGGCTGCTGTAATGCAGTTGCTTGGATGTTGTGGGCGGTTGCCAAAATATTACTTGGGACATTTATGTTAAAAGTCTTATACTAAAGTATTGAACTGTAATATTCATTCAAATTGCTAATCGTATATACATGCATGAGCTACAGTAATAGTCATGGTTATCTTAACAAACACCTGCTGTAATACAGACATGTGTCACAACCAGTGGTTAAATTGGGCCAGAGCTCACCGGAGCGCAGCTCTGCCTCCTCAGGTCCACAACACACCCTGCCGGAGCTCAGCTCCGTCTCCTTCAGCAACAGGTTTAATTTGGGCCGGGCCAAATATTTGTAATGACATTCGGGTCGCGGTCGGTCGGGTCGTTTGAAATAAAGATGCCATTTAAACCTTTGTAATTTTGGACGGGATTAGTTTTACAGAGGGACCTCTGAGAAAATCGTGCTTCTCAGAGGTCCACTGTGATTTTAATCCCGTCCGAATCGGCCATGTCTGTGTTTTTCTTTGCAACCTCTGTAAAAATTTCAGGGCAATTTACTTACTGTTTTTCGCCAAACTCAGAGGTCTTTTGATAAATGTAATCCCGCCCGGATGCAAATATCCGTGTCTGCTCGCAATATCTTTTGAAAAAGCGGTTCTTTTGGTGTTTTGGCCAACGCAATCTGCCGTATAGGTCTTTAGTCCCATTCATTCAAATATGGATGTTTTTTCCATTTGGCGGAATAAAATAATTAAATCAAGACGAGCTGAATATCATACACTGTTAAGACTAAACACTGTAATATAACGTTATATAAACTCAACCTTATTTTGTTTCAATCTGGAATGGTAATGTTAATTAATAAAGATAATAAATTGTTACTAATCATTATTTCTTAAATCAGGGTTTTTTATAAGCAGCCAGTTATATAAAACACGTAGGCTACTTTATATGATTTGTATAGGTTATTTTGATTTGTTAAAATTAAATTAATAAATTACATGTTCTGTAGGCTAATAATTTTACATTTAAAGCCAAAATATCAAACATTAGGCTGCAAACACGCATATCCAGAGCACGTGATCTTCTGCAACGCCAAAACGCATGAAACAGGTGCTCCTATCTCAGGAATAGCATGATAATTTTTATCCCGTCCGAATCGGCCAAAATCACAGACGTCTTTTTTGCGGTCCAAGTTGCGGGCGGGTGCCGGTTGTTTATACATTGACCCGCGCATCACTGGTACGCAGCCCCGCGTCTCACTCAGATCCTCAAGAATGCGCATTCTCACAGGATGACATTAGACATTGTAGAGATGAGAGATAGAGAGGTAAGAGTGGTGCACACGTCGAGAAAACTTAATAGAACTCTAGAAACAAATGAATAAAGTATGTATAGCCATATCACTCATCTCATTACAATATGTTAAAAGATAACACTGAACTTATTGTATAGTTTAATAAAATAATGTATTTTGATTATACAAATCAATTACAACCTAACTATAGTGATTGTTTTACTAACTGCTGACCAGCTTATCTCTATGGCTAATTTATAAGACATATTGATGCTGATTCAGTATGTCGTTTTTCTTGTTAATTTAATCTTTTGGGTTATCTTATGCTTAGAATTAGTCAAGGAGGTTGAGTCTTATACCTTCTTTCAAAGTTTGATCAATTGTGCATAATAAAATGTGCAACAAATGCATATAGGGTCAGACTCATAGATTAGCATAATTTAAAGTTCAGGTTTTAAAGTTTGGATCAACCTCTGGCACAGCTTTAAAGCTGAAACTTGTAAGTGAATTGTAAAGTATTTATCTTTATTTAATTTTACGGCGTGATTTTGAATAATGACTATTTACCGTAAATAAGGGCTCCCCCTCCCTACAAAAGCCAATTTAACCACTGATCACAACCACTGATCTATATAAATGACTGGATTGTGCATGACGTCACAACTGTGAAGCCACCGCGCCGCCATGTTGGTATACCCAAACATTCTATTAAATCAATGGACGCAATCAGATTTTAATGATAAAACATCACTTTACTAGTCTCTGTTTTTATATCTGAAGTCTCCCTGTACATTATTACAACGCAAACGTCCTAAGCACATAGTTTTTACTGAACATTGTACATTTTGCTTTTTAAACAGTTGTTATACATTCATTTTTATTACAGTATCAGATCAGCAGACAGACCGCAGCATATTTAGTATTAATGACAATAAACGTGCTCATTCTGAAATCTAAATAAATAATCATGCTTTGTACCGTATGTGCATGCAATAATTTGCTGGTTTTGTAATTATGTTATTTTACAAGTTACCTTAACCTATTTAGAGAAATAACGCTGACCGTGTAGCTGAAGTCAAAAAACTTTATTTATACCCATGTCATTAACAGAATGCAGCAGACACACTCACCTTAACGTTTTTTTATAAATCCATGATCTTGCCCGATTTAAACATAAACATTGCAAATAACACCAGAATTAACTATTATTTTACGTAAACATATCCTAAAAATTAACCTTGTGTGACTGATGCGCTGTAAAGCGGGTGAAATTCGATCATGTTTTTGAATGGAAGTCAATGACGCCCTATGCCGGTTGGGTATACCAAGATGGCCGCTTGAATTCTGCGCTGGCTTCACCTCACGTTGTTACGTTAAGCGTTCTATGCGCAATCCAGTCATTTATATAGATCAGTGGTCACAACCCAAGAGTAGTCAGTGCTATACGAACACATAGAGATTATACCCTTCTTCTCTGTCTAAATAATCGTCAAGTGTTGAACCAGATCAAAGTTTGGATAAAGAAATGTCCTTTACATCATCGTGCTCCTAAGGAACACAAGGCAACAACCAGATTGTATAATTTTACCTCGGGTGAATAAAATTGGGTCTAGAGTGACTGAACTCAAAGAGAAGATGAAGGTGAAAGCGAAGGATTTCAAAGATGTTGCTGGGTTATTGACAGACAGAAAGAACATAGAGATGTCTGCGTTTTGATGAAATCTAGAGTCAACTTTATGATGAAATACTTTTATTTACATTATGTATTAGCCTGCTAGACTTTCCTAGGGTTTGGCATAAAGAGGTGCATTTGGTCATTTTGACTACTTAAATACTCAAAATGATAGGTAGTTAGATTGAGACAGGGATCAAAAATATATAGATATATGTAGATATAAAAATATAAAAAACAACTCAATCTTCATTTTTTAAGTCAACCATGATTAGTTCAAGCTAAAAACATAGTCAAACTTTTATAAGCATTTCTGTTGTCGTGCAATCCCTACATTCTGTTTCATTCATCCTGGCTTTATCTGAATGCAAGAGAGCATCCTGTGTTATTGGCTTCTTATTCATCCTGTCTCTTCTCTTCTTGTAAGTCTGGTTTGGTGTGGTGCACTGCCTGGGGTAACAGCTGGAGCTCATTGAAATTTCCTCTGCATTAAGGTAGTACATCAAACTTAAATTGAGCTTATGATACGACTTCTTAGTATAGAATTTACATATGAGTAAGGTGGGTGCCACCTGCCCATTCAGTCTCATATTCAGATCAAGCTCTGAGCTACCTGTAACCTGCCTGACCAAACTAGACTCAGAAGAAATCAAGATAAATCGGACCAGAAGAGTAGTGCAAGGTGGGCTCCTGCTAATATAGACATGAAATGATTGACAGGACAAAATAATCCGGCTCCTCCTAAACTTATGTTTAGAACCTTATTTAATAATTTTGAAAAAAAAAATCATAATCAGTTCATTTCCATATTCCAGAAAGTATTTGCATATTCATTCCTATCACTAATCTGGAATTCCATTGCAAAATGTTCATAACGTCCATTTCATCATCCTCATAGTTAATTGTGACCCTGGACCACAAAACCAGTCAGAAAGGTATTTTTTAATTTTGATTTATACATCAAATATACCCATATGACTGGTTTCGTGGTCCAGGGTCACAATTATTACAAAATGCACAAAACATCTTTCACACAGCTCTCATCCGCTGCATCCAACACAAACTCTTGCAGCCGAGTGCCTGACTTTAACAATGATCCAGGGTCATTAACGCGCTGCCCTTCATCTCACTCCTGTCTTCTAAAGACATTTTTCCCGGGCCAATTAGGTATAAAATAAGAAGAAAACATCAAAGGGTGAAGCAGAACACAAAGGTACTATAAACAGACCAGACACTGGAGCTGCAGGTGTCCACACAATGTCACTCGTGGGTACACTGAATGTTTAATTAGAGATAACAAATCACCTCCCGAATTATAAGAGCGCCGTGAGCTCATCCAAACGGTCTTCTGCTGGATCAACAGTCACCTTTACTGTTATGGTGATTGTCTTAATGTAGAAAATCTTGATAAAACAGATGGATAGTGCACATCTTTGATTTTGCTTTTGTTCATGGTAAATATCTTTTAGATGAGAACTGGAGGTATGGTTTTGTATACTAGAAGATAGAAACATCATAACCTGTGATGATACATAATCCTAAATGTGTTCAGTGAGCCACCTTGCTGTAAAACATTTTTACATTTATTTTCTACAATGTTTCGAATAGCATGTTAATTTCCTTTGAAATTATTGTTATAAATAAAGCTTTAGTAAATTGGGCAAAACATAAATATAAGTTTATGCCAATATATTATAAAATAAAGGCTGCTAAAACATGCAATAAAACTTACCCTATTATGCACAGTGCTACGTGGTCCTCTATAATTGAGTCATTACTGATTTTTTTGTATTTTAATTTGCTCCTATACACATTTGCCTAAAATATGCATGAGCTGTCAAATGACATGTAAGTGGATTCTGAATATAACTTCTGATTAAGAATTTAAGCTGATGAAGAGTGAGGGGTGTCAATGAGCAATTCATTCATTTACGCAATGAGCAATGCCTTCATGTACGTGCTATTAGAGCAGAATTACTTTCAAAAAAGCCCTTGTGGTAGAAATTACCATCAGCCTGCTCAAAATGCTAAAACCATACTGATAAAATGCTGAAACCGATCGAATCATAAACTGCATTATGCAGATCCAAGCCAGGCCAAAACAAACCTCCCATGCAGGGGAAACAGAGTACAAATAAAAAAAATCCTGAAATCGTTTCAGAACACAAATGAGATATGTTTACAAAAGCTTCAAAAGATGCCGCAGTGCTCAGTTTATAATTCACACTGTCAAAAAGCGCATTAAGCTCAGAATTTGTAAAAAATGACCATAGCTTTGTCCGTAAATTAGACCCCAGGCTGGTCCATTTAACTACAACACCATTTTCAAAGTCCTCCTAAGCCAGATGGTATGTTTGCTAAACATGATTTGCTTGTTTCTGCTGTATTTCTCAAATCCCAGTGCTTACCATAATCATACAATATGTTGTCGTAATCCATGTCCATTTCCATTCATTAAATCAAAAGGCATTCTGCTAAATTTTCCACTATATTTTGTGTTTCATGGAAAAATTATTGTTACATCATACCGTTTTCGTCCACAGTTTTCGTATGGGTTTTTTTTTTTTTTCGCATTTGTCATCCTAAAAATTTGTCACACACAAAATCTTTGAATTTGAAACATATTTATTAACCCATTGCAAAAAAAATTATACAATACAAATGAAGTCTTAGATCTTAGCACTATTCACTTCTGATGAATAAATGCCATTAGCAACAAGCTAATGTTTAGCATACTTGAGCACAATACTGTATAATCTTTTGTACACCATTTGTTTCGAAATCATTACCATCATGTTTAACAAGCTGTTTCGCATTTGTCACAATCTTTCTTTATATTCCATTTCTTCATATACGGCACTTTAAGACAAAGTGGATCAACTTGTCAGATGCTTTGAATTTTGGCATTTGCTTGTACAGTGCGCCTCTGAATTGTCAAAACACCTTTTAAAATGCCTGCTAAATCAGATTTTTGCAGGCATTATGTAAATGTGATTGACACAATGTTAGGTCGTATTTATTTTTTTAACGTCCAAACATTTCGGTTTAGTATTCTGAGTGGGCTAACTGCTTCACTCGTTTAATCTATCAGAATATAAGAGTCAAAAGCTCAAGCAAGCAGTAATCAAGTTAAGAGATAATTAATAAGATGAACATGTGCATGGGTCAAACTGATATGCATACAAGCAGATTATGCTTGACATTTGGATTGTAACCAAGATTTATGCAACTCTCATCCACGTTGTTTGCACTTTTTTTCACAAAATGAGTTTTGGAGGGGTATCAGAGCTGGCAGTTGTCAGCCAGCTTAGCACTCATAAAAAGTGAAGCTTACAGTGTAACCTGTCAGCTTTTGGGATAAGGTACAGGCACGCTTGGCCAGTGCACTGCAAGTTTGCAGTCATGTTGTACAAACTCAGCGTGTGTTCAGTATTCAATAGAGCACTATTTAAATGCTACAGTACGTCAATAAAGGAATATTTCACCCCAAAAATGTAAGTAATGCTATCCAGTGTTTCCTTACCCATGCCATACATATAACCTGCCACAATCATACATGTCCTGCCATAGTTTCAAAACGAACTGAAAATATTTTTTAACATTTATCCCAATTCATGCAATTTTACATCGTTCTAGATTGATATGTGCCACAATTGCACAAATATGCAACAATGGCATGTTTGCAAAACCACTTAAAAACATTCAAGATATTAAATATTAGGCTTCTGTTGCGCATAGACATCACCCACGCAACACACAAACAATAGGTGTGTTTGACATTCCTGCAGAGTTGTCCAGATGACTGCCTCGACTCGAATGCCCTCGTATTGGAATTGAAATAAAACACGTCAACTGGGTGGTCTGCCCAGCTCCATATAAAGCCCACCACACACGCTCAGTAGTCTACACTTTTATTTCCATTTTACATCCTACTGCACTTGACATTGTTCTTTTGCACATGCGATGCAGTTAAGGACAATGTTCACATAGATGTATGATATTAGCCACGTAATGTGAACAGCTGTAGTATCTGAGCAAAAAATCAGAATTGAGCATTAATGCTTGCAGTCTGAACGTAGTCAGACCTTCTCTGCTTCAGCTCCCGCTGCCCGCGTCTCACAAACACACGCGGTTTGAAAATATGAACATGAACACAGTTTCATCTGTAAATATCCACATAGGTTGTACCTCGGTAGAGGTTGTGCACTATGTGAGATATAAAATAATGTTGTCTTCATCTCAGTATAGCTGTTTTTTTTAATATAGGCCTACGTTGATTTGACAGTGTCGTGGATATAAATCAAGATTTCGGCAGTTCAGTGGAAGTGTCTTCTGACCAGCGGCGGCCGGTGACTTCTCTTTCAAGGGGTGCGAATTCAAAATATGTGTTCGGTGCGTCATGTAAACCTATGCACAATATAAAATACTTGCCTGCTGCAAAAGGGTTTATGATAAAAGAGACGCTCACGTTCACAAAATACTCGCAAGACACTAACTTAACACTAAACTCTGAATACACATGAGACTAAGTAACGGAACATCTCTTTTTTTCATAAAACCCTTCGAGGCACTTGCAGGCACGTATTTTGACATGACGTGTGATGCACATAGAAAGACACCCATTTTTCTGAAAGGATAAGAAACAATGGTGTCCGCACAAACATGCAGGAAAAGCATTGCAGGTAAGTCATACAGAAGCTGTCTGTGAAAAAATATTCTCAGAAGTCAACTAGTGAATGACATAAATAATGAATAAAGGCCCTACTGTGAAGAAACAGGGATGAAGTGATGTGTGAGAGAATGCCTTGAAATAATACATCAACAGCAAACTGTGAGAGTTATAGTGTTGTGAACGGCTGAGCGACTTTTGTTACGCCTGAATATTGTTTGTGTTTGTATTTCTTTTTCTACTCATTTGTATGTGATACAGGAAAATATTGCATTTCAAGTGGTCACAGTTCTCAAATGGATGGCGCTTTGATACATCGTCCACCCTGCTGGGCCATGGTGAGGTGAGGAAACATTCTATGCGCTCTACAGAGAAGACAGCAGCGTCTCGGGAAGCAACCGGCACATATTTCACAGGCCTGGCTGCGTGTTTTTGTTCTTGGGTGTGTTTGATGTCATAGAAAAGGACGGAGTGTGTGTGTATGAGAGTGAACGGAGAGCATGAGAAGAAAAAGTGCAAAAAAGGAGATGGAGGGGAAAGATGAGACTCTCCAAGGTCTCTCCTTAATCATCATCATTCAGCTGTCACTGGGAGTCCGGTCTGAGCGTGGCCCCAAATCGCCAGAACCCGGTCGCATCTGCTCCCAATAAAATCCAACAAAAACCTTAATTTGAATAGATGTCCAATTTCTTCTTCTCATTTTAAATGCCTTTGCTCTTTAGAGACAATGATATTTGGAGGACTTGGAGGACAACAATTAACTGATTGCACATCTGTACCAGCCGAATCATGCACAGTAGTGTATCTACCCTGCACACATGCACAGAGATCACACACAGCAACCAAATTATATAGTTTGTGTTATATATTAACTTTTATTAACATGTTAAAAAAACTATTTTATATAATTTTTAGTGTTGGTTTACATTACTTATTTTTGCACTACTTGCATCACAAAGAGCTATACAAATAATGATTGTTTCTCAACGGATGTCATAAATACTCCCACATCTTGGGTCAGATAAACATATTTTACAAATTCATGCCATTGTTGAACTTTTCAGAAATTAAAATGTGACTGCATGTTAAACTGGGATAAGAGAAAGTAACATAAAAACACATTATACACATCATGGATTATGATGTGCTTGCACTATTATTGTTGCTTTTATTATTATTGTACAAAATATGATTGTACAATCATGTTACAGTATTTTATAATAAGGTCACGCTGTGATGTTTCATCATCTATGATCTATCATGTATTGGCCACACATCTTAACATGACACAATTTCAAAGGTGCGCTTTTTCGCATTTGTGTTGCTGCATTCACAGGCTTTGAAAGTCTAGTGTTACTTTGTCATTTGACTTAATATTTATATGTACTAGACTGGAGAATGTGGAAATCCGAGATAAATTTACATGATAATAATTAATAGACATTTCAGACACGACAGATGTTTTCTTTAGCGCAGACAGATGTCTTCTTTAAATTTTACTTGCGTTCAGCACTTGGCAAGTGTAAATCCTGGAGACTGGGTACTTGCCATGTGTGTCATCAATAACAGAGTGCCAATATCGCAGAAAAGTGATTTCTGTGCCGGCATTTATATTATTCTAGCGCTGCCGTGTGTTTTTGTGTTGTGTGAGGTAAAAACAATCTCCAATTGTGCTGTTTTGAAACAAAACATAGATAAGGAGGTTTTATCATAACTCTTCTGGCGATCTCTTCATTTCATGTGCAAATATATTGACTCATTTCGTCTGCTCACATGGAAATTAAAGTATACGAAGAACAAAGTATAGAATAATGTTTCATTGATAAGTAATAAAGGGCGCATGGCATGAAAATGTCACTTTATTTTGTTTTTTTTAACATTAATATGAGTTCCCTCAGCCTGTTTATCTTCCCCAATTGGTTAAAAACTGTGATAGGTGTAAACTTAGCCCTGTGTATTCTGCTCTGCCTTTGAAAAAGAGTCATCTTAGATGAGCCGTTCAGAAATGTGCCTTGTTATGTCGTCAGAGACCTTTCTCCGCCTTTCTCTGCTTTACCTGCTTAGAGCATTTGGGCCCCGCCCATTAGGGTAGAGAGTAGAGCCACCGTACCATAAGCGTGCCATTGTTTTTCATCGAGAGACATTGAGGGAAGTATAATATTTGCTCCGTGTTTACTGGATAAAAATTTAAGGGACAAGCTACAGGTCGACGCTGGATTTGCAGAGAGACATTTAAAAAGCAATGCGTTCCATCAATATTGGATCTGAGCAGAATGGCGCACCAAACTTATGTGAGTAAAACGCTTAGGTTACTCACGTAACCCCGGTTCCCTGAAATAACGGGAACGAAGCATTGCGTCAGTTAGCTGACGCTATGGGGGGGAAACTCCTGTTTACTCCGTGACTGAAGCCTATTGGTTAACGTCTGTACAAAGTACAGACCAATGACGTTTGAACCCGCGCGCGGGAAGAACGCGTCCCTATATAAGTGCGGTTCAATCGTCAGGAGCTCATTATTATTCGACTGAAGCGCGCAGCCGAATAACACTCGCTGCGTAGACGTTTGTAGCACGGCAAGAGACGCAATGCTTCGTTCCCGTTATTTCAGGGAACCGGGGTTACGTGAGTAACCTAAGCATTCCCTTTCAATACGGTTCACTTCGCATTGCGTCAGTTAGCTGACGCTATGGGGGAACGTAATCCCATCACGCCGTGCATACACAACGTACTGAAGTGCCTTACCGGAGAGACACTGCGTGTGGCCCTATACCCGGCATATTCACAGCTTTAAAAGCAAATGTGTAAGCACCATATAAATTGTTGACGCGCACACGGTGGGGTTTTAAACGCACCGGGGGCACATAACATAGCACAAGACGGCGAGGTACCGAGCGCGCCGCGGCTGTGCGAGATAAGTAAATTCAGAGTCACGTTGGTGAGCTCGCTGAGCGCACCGTGGTGTACACATAAAACGCATGAGCGTGCATGATTGAGCCGAGAGAACCTGCGCTCGTAGGGCAGGGACGTCTCAGCTGTACAATCTGACAACGTAGACGGCGAAGACCAGCCGGCCGCGTAGCAGATATAAAATATAGATATAGATACCCCTGTAGACCAAGTTCATGAAGAAGCCAAACTCGCACAGAGTGGGCTCTATATAGGACATAGCTCATAGAGGGGCGTGAGCCAGTGCGATGGTTTCAACGATCCATCTAAATAACCACTGTTAGCAACAGACATACGTAGTGAGTGATCTGCGAAGCTAACGAACGGCCGATCTGACTAATATGCGGCAGAACGGTTCGTAGCGTGGGATTATACAGATACCACAATAGTGTGAACCCAGGTGCACCCTCGAGCGCATCGGGATGCATATAGGTAGTATTATAGTGCACAGATCGGTGAGCTTTCCAAGCGCGCCGTAAATGTGTATTGACTATAAATTGCACGGGCACAGGTGAACACTTGAATACATCGTGAATGCATATAGATGAATCAGAGTGTTATAATGCACAGGCCGGCAAGATTCTCGAGCGCGCCGTCATGTGTTCTGATAATAAATTGTGCGCACACGGGTGAACTCTTCAGTGCACCGTGAATGCGTATAGATAAATCAGTGCACAGAACGCGCCGTGAATGTGTACAGATATGATTGATGAACGTAACGGTGGGCACCCAACGCACCGTGAACGTACACAGATGAACAACAATGTATGTGTCACAAATCATAACACAGCTGTGTATACAGGTGAGCTTTCCCAAGCGCATCTTATTGTATACCAAAATGTTATAGCGTGTACATGTGAGCTTCTCTAAGCGCACATTGGACGCATATAATTAAAAACCATATCGTGCATGCAGGTGAGCTAATGGGCGCACCTTTAATGCAACAAACCTCAGTAGTGCGCGAAGCAGGGATGTCGAAGCTGTAAACTGACAACGTGGACGGCGGGGACCAGCCGGCCGTGTCACAATTGTCTAATGAGAAACCTCTAAGACCATGCCCATGCTCTAAGACAAGTGAGCATAATTGTCACGGGAGGTGATAACGTCAACGATCCATAAATAGCCTGTATTGACAGGTGCTCTAGTGAGTGATCTGTGACGCAGATGAACAGCTGATCGTCTGATGTACGTCAGACGTAAGTGTCATACAGGACCTTGGACAGTTCCAGAGCGCTGTGCCTCGGGCACCGTCCGCATCTGAGAAATGACAGGCTTATGAATAAAGTGAATGGCCAGCCGTAAAAGCATGGTTCGCTGTTACCGCCGCCGTCCGCATCTGAGAGATGACAGGCTTATGAATTAAATGAATGGTCGGTCGTAAAAGCGTGGTTCGCTGTTATCACGGCCACATAGATATAGGTAGGGGAGAGAGCCGCCGTGCCTCTGTAGTGAGGAGAAAAGTGTTCCACCGGCGATTCGCGGGGGGTTTTGACTTTCAAATGTCACTAGACAGAATGGATCAGACTTTGCATAAGGACGCCTCGTGAAAGGGGTCCTAGCAGCTTGTGTCAAAGGCACGTAATGTAGGTCGTGTCCCACGGATGCCATCTCCGCACGCCCATCGTAATGGGTTAATATTGGTAGTTTAAGCATGAGATGCGTATCACTCTGATTGAACATAGCTTATAAAGCGATGCAATGAGTTTATAAAGGAGATGACTCGTCAGCTTGTTCAGGGGGCGAGATCTCAGTCTGGTTCGGTAAATAATGAAACCACCGTAGATTGCCCGACCGCATTATCACAATAACACGGTCGAGAGTGCTGCAGTGCTAAATCATCCTCTTAATGTACCGTATTCACAGTACAAGGTGATTTATATGAGACAAACGGCGTTCCACGCGCCGAAGGCTGATTGCCGTCGTAAAGCGTGTTCAACCCACAGCAAATGCTGGGCTAGCTCGTAATGACAGCACTTCATGCAGCAGTGTGTAACTTAAGCAAGCTTCCCGGCCGTCAGCTCGGGGCGGGACCTTTGCTTAGTCAAACTGAAGTGGACTTATGAACAGAATGCCACGATATTCAGCTTTCTGAGGCTCGTTAGAGGGGTACGCGCGCTTTAAGCTTTGAAACTTATTGTGGCGGGTAGCAAGCTCACTTGAGGTTGATATTACCCTTAATATCTCCGAGTATTGTAGCGGAGGTGTGAGCGTCTTCGGATCCGCTAATATAAATCAGCTATATGGCCGAAAAACGTCATAAACCGCTTGGCTGTAAGCCTTTGAGTGGCCGTCCGGAGAGGGCGCGATTCAAACGCTTGGAGCCATGCAAAAGTCTGAGGCTGTCCTTCCTCTAGGAAGAGAGAATAACAGCCGTAAGACCGTGCTCGTTTGCGCCATCAGCATCGTAGCGGAGAAACTGAGGTGGGCTGCGAGCGAATTTGGCAGAAAGGTGTTAGAGACACCGTACAGTCGTGGGGTGTCAATACACAGTATATGGCCAAACCGGGGTTTTTTCGGCTAGCGTCGATAGAATTATGGACAGCGGGCCGTGTGTGCGTATTACTGATTGCTTGTCAGTAAGGCGATAAAGTGTTTAGAGACACCGTACAACCGTGGGTGTCAATACACAGTATAGTAAGCACGGAAATTACTCTTTTTAGAGGAATTAAATACCGTTCGCCACTATAGTGAGGTCGCATAGCCGACAGTATTACACAGTATGTTTGGATAAACAGCACACAGAAAACATTTCAGGGCAGTCCAGCCGAGGCGCGACATAACCCCTTTTTCCCAGACAGTTTCGTTCTCTGTTGATGCAGCTATGCTGCGGAGACCAGAGCTCAACCGTTCAGGTGCACAAGCCTCAGTAGTGACGGTGACCGAACGGCTCACGGAGCAGGGTAGTATGTCTAGGTGGTTTAATGTCAGACTGAACCCATCGCAGAGAGGAAGTCTGCCGCAAGGCCCGCGGTTTTGCCGTTTATTAAAAGGGCAGAAAAACCGGGTATATATATAAGAATGTACCAATATTCAGCGCACTGATATAGGACGGGACTGAATAAAGGGAGGTATTCGGGCCTCAGTATATTATAAACAAATTCGTTCTGCCTCTGATTCCGTCTAAACCAGAGAGAAATTACCAGGCAGACGAAGAATGAGCTATCTGAAGTGAGATCGGCTCAGGCCAGTAAAGCTCTATAATAAGTGTTTTAGCGCTCCAATAGAGGCGTGTCCGCCTTATCGAGCAGACGAATGAGATCGTGCCGCTCCAGGAGGGGAGGGGCATGAAGCTCTCTTATAATGAGTGTTCTTGGTGCTCCAATAGCGGCGAATCGGCCCTATCGAGCAGACGAATGAGATCGCTCCGCTCCAGGAGGGGAGGGGCATGAAGCTCTGTAATCGTTGAACACTGGACAGCTGCATTTAGAGGCAGCGAGCCGTAATACCGCGTGCTAGCTAAGCCGTTAAGAGACCTCACCACTGTGGGGAAAGGAGCGAGGGACTCCGCGAGCGTGGAGCACGAGTGGCTGTGCTATGACAGAGACAGGGGCAGACCGCCCGTGTTTGCTTGTCGTATGCATCTAACCCTTGTCGTATGCATCTATCCAGGTCTACGGTTCCCCGCTTGTTCATCTCAACAAGAGAGGAACGGCAGAGGGGAGCAGCAACACAGACAGAACAGCCATGCGTCGTGACGGTATCACCCGATGCACTCGGGGGATTAATATATGTGCCAGAGATCTCGCCACTGAATGTGAGAGGAGCGAAGGGACTCTGTAAGCATGAACGGTTGCGGTGTGACAGAACACAGGGGGGGGTTAGTCCGTGTGTGCTTGTCTATGCATCCATCTAGTCTCATGGCTCACCGTGTGTTCATCCCGGCGAGAGAGGAACAGCAGGGGGAGCACGAAACATGGATAAGACAACCAAAGCATAAGCGCGGTCCCGGCGTGGGAGGTGCCAGACCGGTAACGCGCTCGGAGGAAATTCATAGCAGAGAGGCTCACCGAGCCGCTGTGCTGGACGCTATTACAACAGCGCCTGCTCTTTTAGCTTATAGCTTTATATTAAAAATATTGATCTTACCGGGCGGCCGCAGGGGAGACCTCGTCAGGCGTGTGTCCGCTGCACAGGGCTCGTACCACGGCAAGCGAAGGCTATCTTCGGTTCTCGGCCGGAAAGCGGCAGGGGAAGACGCTAGACCTGGACTCTGCTATCTTCGGTTCTCAGCCGGAAAACGGCAGGGGAAGACGCTAGGCCTGGACTCCGCTGCAGGGCTTTTGTCAACGGCGAGGTAAGGCTTCTTCTTTTTCTTCGGAGCAGCGAGAGGTTCGCGCTGAAGGAGAAAATAATGAGCTCCTGACGATTGAACCGCACTTATATAGGGACGCGTTCCTCCCGCGCGCGGGTTCAAACGTCATTGGTCTGTACTTTGTACAGACGTTAACCAATAGGCTTCAGTCACGGAGTAAACAGGAGTTTCCCCCCCATAGCGTCAGCTAACTGACGCAATGCGAAGTGAACCGTATTGAAAGGGAACATTACTAACTACTATCAGTGGCTGGCGGAGACTTGAGTCCAAATATGTTTTCAGAGTGTCGTGTGTTGCTTGTGAGTCCAAAATATGTGTCCGTTGTGTCATGTTGCACAAGCCTGAAAAGCGTATATGATAAAATACATGTGTGTGTGTGTTGTATACGCATCAAAGGGTTTATGATAAAATAGACGCTTACGTTAACAAAATACCCCCAAGACACTAACTTAACAGTAAATTCTGATTACACATGAGATTAAGTGAGTATTGAAAGCTAGTTTGACTACGAAAAACTGTTATCCAATCATAGTAGTGGGCGTTTACTTCCAAGTTGTCAATGTGGCCCACCCATCAAAACTAAGCATTCTCAAGCCAGGCTCTAAACCAGGTACAAAATAGCCGATTACTTATGGCGCTTGATGTTTTTGGATGTAAAAATCATGCAAACGTCATAACTAAACCTCAGACATCAGGATAAAACAATAAAATACGACTGAGTCATGTGCCCTTTAACTCAGATTCTCCATAATAATAATAATAATAATAATAATAATAGACACAAATGAGATTACTGACACACAGAAGGAGTATAAAACTATAAAGTTAACATGGAAATCATGGCAAAGATAAATTATCATTTGAGTCCAGTTTGCTACATTGCTTTTATGTCTTCGAAAACTATTAAAAAGTGCTTGAACATCTTGAGGCTGGAGACTTTAGCTAATCTTTATAGTTCCAACATTGCTTTGTGTGTGGGAGAAACAATTAAAGGAGATAGTTTACTTAAAATGAAAATAACCCCATGATTTACTCATCCTCAAGGACTATCATCTTTCAAAGAAATACAATCAGAGTTATATTAGAAAATGTCCTGGTCCTCTAAGCTTTAAAATGGTATGTAAATGGTGCCTCCGATCCCAAAAGTACATCCATGCTTCACAGAAGTAATCCACATGACTTCAGTGGGTTTGTAATGGTCTTTCAATCTTTTAAAAATATAATAACTAGATTTTGATAGTGGCCAAAACACATTTGAAAGGCTTCTATACTCTTTGTCGAGAGTATGACGTAGGACAGGGGTCTTACTCTTCTTCGGGGGCCAGATTTTAAAATTGTAAATATGATAATAAATATGTACAGTAGCAACATGATAAAAAAAAATTAAAAGCACCTACAGAAGCAGAGGGCTCTAACAACAAACGGAGTTCAATATCTATATGTGGTAGCTTAGAACAAAACTGTTTGGACATCATGCTTTTTCATACTAATGTGAAACAAAACAAATCATTCGCATTAACTGATAACAGGTTTTGTTCTTTTGTAAATACTGAAGTACTTGACACATACATCCAAACTATTATGTGGAAAAAAAACATCGATGGATTTATGTAATTCATTTATGGACATTGGTTCAACATGATTAAAATAAGTTTTCTTAAAATAAACTTAACATGCAACCTCTAGAAAACTGGCTTTTAAAGGGGATGGGAGATGAGACTATCATTGGGTTATTGCACGTTATGCCTAAAACACACCCATTACTCATTACAATAATATTAACAACACTTTTAGACTGTGCGCTAGGCACACAGACCATTTCTCTCTTCGTGAAACTAGCAAAAGTGGATTCGGACACGCCTAAGGTGCACTTAATTGCGCCATGTGCTTTAGACCAAGCCCTTAGATCATTAAAATCTCATTATTTCAGTTCGTGACTTTTAGTACATGTGCTTTATTCTGCCTTCGAGGTTATTTATATGTTAGTAAACTTTTAGCAGACACACATTTCACATTTATCATTGCCATCATCTCAAGATTTAAAAATCTTTTAACCTAAGAATCATTGACCTTTGGCAAATGTCCTGCAGCATGCAATTATACAGTACAGTATGTGACACACATTACAGTTCAACTTATATACATATTTACTGCCACAACAGAAAGAAACAAACATACTTCATGCTCACACGCTACAATTGCAAAATGCTTTATTGGGCGTTTAAGCATAGATTTTGTACTTAATTCACATTAAGTACTCTGAGTATCTTAGTATCTTGTTGGGCCAATGTGCCACAGGAAAGCAACAAATCATGTATTTTAATAATAATATATATTTTAAATTATGTATCTAATTTGCATTTTGGAGTAACATTTGGGCAAGCAAATTTGCCTCTAGCAGATTTCAATTCTAGTCAGGGCAACAATTTAATAAACTAAATGGTAATTTTAGTGAGTTACAATGTAGAGACAAATTGAGGTACTGTACGGGCTATTTGCAGTGCCTGACTACATAACTAACATCTGTGTTTATTGTAATGCATTTGAACAGAAAGATAAGCTCTTCTGATGGATATATTTTTGAGTAAGAGTATGTCAGTGCAATAATGTTTGCATCTTAATATTCCTGTTCTACCAGGACCAGTGTGTACCCAGTCAAGCTTGATGCAAAAGAAAACCGAGAGACAGAAATAAAATGGTGAAATAGACACAACATCAGCAGAACAGAATATGAAAGATAAATTGTCTGATTTTTATGCTATGGGTATCCATATTTTGCAGGCGCGTATTGAATTTGAACTCTAACGTCTTGGAATATCTTGTGTTCTTTTTTTGAGCTCATGCTTTTTTGTTCAGTGGCAGGCTGTGTATTTTTACACCTAAGTCTTCAGTGGTGCCCTACCTGATTTAATCCACCTTTTTTATACCACAGCTATAGATACCATCAATATTATACAGAAAAGCAGTATAACAGGTCATTGCATCAGAGGCAGGTCTCTCATGCAGCCAGAATAAATTCCATATATCTTCAGATTACTGTCCATAATCGCGGTGTCTTGTATCAATTACCCTTTTACATTTATACTGTTAAACGTTAGATACATGTCTGTGATCACGGGTGTTCTTGTGTCAAATACCTTTTACATTCATATAATGGCACCCTGAAATTACTTTGACAATGTAACTTTTAAACATGATTTATTTAAAGTGTATCTGAAATATTCTGACACATACATGGAGGAATATTGGATAAGCCCTATATAAACATTGACCCTAGAACCGCCCTTGTTTCACTCATCATGTATCTAAAGCAACATTTTTCTCTACAGTATAAGCACTTTTTTCTATAGCAAATGAAGACTATTCTAACTGTTTAGAATGGGTTGATGTTTGGTTTACAGCTTGTTTCTTTACTGTATGTACACTGGTCAGGGGGGAACAGGTTATTATGACTCAGTGGCGGCTTTTTTCGAGGGCGCTCGATGTAAAGTTCTTCACAACATGTATGTAGCCCATCATGTGTGTGGTTCCATTTTCAAAATATGTGTTCTGCGGTTCGAGAGATTGTGTGTGCATCACGTGTCTTGTCAAAATAAGTGCTTGCTGCAGACGCGTCTAAAGGGTTTTTGATAAAAGAGACGCTCGGGTTTGCCAGATACTCTCATAATCTCATGTGTAATCAGAGTTTACTGTTAAGGTAGTGTCTTGCGTGTATTTTGTGAACATAAACATAAATCATAAACTTTTTTCATCATAAACAGTTTTGACGCGTGTGCAG
The DNA here is from genome assembly GCF_030506205.2 of Paramisgurnus dabryanus. Taxonomy (NCBI): domain Eukaryota; kingdom Metazoa; phylum Chordata; class Actinopteri; order Cypriniformes; family Cobitidae; genus Paramisgurnus; species Paramisgurnus dabryanus. The sequence goes on along the minus strand of NC_133337.1, from coordinate 59,531,834 downwards.
CAGGCACTTATTTTGACAAAACACGTGATGCACATGGTGCAACAAACACATATTTTGAAAACACAAGCAAGGAATTTTTCTTTTCCGTGTATTCCGCGGAATGTAAATACGAATGGCCAACACGGCACTCCCACATGTTAAACTCAGTGTAACAGAGAAACAGGAAATAACATAACAAATGTTCAAGTAATTTCTTTAATTTCATAATAAGCACAGGTGAATACACCGCTGGTCTCTCTCTCTCGCTCGCTCAATCGCGTGTAGAGGCAAGCGCCGCCAAATAAAGAAAACGCTTCCCGCACTTAATGCTGATAATTATTGTAAAGTTTTCTGAGCTTTAAGCTAGCAGTCATGCGTGTGCAGCTGGGTTGATAAATGCTTGAAACGCTTTTGAAACACTGTTTGCTCATAGTACAAACATCTTTGATCACAAAAACGAGAAAGAGACGCAACAGTTAAGGTGGAAGTCTAAGCACAGTCCTCCTTAAAACAGACTTTATGATCATTACCTCATAGCACCTGACATATTTATAATCTACATTTCTAAAGATTCTGGTATTTTCCCTTGTTCCCTTGAATATTGCCTATTTTTAATCAAAAAAATAAATAACTGATTTAAAAACAAGATTTTGTCTATCAAGACTTATCTTTAGTGTATTTTCACTTTAACACGAACTTTAATATTTTTAAACTGTGGTGAGCGTTAAGGTAATTAGTGAGAGGCAAATTTCTGCACATTTCAAAAACAATATAAACATAAAGCTGAAAGACATAAATACCGTGAAATAAAATGACTCATTGCCTGAAATGGATTTTTGGTCATACCGCCCACCCCTAACTGTACAGAACTATTCTCATTCCTGTGGGGGAGAAAAACACTTTTGACAATTTTGACAATTAGTTTTGTGGGATCCTCAAAAGCTCCAATTAATCTCAAATACCTTTCTGAATATATGTTCAACATAGGAGTTTCTCAAAGGGATTGATTTTGTGAATAGATAAGCTGATGTCTAAACATCTTTTGTCTCTCTCTCTCTTGGATAAAAAGTGAAATCAAGGCAACTAAAGCAGTCATCTGAATGATTTGCTTTAAGTGCTGCACCTGTGACAAACTCCAAAAACACTGCAACAATATCTGCTGTGATATCTATCTACTTTAAGAGCAAACAAAGAGCTCATTCACAATGAACATTTTATCCTGCAAGCAGAGATCTTTTCCGAAAGTAAAATAGTGAAGAAATAACCAGGCTGCTTACTCCTGGCATTAAAATGCGTTTTGGTTGATCGGATCACAAGAGACAGGTGTAAACAGAGTGTGAAACGTTTTAAGCTCGTCCACATTATTTTACTTATAACATGGCTACTTGCTTGATTAGTAAATATATGTACATCAAAATATAGCATATTTTTTTTAAAAATGGAAATGTCGGAAATGTCCCAAACGACCAAGAAACTAAGCCATGCTTTCAAACAAGTTTAAATTTCAAACAAGATTAATTAAGTTTCATTATTTGTAAATAGAAGCTTGTGTGCTTTTAATTATGCAAATGTACAGTATATTGAAATTATAGCTTTTAGACTGCACCTGTAAAGATGATTCACCCAACCCGGAAGAGGCTGTGTCATCAGTTTCAGGCGGTTGCTATGGGAATACCAAACTTTGGAATGTCACCACTGGTACAACCGATTAATATAATCATCATTAGAATCAATCAATTCCTAATTCTTACCCCATATCGACCCCTAATAATTCTTATAACCTGTAAAAGAATTCCAGCAAGTTTACTTTCATCTGAAGGAAATCACTCACCATAATCACTATCATAGAAGACGATGAACTTCTGCCAGCGCAGTTCACCAACCAACGTGAACATGACATCGCTTAGACGGACCGGCGGCCGGGCTGATAGGGTGTAGCGTTCCCCATCTGGGCTTGGATTCAACTGGCAAGCAGTACGAGGCGATCCTTCAGCGTTCCTCTGGACGTAAAGGTGTGGTATGTGCATGGCATCTGTCAGGGACTGTAGAGCGCTGGCTGAGGCACATCCTGTAGATGTGACCAGAGCCAAGATGCCCTGTGTCATCAGTTCACATGCTGAAAGATAAAGCAAAAGAGAGATACAGCTGATTAGCTTTGGTGCTTCAGCCGGTTCTGAAGAGATTTTAGAGCTGAACAAATTTATGTTAATCAAACCGTTCCTAACTCAATAGATCATTTCTATCAGAATATCATCTCTTAGGTCAGACAATGAGTCCTGAAAGAGATGTTAATGCAGATAATAGCTGCAATTTAATACAAATTGTAACAAAAGTTACAAAATATTGCAATTTTTTGTGCAAAACAGTAACTTTTTTAAAGCAACACTCTCCATAGTGAGACCAGCAGTTAAGCTTGGGGGTGGGTGATAGAGACAAAAGTTTACAAAAGGAGGCAGTATGTCAATAGCCTCTTAATTACCAGAATGACTTTATCAGTGAATACACAAATGTTTTACCTCTAATATGTGATTCACACAACAGTCCCAAAACACTTGTAAACTGTGTCAGAAAGCAGAGGTTTCCTCATGTGGTCCATATTTCATTTCTGTGGCAAACACTATCAGTCATGCTAATTGCCTTGACCACACTACAATGTATTAGAAGACTTCAAACTAAACTATATGGAAAAAGAGGTGCTATTGCATCTAAAAAACAAATATGTTTAAACACGAGGCTTACAGAGAATGTGGACACACAGCAAATAGATATTAAACTGTTTTAAACAACCTTTATGAAAAGATTAGCTTATTCATTTCCATGCTAGCAATACATCCATACACTAGCCGCTTAAGTTATAATATAAAAAATTCCATAACTTTAAAAAAAAAATAAAAAATAGTAATCGTAAAGGCTGCTTGTTCATAGTGTAATGTACAATAATCAAGTTGCTTTTTCATATGCCTGTAACTGGGCTTTATGGAAAAAATTGAAATGATATTACACTGGACTATTAAAATTCAAATGCTGAATTTGGATGTGGAAATTGATGCAGTATTTCTGAAGAGGTTAGAAGAGGTTCATTCTTTACATTTTGAGCAGTAAAATAAGGAAAACAACTATTCAATAAGAAGACGAATTTGGCTGTAAATGAAGAGCTTTAGAAGTACTTTGGTTAAGCTCTTGGCAGCTGCTGAGTCCCAAACACAGATGAAGTTTGTGCCAGGCTAGAGCATTTTAAATGAAGAATCCCCCATTGACTGCATGAATTAAGTTAGAACAAGTTTGGAATGGAAAGAAATAGAAGCAGGCAAATGTATTAAAGGTGCTGTGTGTAGATTTTAGCAGCATCTAGGGGTAAGATTGCGAATTGCAACCAATGGCTCAGTCTACCGCTCAACATTTCCTTTCGAAACGCATAGAGAAGCTACGGTAGCCACCACAGGACAAACATTTAATCGCCTGAGAAAACATAGTGACGAATCGCGCTGAGAAGTTTGTCTGTTTAGGGCTACTGTACAGTATAAACTACCCTATCTTAAGGCAAGTTTTGTTATAGTCACAAAATATTTGATTAATTTATTCGAGTTCATGGGACGATATTCTGCTTTTTTCGTGCCATTGAGCACGGACGTCTTTTTCATGTCACTCAGCACAAATTTGTATAAATAGTTTTTCGTGTCCGTGGCATGACTTTCTTTTTCATGTGATTATATGTATTGTTTTCTAATTGTTTTTTCTTATTCTTAAGTCATTTTCGCTTGGGGTTGGATTTGGGTTAAGATGTAATTTTATGTATTGGTATCTACATGTTTTTCTTCTGCTTTTTATAGATTACCAAAAGCTCATTTTGATTTAAATTTTGCAATAATTGCAAAGCCACCTAATACAGCCAGTAAATACATTGTAGATTAAAATCTAGATCAGTACATCATTCAAAACATAAGAAAACTTTCTGGGTATGAAAGACACTTTGCAATGTTCCAAAGCTTAATTGCAGACACAGCATAAAACTCATCGTCTGCCTTTGCATTAACCAGGGCCAATTGACTTTTAATTTAACGTCTTAATTAAAATCCTTGGTGTTGTGTTAATAATTTCCGTGTCATGAAAAGTGACCTGGTTATTGACCCTACGTAAAAAGCTACAGCTAGACTGATTTTCATCTTATTCAGGCTCTGAAATGATATCCGTGCATCTTATTCAGCTGCTGGGGTAATGCCAAACTGTGAAAGTTTCTCCCTCCAGCCTGCTCGGAGGTTTGTAATGAACAAAACCTAGTCATTCATATCGCTCTTATTTAATCATCAGATTTTAATGAGATCATACCTAATCCTATTAATAGTATAAAGCTTACGACAGCAAAACAGGCTTCGTATATTAAAGTAATCTAAGTGTGTGTTTAATCTGTAAAAAGAGGTTAGTCTTGTTATGTCTCAAACTTTAGTCTGACATTTTCTTAAAGGGGACATATCATGAAAATCTGACTTGTTCCACGTTTGAATGCAATTATTGGGTCCCCCGTGCTTCCAGTAACCTAGTAAATGTGAAAAAGATCAACCCATTAACTTGGTAAACCATTCTCTGCAAGCATGTAGGTCATTGAAATCTGTCTCCCCTGTGATGTCAGAAGGGAATAATACCACCCCTTTATCTGCACTATCCAACAACAACACTGCTATTTAGTGCAGAGATCAGCTCATTTGCATTTTGAAGGACACAACCAAAATGACTAATTTTTTCTCACAACTACAAAATGGCATTTTTAACATGCTGTAATCAATTATATGTGGGGTAACTTTGAGCTAAAACTTCACATACATACTCTGAGGACACCAAAGATTTATTTTACATCTTAAAAAAGTCTTGTGAAATGTCCCCTTTAAAAGCTGTGTGATCATTGAAATTGTAACGGATCCCCTGTCACCTGCCCTCACTCTTCAGACCTACATCAACGTGTCATATTTTCTAAAATAAATTAATATTTTTCTGATTCCATATTTATTTAAATAAGTCAGAAACGTCTCCGCTGTGTCCTGCTGACAGGCGCGGTGGATGCGTGCAGCAGGTGACGCAAGTTATGGGTCCTCCAAAGGTTAGACCGTCTCATTTCAGTTCTCTTCGCTGACTTCTAAGGCTGCCACCTTGAAAGACATAGTACTCGCCTTTTAAGGTCGCATCCAAGAAGGTCGCATCCCTTGAATTGGGACACAGCTTATATACACTCATTTTTGTTTTCATTCATTGTCAGTTCTCATTTTATGTATGTGTGTATTTACCTGCTATTCATCATTAACATTATACAGTATGTTTATTGCTACCTGTCATCCACCTCGTCTCTTTTTATGTAAGTATGTAGTAGTTAATGTCACCTTTAAATCGTTCTTTCCTTTGAGTCTTTTCTCATGAAAAATATAGAAGGCAAACTAAAGTTTTAGTTTTGTGAAATTCAGAGCTCTTTCACAGTGTTATACAATGTGATCAATAGATGTATGCGTCTCTGAGACTATCGGGTCTTAGTGGAGAGATATTGAAATGTCATTTTGAGGCACCGGCTGGAGAAGAAATGATGGCAGATAATCAACTTGCAGAGACTATTGATGTAACAACACTAAACAATACGGAGAGCTTATTAGAGTAAGAGTGCAATGCCACTGAAAATCAACTTCAAACACGAACAATGCTTCATGATGCATTAAAAAGAGAGAATAAGTAATGTCCACAATTACAACACGTCATCTGAAATTACCAGAATGATTACACCGATTAAAGCACAATCAGATGTTGTTTTGATGTTTGTGGAGGGTTTACTATGCAACAGCTTAAAGTGAATCACGGTGACCTACTTGAAGTAGTTAAACTGTCAACATTTTGTAACTAGTTGCCTTAATAATAACATGCGCAAGAAAGACAAGTGTTTGAGGAGAACTCCTTAACACTAGAACCGTCAGGGGTAGTTGTATACCTAAAACCACAAGCGGGTCAAATTTACCCACACACATAACTACTGTTTTAATGTTGTTAAACATATTTTGTCACTGTATTATACCACTGTATTCACAAAGCAATGTATGCAAAGTCACAAAATTATTATTATTTCTTTAGTGATCAACAATGTTTTTGTCCTGTTGTTTATGTTGAAGGCTATGATCAAATGTCTGTTCGATGGCACTGCGCAGATCAATCTGCTGTACATCTGAATAACATCCATGGGTAAATTTTAAGTTTGTTCCTGCCACTTTAACACAAAATGAGATTCACACAACAGAACCACTCGCTTGCACTGGCGTAACAATCACATCTGTGTTTGCTTACTTCCATAGAGTATGTCTCTTCAACTAAACCATAACCAAACAAATGCTCATCATAGCATAAGCTGGATTCCTTTAATTACCATATGGATGTTAATTTAGCTTAACAAGTTTTTTTCCTGAAGTTGGCTCTTTGAAAACATTTTCCAAATGTGCAGTGAACATTAAAGACATCCGTTTAGTGCATAGGTTTTCAACAGGGGGTAAATCCAGTTTTAATTTGATCATGTACTGGGGGTCCTTGGTCCTCCTCTGTATCCATTAAAGATAGTGGACTAGTAAAATGCTCCACCAATACAGCAGCAGTCATTTGAAAAACGACAATTTGAACAGCTTATGTTTCTTTTTAACTTCACATTCGAGATCATGAATGGTTTAATTTATCTCTTTTGTATTATTTTTAAAGCAGTCAACCTTTACACCAGGGAAGGATTTATAAAGGCTGTAAGTTACGTAAAGAGACCCTTGAAGCACTTTCAGCTTAAAAGTGAAAACTTGGTGAGCTTGGTGCAGTTTGAAAGATTGAAGACACTAAGAAATAAAATTCAATATGTATAAGGGGAAATAAAACGTCCCTTGCTCTCTGAATTTGGACTGTTTGCTTAAAGAAAGGAATCATTTTTGGGAATGAAAAAATTTGACTGGCGAGATTCATCCTGCAGACTTTTACTGATATTCAAACAGCTTGTGTTTTTCTTATTGATTTGATCAAAAGTTTATTGCAATGCTTGTCTTCAACCATTCAGTACAAAATGAGCTCAAACTGCACTTACTAGACAGTGAGTCTTAAAGCATACTGAATTATCCCGAAACTTTGCAGTTACCATCCAGTCTCACCTAAAGCTTTACTGTACAGTATTTAGCATAACATGTACATTTCCCTATATAAGACTGTCTACAAATGTTACAACATTAACCTCACCAAATAAATGTAAGGGGGTGCAATGCCTATATCAGACAGTATGTTGACAAAAGAGGGGGTCATCATCCCCTCCAACTATTTATAAATCTGCTTTTGGATTCTAGATTCTGAAGAACAAAAAATAAATTTTGAGATATCACAGTTACGTCACTGCACGCAATGTGATGGCAATGTGCGCGCGCAATGTGATGGCAGAAAAACAGTGAAAATGAATTAGACACGAGTGAAACGAGCAAGATAACTCACTAGAAAATGTCGTCTTGTGCTGTTGAGGGTCAGAATAGGAATGCCAAAAAAAGATGGCCTTCATTTTTATAAAACAGAGTCGTCGAAGACACCATTTGAAGATAAACGTAGGTGTTTATGGTTGCAATAAGCCCTTAAATGGACAGACTGGAATGATGAAATCATCTGGAAATCTTTGAATAATTAGAATAGAAAATAATTAGAGAAGATGTCCGGTGTTCTGTCGAAGTCTGTTCCCTCTGTATTTCTTATAGCGCTTTCATCAAGTTACGTTTATAATTTATTTAGAAAGATTAAAGATTTGAATGGGTTATACTGAAAAAGCAATAATATCACCATTTTTTAAATATTTCATAATTTTGCCATTTTCTGTGATTTCTTTTTACCTTATATCTTAGCCTGTGTCTTCTTCCTGTTTGTTCTAAAATTATTGTGTTTACATACTTAATAAATATATAAATATAGCACACACACACAATGTAAAGTGTTATTAATATATAAAACAGGCATATTCATTTGTATGTAAACATAATAGTTTTAGAACAAACACTTAGGCTATAAATATAAGGAAGAAATAAAATAAAGCTGGAAAATTATGAAATATTTAATAAAGAACAATATATGGACACATATCAGTAGCCAAGCCATTTAAACTTTTAATTGATCTGAAAAATAAACCTAGCATGATGAATAAGCTATATAAACATTACACTGAAGGGAAACATAGGGGAAACAGACTTTGACAGAACACCATAAAAATCACAATTTAATGCTTTATTACAGTTGCTTTATTAGTCTGAAGATTTAACTATAAATGTGACTGCATTGCCATGCATGAACGCAGTGTATTAAAGTAAATCCCCTTAATATTCCCATGTCTATTCACTAATACAACTGAACTGTATCTTTAGTGTTATTGTAGATCCTTATTCACAGACACCTTTTTAATCTAGTTTCTTATTTTCTTAGTTATTTTCTTGTTTTTGTTTGGCCATCATATTTAAATCCCCTTCACAGAACAGTTGCTTCGGATCACTATAGCAATACTGATTACTGTAACAGCGAATTGCCGCTTTTGAATAGTCATGCGAATATGAATGTGAGATGAAACATCCTGCTGCTCAATGGGAGAATATGGCATCGACCCTGTGAGTTTCTCCAGTTGGCGTGGGAAGTAGAAGAGGTGGCAGCAACACCTGCGAGTGTGAATCAAAGCTGCACGTGGCCTCAGTGTGGTGAGATGATGAGTTTTACCACACAAAAGCCCAGATTATCTGTACGAAACGGGCAGAGACAGTCATGAGAAGCTGCATTGTGAACCGGAAGATCACAAAGCACCGCATTTAATGAGTTAGTTGGCCCTTAACCTTTACGCTGATATAGGAGTCTAATTAAGGCTATTAATTACATTGAAGGCACAGTGGGGCACAAAAGAAAGTTCCAAATCTCCCCCCATTGTGTTTCTTTTGTTGTCAGTGTGTTAGCCATTTTTGTGCTCCGTGTAGTGCAATTGTAGAGGAAATGATTAAGACTTGAATATAGAACTTGAAAGATAAGCTTCGCAAGCCCAAAACCTCTCCGCTTTGATTGAAGCTGCAGGTCTTTCATGGAAAGTGATTACACTGTATGCTAGACTACTGAAGAGAAAATAGGACATAGGATGAGTCGTGCGGCACAGCGAGGAACTGTGAAAATACATATCATGTAATGGTTTAATGCTCTATGCAACATAAAAAAACTTATACTGGATAAGAAAGTGGCATAGCTGATTCAAATTTATCAAATACATATTTTCAATAACCATATGGTTGAAGTGTCAATGCTCTCATGAAATACACCCTAAAATAATGTACTTTTTTGTATTTTCATTAACTAAATAAAACAAAATACAGTCTACAGTGAAAACACATTTAAAAACACTCATTTAAAACATAAGCATTTCTTTGTGGGCACAAGCTCTGGTGTAAATAAACTGTTATGCTTTCATAGAACATATCATAAAAAGCTCAGATGCATAACATGCTTTAAATGCTTACTAAATATGCATCATCTTAGGCCGTGTGTCCTCGAAAGCATTTAACCGCAGCTAAAAAGACAGGTGCAGGCACTAACTGTGGGCGCCTAGGTTTTATCAGATGAGCACTGCTGTGCTTCTTCTGTTTTGTTTATCAGTACTCTGGTTGGTTGGTGTGTTATTATGCCCCACCCCTCCTTCTCTATTATTGGATGGCTGAGTGAAAAGTGAAATTGATGAGCTGAGCGTTTTTTTTCTCCAAGTTGAACATTTTTAACTTTCAGTGCAGGGACAAAAAAAGCCACCTGCTGGTGCTTACTTTAAAAACAATTGAAAACCAGCTGCAGGAAAAAAATATTCCAGTGGACACAAGGCCTTACTAGTTTTTTAACATTGCTTTTGTGCTTGTGTTGTTGTTTTTTTTTACAATAGGCAATCACAGAATGTGTATCTCCAGGCAGTATGACCCATGTGCAGTCTTGTCACCATTACTATTTCTTGTGGCAGATACAGTACTGTACATGCCTTGGCTGTTTGTTGAAGTCACAATAATGTAGACGGAGGACACTAGGGCTGACTGTAAAAAGGCCACAGTCTGCCTGGTCAGTCTGATAAGAGCAACGAAGTCAGGGATTTTTTAGAAAAAAACTCAACAAACTTTTCTTTTATTTGCTTTTCTATAGAACTAAGACACTTTTTATGATGACTAATCCAACAGTCTGTATCAAGAGAGATGTTATACACTTGCATTATTTATATTTCTTATGCATGTGGCTATTCTTTTTTGGCTATGCAAAAGAAGCTAGAACACACACACACACACACACACACACAAACACAAGCATTTCTCATGAGATCCCATTAGAGGTTAATGCCAAGATTGTATACTTCATTTATTTTTGCTCTAACACATTTGCTCCTGTCATGCCCACCACTGTTAGTTAACACCACTACTGGTTTCCAATAACATTAATGAGTCTCATGTCACTAGACAAAGGACAGAAGCAGATATTTCTATACCGCAAGTGCCTGACACCCAGCTCTTGTTTGTAATTTTATGCACAGCTACTGCAGACATGACTTTCCTGAATTTGCAAAAATATTGAAATGAAAACCTAGGCCCATTACTGTAAATTAAAGTTATTTGATTATACAAGCAGATTACTTTTTTGCACATTAGTTACATGGACTAAGATCTGGCAACCAAGATACCTTAATTTTCCTGGTTGCATTGGCACTGGCAGTAGAAACTGTAATATGTCATTTATACTGATGGCCGATCAGAAATCAGCACAAATGGCCACAGCACACATGCTGTGAAGGTCAATACAGAAAGCATTCAGACAGCAATCTGCTCAAACAGCAAGCTTTTTGGCAGACACTTTTATCCAAAGTGACTTATAGTGCATTCAAGCTATACAATTTATCAGCATGCAAGTTCCCTGGAAATCGAACCTGTGGCCTTTGCACTACTAATGCAATCTCCAACCAATTGAGCTACTTCCTATAATATACAATTACATCAAAAACTCTGTACCGTAGTTACACCAAAAAAGATTTTGGTAATAGTACTTGTGAAAAGTCATGACAGAGAGACAGTACTGCTCTGGATTAAAGCTGGCAGCTGTGTGAGGAGAATATTATACAAAATAACAACATAAAGATGTGAAATACTAAACTTATCATCTGCTTGTTAAATATGAATAAAGTGTGCACAGGCGTAGATCAAATTTTATGCCAGATCAAATTTCACACAGTTTTACTATAGTTACACTGCACTGTCTCCGTACATTGTCAAAAATAAAGTTACAAAAGCTGTTATTGGGACATTACCCTTTGAAAGGTGCATAACATTTAAATACTGATACTGTGGTGTAAAAACGTGTTGGCCCCCTTTCTGATTTTTTTATTTTTGGCATGTTTGTCACACTTTAATGTTTTAGATTATAAACCAAGTGTAAATGTAAATTAAAAATAACACAAGTAAACACAACATGCAGTTTTTAAATGAAGGTTTATATTATGAAGGAAAATCAGGACTTTGACTAGCCCACTTCAAAGTCTTCTTTTTGTTTTTCCTCAGCCATTCAGAGGTGGACTTGCTGGTGTGTTTTGGATTGTTGTTCTGCTGCAGAACCCAAGTTTGCTTCAGCTTGAGGTCACGAACAGATGGCTGGACATTGTCCTTAAGGATTTTTTGGTAGACAGCAGAATTCATGGTTTCATTTATCACAGCATGTCTTCCAGGTCCTGAAGCAGCAAAACAGCCCCAGACAATCACACTACCACCACCATATTTTACAGATGGTATGATGTTCGTTTTTTTTTAATTCTGTTTTAATTTAACGCCAGATGTAATGGGACACACACCTTCCCAAAAGTTCTACTTTTGTCTAGTCAGTCCACAGTGTATTTTTCCAAAAGTCTTGGGATCATCAATATGTTTTCAGGCAAAACTGAGATGAACCTTTATGTTATTTTTCCTCAGCAGCAGTTTTGGTCTTGGAAGTCTATTTTTGCCCAGTCTCTTTTTTATGGTGTAGTCATGAACATGGACCTTAACTGAGGCAAGTGAGGCCTGTGCATTTTATTGGATGTTGTTGTGTGGTCTTTTGTGACCTTTTGGATGAGTCATTGCTGCACTCTCATGATAATGTTGGTTATCCCGAGAGTGTTCCATGTTTTCGCCATTTGGGCTATGTTTGTTTGGATTTTGTTTTCCGTTCATAATTAAAACCTTCATTTAAAAACTGCATGTTGTGTTTACTTGTGTAATCTTTGATTAATATTTACACATGCAAAAGCAAAAATTAGGAAGGGGCCAACACTTTTTCACACCACTGTATGTATCTTTGAGGTACTTGTATGCGCCGTTTCATTACAAAGGTGATCTTATTGAAAGGGTACCGCCACAGTGACAGCTTCTGTAGCAAGGAGTATAGGAGCTAATTTAGTTCCCCAAAAAGAGGTTTCAAAAACCAAAACCTTTCAAAGTTCCTCTGGTGCAAACTTGCAAAAAGTGTGTGCACAGTAGTTTCTTCCGTCTTTATTTCTGGAAACCAAATGTTCTTCTGTTGCAAAAGGGGTTATTGTATCTAAATATTCAATAAACAAAAATATCTTACACAAAGTCATCTTTATGCTAATGCCCTTCTGTTACAATAAATGTACCTGTAAATGTTTACTTTCCAATTTTTACAATGTTGAATCTGAATCTGAACTGACAGCTTACTAATCATTAGTCAGTGATAATCAACTTTCTATGTTGACGTGCTAGACAGCCTCAAGTTCTTACAGAAGTCGCTTTCAGTGTAAGCACTTTCTTGGAGGTCTAAGACTGTAATAACTAGTTTCAAGAGATTTTGTGGAGCTGCTTTACATGTGCGAAATAACCTGGCCAAATCAATATTCATGTAAATATACAGATCTCCTCTAAGGCACTGCACACAAGTCAATTTGAATTTGATATCTTTGGGAAATAAATTAAATCATAACATACCCAATGGCTTTCTACTACATTATTTATGTATATGTAAGGTATGAAGGTAAGGTAACATGAAACAAGTGTAGGGAAATGAAAATTTTAATATTAGTTGGTCAGGAATCACTGTATCCATGCACATAAAAGCGGTAATAGTTATTTCATTTTAGAAACCAGACTAGACATAAATGGATTATTCTGTTAAACTTCCCCGTTGCTTTCACAGCATGCTGTGCTACTGGTGCTTTTTAAATAAAGGTTAAACTAGGTAAAATACTTGCACACCACCTGTTTCAAAATTAAAGTCATTTAGAAAACAGCTAATTCAACTTATTGTACAGTACATAATATGTAAAGGGTCCATTATTTTATTAAGATTTATAAATCATCGGAAATGCTAAATAAATAAGTTTTCCATTGATGTATGGTTTGTTAGGATAGGACAATATTTTGCCAAGATACAATGATTAAAAGAAAAACTGGAATCTGTGGTTACAAAGAAGCAATGAGAAAATCGTCTTTAAAGTTTTCCTAATGGATAATGGATAATGCTAAATGCAGGTTTAAACAGGGTTCAAAGCGGTTTGAGCTTGACCACTTTTACCACATTCAGAGGTAGTTGAAAACACATTCGACCAAATTGCTTTTGTGGTGTTAGTGGTAACACTATGTGGTCGAGTGTATTTGAACAGCCACAATGACCGCCTACTCTCCGCCTAATTATCTAATGTGTAATACCAAGGTAAAGTTTTCCCATCGGTCCTGACTTTTAGGGTGAACCCACAGTGTTCAGTGCAGTCTTTAGTCTATCACAGATCAAACAAAAGCGTCTGCTCTCCGCCTCTTGCATGACTATATAATTTTGCATGTGAAAGTTGCGTGAGCTTATTTCATCAATTAAATGAAATAATATATGAGAATATCTGAGAAAGCCCTTATATATATCTGTAAAAAACTCTGTGCAGCATTTTACTAACCACACAAGCAGCGGTACTCTCGCATAATATTAGTGCACGACAACGTAAACCTATCATTTCTCCCACTTGCATTTAACCAAATGCAGAGGGACTCGCCCACAGGCCATCCCCTCTAATTAATCAGGACAGAAGCGGTTTGAAAGTGGCCAAAAGAGAAGGATTAAAACACCAGGTGTGAACGGAAATGTGTCTCTTTCGTCCACTTGTGATCCGATTGACCAAAAAGTATCTTAATACCGGGTGCAAATGTGCTCGTAGAGTCAATGCGCCCATTTGCTTGGGTAAACAACACTGTCACCATTGCTACATCAAACCCACGGAAGCCATCAGAGGAGAGTAATAGGGTCATTAACACTGGCCCAGATACTGGATCTGATGTTGGCCTGTAAAAAATCAGCAGGGTGGCTCATCCCAAACATCAGCTGTGTAAAATTGCCCACATTCATTATTAAATAACACTAGAGCAGCAGAATGTCACATCTTATCCAGTATAATAGAACTCACCTTTGCTCTAAGAAGAATTTGATTGATTTTTCTGATATGATTTTGAAATGTGCTCTGCTAGAACATACTTAAGTGACACTAAAATGTAAAGTACTATTCTTTGTAAAATATACAGTATATATGTATATTGAGGCTCAGTCAGCTATGTTTGTGACCTTGTGATGTGCTTTATTATCCATGCAGAATTCGTACTGGTTGAAATTGATATATTTTGTAGGTGCTGAAAGTCACAGAGAAGCCATAAAAAAAGAAATGCCATAGCATCAGTAGTTTTTTGAGTGTAGACTATAACACGCTATAAGACACCCCAGACAGGGCTAGTCCCAGACTAAAATGCATGTTTGAGCTGCTTTCATTTAAAAGCACCTTGTCCTGTTTAATGTTACCATATATATCAGTGACATTGTTCTGTCTTAAGATGCACACCTGTAGTGTTTTTGTGAGGTATGTTTGAAAAAAACTTAAGGCCTAGTCCTGGATTAACCCAAACCCTGTCCGGGAATCGCCTCATAAAGATTTATTCCAGGGAGACTTATTATTAATAGTCCTTAGATCTCGATGTCTAACATAACTCCAGCTGTACTTGCTTTTGAAGTCTTTCATTAAACATGATCAGTCTTCTGAGCCAAAAAAATAACATATCTCAAGAAACATCTTCGGAACCAATGCCTGTGCGTTTAAATAATGTGTTAGCAGAGCATGCATTAGCGGTGTTAAGGTTGTAAGTTTGATTTTCCATGGAAAACACTTGGGCCATGTCAACGCGAGAAGGTTTTTGACCTAAAATAGGAAACTTTTTATGCATTTTATCTGTTTGTTAACATGACAGCAGCGTTTTGGAGTCCTGGAAATCAAAGAAAAAGTTTCTAAAGTGCAAGTTTTTGAAAACGACACCATTATTTATTTAAACAGAAATCTGTGAAAACACTGTCATCATGCACATGCCTAGTATGTGTTAATGTACATGTAGTTGACAACAATAACAATAATGTCGGTCTATAGGACTGTGTTTGTGTTACTCAAGATACTGAGTTCATTAACAAAGTTTCCAAAACCTCATTGTCCGTCCAAGCTAAATTGCTTGATGCTGTCAGCGTCCTGATTGTTTGTATTTAAAACTTGTTGGAATAATGCATATGTAGTGTTTCTTAACATCGGCACAGTGTTTTTAGTCATTGTTGTGGATCTATATGAACCGGTGGTTGTTTGAACAACATGTGTATACGCAAACTGTATGTAAACTTTAAAAATGAAATTGATTCAAAATATTTAATCTGTCAAATTTTTTAACATGCTCATATCCATAATGTTTGTCATGCCAAGCATACCGGTATCAGTCAAAGGAAAAAACATTTTTTTTTAAATCTGAAATATCTATGAGAATAAAGACACAGTATGTTTAGAGGACAAATATTTAGACAAACAAACAAAAAAGTTTGAGAAGGAAAGCATAGTACTCACAGTAGGTGAGAATTTAATGTTGAATATTTAGTTAAATATTTAGTTTTATTCTTTTTAACATTTTAAACTGTTTTTATTAAAATCACATTTATTTTCTTTAATTGTTATTTTAAATTCTCATGTATCTTTGTTTTTAGTGTGATTTTATCGTGTATCTCTTATTTTTACATTTTCTTTTTTATATATTGTTTTCTCATTTCTGTGTAAAGCACTTTGAATGACCTCTGTGTATGAAATGTGCTATACAAATAAACTTGCCTTGCCTTGCCTTGCCTAAATGCTGTTTGAAACTTTAGCAGCAATTAAATAATGCCATATAAGCATTAGTTAGTATCCAGACCCTGCAGTGCTTATGTAGACATGGGTGACGCCCAGGCTGCTCTGTAGTTGGATTTAAACATTTTTCGCATTACTTTATTATTCCAAACACCTCACTTCGCTCTTGAAGGACACCCCCAGGTTAAAACTCAATGCACACCTTGTTAATAAACATACAGTATGGATGGGGAATCATTGAACAGGTTTCTAGGCTCATACTGATTTACTGTTTACTGAAGATGTCCCACTTTGCTTTTAAACACCACATATCTTTCACTTTATTCTCAAAAAATATTTAAATATTTTAAATTATTTCTCTTAATGCTTTACAAGAACTTCATTTTACTATTCATTTTATTTTGTGGCAGACCATTGCTGGGTCCCAATTCGCCTACTTATACTACGACCTAAAAGTATGTACTGTTTTTGTGAGGAAAATGTACGTACTTTTGAGTGTGTAGCAAAAGAGTATGCACGTTCTGGGACGTACTTCGATGACGTCATGCAAAGTGAACGACAACGTGGTTGCCTAGTTACGCACACCAAACGCAGGTCGTTTGTGAGGCGGCTGGTTATGATGTTCATGTGCAACAATGTGTGTAATGAAAGCTACTTATTTTAAAGTCAAAATAGTTAAAGTTTATAGTATAACTACTGTTTAACGTATTTTATGCTTATTTTATACTTATGTTTGCAAATCAGAAATACCGCGATGAAAATGAACCATGCTTTTACTATAGTAAAAGTTTAGTAACCATATTTCTTAATAAAGTTAACATTTGTACAGCCACAGTATTACTACAAATAAGTCAGTGTGGTTAAACTATGATTAGTGTAGTGAAAGGTGTTTTTTTCATAAGGGTTTATAGTAAGGTATAAATCTAAGACAGAAACATAAAAAGAAATACATAAAAAAGACACATGCATGACACAGTACTACAGCCATGGTACTTTATTTTCACAACATCAACCGAATATTACGAGACAATGAAAGATAACTTTAATTAGGGTTAAACATTTAAATTCTTACACTTAAAAGCTGAGGGCGCATCTCCGCTGCTGCGTCTGGCTGCCATATTTACATCACCACAAAGCTCCTCCCTCCCGCACGCAATGGGTTGTGGGCAATATTAGCCGTTAGAGTGTGGATCGATCTGCACTTCGAAATCTAACCGGAAATAGTAGACCATCCGGGTATCTTTGGGATACTCATTTCAACATACTACGTTTTGGGACGTACTAATTCTAGTTTCAAATACTATTTAGGACGGATAGTATGCGAATTGGGACTCAGCACATGTCTTGTTTAGGGTGACTAAAGGACAGTCTCAATTTCGCACAAAAGATTACTCAAAATGATATGTTATATTATATTATTGAGTAGTTGATATTATGTTAGCATAATAATATCATATTATATATTATGATGCAGTGTTATATTAGTATTATTAATCTAATTTGTCATCTTCCCGGACCCTTTTCCTTCTGTTTTATCCAGTAACATTCTGTTGAACAATAATTTTTACAAAAAGGCATACTTGACACCCTGAATTCAAAGACAGCTGCAGTAAAAGAATAAAGTTTTTGCTTTGACAAGCAGTTACTGTACTTTACAGCAGGGTTCCCCAATCTTACCCTGGAGGGCCAGAGCACTGCAGAGTTTAGCTCCAACCCTGATCAAACACACCTGAGCAAGCTAATCAAGGTCTTCATGATCACTAGAAAATCACAGGTGGTTAAGTTTGATTAGGCCTGGACCTAAACTCGGTAGTGCTCCGGCCCTCCAGGGTAAGATTTGGAGAACTCTGCATTACAGGATGATTTAACAAATGTACTGCCACATTATATTGCAATGCCAAAAAACTGCTCCGTGAACCCAATAACTGAAACTGGAATATGCATATTGTTGTGGATTGTTTGGACACACTGAAAAATCCAGATGTCCAGTCACCCTAGTCCTATTATATTTTACATAGTTGCAACAAGCAACCCTTTGACTTTATGCCAGTGCAAACTGATATTTTCTTGATATTGTCTTTCATCATATCATCTCAAGATTTTTTTTTTGTGTTTTATGACCCTTAAAGCAGACTTTAGTGCATGTTTTTGTATCTTAACGTTTACGCTAGTGCACAGATGGATTGTTATAGTAATGAATAGTCCGAATGAATTGGTATGGGCAGTTATTTTCATTATATGGTGCTGTGATATTGATTCGAAGTTGTAAATGCACAGGCATTTTCAATTTGTCTCGCTTTTTTCACTCAAAGTGCCGCTTAGAATAAAGGATTGCATTGGCGGCATGTGCTGTTTGTTAACTTCCTCATTGCTACCTTGAATTTTAAGAGTTCCAAGAATAATTTTTTTGTTGTTTCACCTTTTTTTCTTTTGAAGAGGTCATGTTGATGTAAAATTTTAGCATGAACATAACAATCAAGTGATAAGTAGTAAAAACGTGATGGGCATTTACCTAGTAACAATTTAGAAGGCAAACTAGTGGATTTTTAAGCTCCAGATATATTATTAGATACACTGAAGTTTGTTAAAGCAGGGATCACTGTTACTGGGGCTCATACTAGTTATTTAATAATGCTTATCATGTGACTTTCTTAAGAAGAAACATCATAACAACAGAGCATAACTAGTGGTTAAAATTTTGTTCACTTTTTGGAATTTTCCAATTGTGCTAAAAACATATCTCTTGCGATATTGCATAAATAAAATTATTTCTTCATTTTGGTGGATATTCATCTGTTTATATTTTTGACACAACCCATTGTTAAAGGAACAGTATGTAGGATTGTGGCCAAACTGGTACTGCAATCACAAAACTTGTGGCTAAAACTGGTACTGCAATCACACAACTGGTGGCCAATACACAACATGACAACATAAACATCAGTTGAGGGCTGCAACTCCACTTTTTAACCCTCTGGGGTCTAAGGGGTTTTTAGGGCCCTTGGGAAGTTTTGACATGCACTGACATTTGTGCTTTTTTCAGTTGCTTAAAAACATATTAATGGCAAAAGTCTCATAACACTGTGTTCATCACAAACTGGGCTACAATATCATATAATCAACATGTATGTACATGTTTGTATTTTTGAGAGAAAAATGTTTATGCATGGTTTTTGAAAAAGCTAAATTTTTAAGTCACTGATATAACTCCACAAAACTCATTCTAAACATGTTTTCCCAAGACTTTCCAAACTGGATCTAGTAGTCTAGAGATTTTTCTTCAAAATGATGTGAAAATCATATGGCCTACTCAAACACATAAAGCAAGATATTGATTTACAATTTCTAAGACACTTTTGCTTGGGAAAGGCTGTATGCATGGAGGCGGGAAAGCTCCTGAATAATCAGTGATTGACAGCTGAGAGACAAAAGAGTTGAATAATGAGCCTTGTGTGGATGTTCAACAGGAATAACTTTCTCTGTAGTAAAACCATGATAAGGTTTACTTTTCAATACAATGTAAATACACACACACACACATTATATATATTTATATATATTTGTATTGAAATATTTTCTATTAATTTCACAAGTATAAGTTACCTTTTAAAAACCATATAGCTTAATCATGGTAAAGATACTGTTTGGCCATCTTAACATGAACACACTTCAACCCAGGGTTAGTGTTTGGTTGGCCAGCGAGAGGTTTACTTTTGTGCAGTAAAAAGCTCAAAAGAACAACTGCCTATCGTTGTCTGGACTCTTATTTGTGTATTTGTAATCATTATAGTAGAAACACAACAAGGGACACGCGTGGTAAACGTATCAATGTTTGTTTACAACCGCCGCCATTACCTCACGTGTTGATCATGAAAGCAGTGAATGTGTGCACACGCGAGTGATCCTGTGTTTAATAAACTTGCTGTGCGGAGATATGCGCTTAGACGCAACTAAATAAGGATTGTACTGTTTGGAATCGCGCATTATATAAGAATACCAAAAAGCGCGTCGAGTTTCCTGACTCGCGTGTTTGTGTATGTGTGTTCCAATCGCGTGAACTGTTTGACGGAAGAACAAAGAAAACACTCGCGTCTGGAGATACTGACACACATACGCGAGGAAATAAGGATTTATGTCATGTTTGGTGCAATCGGATGGAACAACAAGGAATGGAGAGACTGGATTGTGGATTGCATATCCATTGACTGCAGGAGGCACGAGTCATGCATATGGATGTTTCTGCTCATTCACTTCAATGGCGCGGGGGTGTGGCGATCCGATCTCATTACAGATAATGAGGTAACTGGCGAAATACGGTACTTCTCCTCCTTCTCATACAGAATGACAATATCTGTTTTCAGTTTCACTTATATCATTTAAAAGGAGACATTCCAAGCATTATGTAGACATTTATCTTTTGTTTCTACACCAAGTATTCGTTAAGTTACAGTTTATTTTTCTGACGCGTTTCTGAAAGGACTTCACTGAGGGAGAGAGAACAGAACGTGCATCATGTTTATTTTCTTAATTTTGCGAAAAGCACAACATTCTGTTTTTATTGGGAGTGGACAGAAAAAAACTAGACACTTTAACGTTTGAAATTATGTATAAATCATATCTGTATGTCAAAAATCAGCAGAGTAATTTAAGTCTCTTTGCGGAGTGATTGAAAAATAAAGAGTTTGCGGCGCCCGCGCCACCGTCGACCCCAGAGTGTTAAATGACAATATCCTGGCCAGACCACTGTTGTCAGTGATAAAAGTATTTGAAATGAAAATGATTTCTTCATGTCTAGTGACATATCAGGGCCATTTTATGATTAATTGATATACATTTCTTACATACTGTTCCTTTAAGTTCCATATTGGCACAACAGTTACAAAATAAATCAAATAAGAAATAAGTTTTTCATTTTATTTAAAGTAGAAAATCCAATATTTAAAGCAGGGGTGCACATAACTTTTTTGGACTGTTTTTATTTATATATTCTTGACAAAGGAGCACCTGGACTGTTGCTTGGTACTCACAATATTCATAGCACAGACATCCTACATGCTGTCATCATCACTAATCTCCTGATTACTCTCTTTGCCATATTTATTTGGTCTAAACATGACGGTTTAAGTGTGATTTTTAAATGTCTTGATGGAAACTGAGATCATACACATCCAAACACATGTGTTGAGTTCAAAAATGGTCTCATGTCCAAAACTTGTCTCAAGTACTACAACACTAGTGGGAGTAACAAGGTAATCCTAATACCCAAGCAACACCCTAGTAACTGCACAAAAAATCCACACATGCTTTATTAAAAGTGTTTTTTGTGCTTAATCTAAAAACCCTCTTAAAGCAACACTATGTAGTGTTTTTACCTTTAAATAATGTCTCTAAAATTATTTCAGTGATAGAACAACTTTTAACTGGACAAATTGTACTGTTGCTGCAACCTGAGCAGCCTCCTAGCTGCTACAAGCACACTCTGAAAGTGGCGGTGGAGGGTAGGAAACACAGCCCCACCCCTCCCCCTGCCTGCAGAAGAGTGTCTGATACCAGGCACTGTTGCGCTTTTCAACCACATGGGGGAGCTGTAAGTCATTTTTACATGGAAACTACATAGTGTTGCTTTAACGCTGTGTTTATCATTTTTTAAGAAATATAGAGCAGCATTAAAAAAAATATCTGACAAAATTTCACTTTACGTAATGATAAGCATTCCTGCCAACTCCAACACAATGGACAAAACTGCTTTAATTGAGCAGGAGAAACATAGCAATTAATCCAGTCGTTATGTCTCTGGGTGTTGTTGGTTGTATGTCTTTTATTTTTCATCTTGTGGACATTTATAGCCTGCTTCTGGTGCATTATCATCACGTACTAAACCAAAATGTGAAGCCATGATGTACAGGCTTAACCAAAATGTAAAAGCGATGCTGCACAGGCAAAATAAAAAAACAAAATACCCTCTTTTAGTCTGTATGTACAGCACTAGTTTTGCCACTGTCTCTTATTTAAATTTGCTGGTGTTTGTAAGTCTTGTGTTCATGCTAAATATTTTGTTTTTTTTTAATAAACTGCACAAGGGTTAACCTAACTTGCCTACAGTGGAGTTTTATAACATGTAATCAATAAGGAATGGGATAAAGCATATTTGGCATGCTGTCAGAGGCTGAACTGCAAAAACTGTCATGAGACAGGGGTTAGGGACGGCTATTTATAGGCTCTTCTTCGCACTGATTGGTTGGATCACATGACCATGCTCCTCCCAAACTTAGTTAAATAAACTTCATTTAACTAGAAGTAGATTTCTGCAGCAGAGCTCCTTACTAATCTTTCCTGAGCAAAAAGCACATAAGCCTATCCTATTCCCCATCAATGTCATCAAAACGCAGCAGGAATAAAAATAAATTTACTTGCACCAAATACGCAGCTAAAATATATTGTAGCTTATATGTCATCACTTAGGCAGATTAAAGCAAATACATGTGTAATGTCAAATGTGGTAATATGTTAAAAAAAAATTCTGAACATCTTTTTAGGTTGCTATAAAAGTGCAGAACCAAGATGCTGGCATTTCTGGGAATGCATTTAATAAAACTATATAAATAAGAACTACAGTATAAAACAAGTTTTTACATAAATGTCACCTGAGTCAAATTCAAAAAGAAATTGGCTTCGGTGAATAAACCAGTGTTTCCTGTCAATGTTAAGCCTTAGCCTAAAGATCCAACCAATAACAATACAATCTCTGCTTGCCATTGCATTTTAATGTTGTGTAGATTTAAAAAGAAAGAAAGAGCCTTGAAGCTGAAGTATTTACAGATCCACGCTCTGTGGAAACCCGCATGTTAACTCATTCCAATCTTACTAGTATTGTGCCTCTCTGGTGGGAACAGAGCACAGGGGTCTAAATGAAGTCTTGAGGCGTGCTGTTGCATTTGGATTGAATATAAGGGAATAAACTTGAGCCTGTGTTGCTATTGGCAGGGGGTCTGTAGGAGCAGGCACCATGATTTCCATCCGCCATTATTGTGCCCTTGCGGTGAATGCAATCTCCATTTTCTGTCTTTCATTATCAATCCAGTGATCCGCTAAAGGTCTAATGTCCACTGAATGCTAATGACAGACTGGGTGGTGATAAGGAAAGATGTAGCTGAAATAAATGCAGTACTGCTGTGTACTGCTGCGAATCTATCTATCTTCCTATCTACCTACCTTTACCTAAGCTCTTCAAAATAAATTATTTAATTTGTCCCATCACCTTTGATCTCAGAAAGTCAGAGGCCTGGTCCAGATTTAGCCAACAAATCTGCAAAGCTGAGCTAATATGATCAGGATGTTCCTCTAGCAGGACAAGATGGCCACTGTCACTTCAATTCATTTCATATGTCTGTGCCAATTTGAGTGGGAGGGCAGAGATTCTGCCAGCTTCCATGCCACTAAGAACAGAGTGAATAAAAAAGCACTCATATCCACAGACACATAACAAACTTACAGCCACATTTAGGGCATTATTTCAACAGTCTAACCGCATGGTCTGAAGCGCATTGTGCAGGTGCACTTAAGGCATGTCAAACCATTATGGTCCAAAAGGGTTGTACACATACTCTTAATGGGTTATGGATGTGTTTTGGGCATAGCATGCAATAAACCAATCAGAGTCTCATATTCCATACCTTTAAAAGCCAGATGCGCTCGCGTCATGGAGGATTCGCTACATGGCGAATTTGCGAGAGCAAGGACTAAATGCTTTCCAGGAGACGGATCTGCATTCATTATTACTTCAAATTTTCCTCACACTTATTTTCATAGTTTTGCAGGTGCTGGAACTCTACAGCCGTTAGAGTCCGCTCTGTGCTGCTCCTGTATTTATTTAATTCAATGGATTCAGTGATGTGGAATGACTTCGGGAACCTTTTTGATTTGGCTTGTCGTGTTAATTTGGCCTATTCAGCCTCCCAGGTATCATGTAAATAACTGTTTATGTTACTTTAACATGTACAGACAACTATTCAGCCTGCTGTTCTGTGCTATTGTTTAGTTGAATAACTTGCCTTTCCAGATTAAGGGCCAGATTTACTAAGCGCTTGCGCCAGCGTAAACCATCATTTTGGCGGTAAATAGCGATGTCGGAATTTACTAAAGACGCGCAGTGGATCATTAGCGCTGAAAAGGTGTGGTCTAGTTCTTTTTGCGACTGACCTGATTGCATATGCATTTCTAGGAGTTTCCCTTTCAGACGCAAACATTTTGGGAGGAGACTATTTAAATGATTCACGCAACGCGATTTACTAATGTTTGCGCATGTGTTATGTATGGCATTTGCGCGACTATTTAACGCCGAAAAAAAGCATGTCTTAAATCATTTTGCGCTCGAAATGGCTGCAATTGTTGTTGCTAGGAGGAGACATCGCAGAAATCAGAGACTGCATGGTAGAAGGGAGAGGATTTCCAGGATCATTTTACCAGATAAGTTCACGCGTCTCTCCGCCTTTATTTATCGGCCTGTATATCACATGCACCTGCAGGAGCATCATCTCTGCTTATTTGCAACCATGCGCTAATTTGCGCTGCTCTTAGTAGATTGGTTGGTCATTATGGAAATCAGCTGTTGCGCCTGTGTTATTTAAAAAGCGCTTTTTTAGTAAATAACCCGCAGATATCACCACTCCCATCAGCGCATTTTTGGAATTGCGCTCATGCGCTAATTTGCCCTGTTTAGTAAATCTGGCCCTAAATGTCTGTTCTTCGGCTTGGATTTTGGGAAATCATTTTCTAATTAAACACGACGTATAGTCCGGTGCGACTTGTAGTCCGGTGCGACTTATATATGCATTTTAGTCTTCATGACGCATTTTTGACTGATGCGACTTACAGTATACTCCGTAGCAACTTATAGTCTGGAAAATACGGTAGGTACAGTGATTCTGATACATGCAATGACCATCCATTATGACCAGGGTTTCCCGCAGCATATTTCAGTTAAGGCGGCCCGCCTAAGCTTGGAAACCCTAACGCCTTAACTAACTTGTCCAAAAAAATAATAATAAATTCGCTGCACAAAAGGCCGTCAAGTTCATCTCGGAGAACAGCACTTACGCGCATCACACCGCATGTGGGGACGCGCGCCACATGGCCGAAATGAGAAAGACGTGGTCCGGACGGTCACTGTCTGGAGGATAACTAGCCAGTTGATAAAACATCTCTGAGAATAGCGCATACGCGCATCACACCGCATGCGGGGACGCGCGCCACACGGCCGAAATGAGAAAGACGTGGTCCGGACCGTCACTGTCTGGAGGATAACTAGCCAGTTAATAAAACATCTCGGAGAATAGCGCGGACGTACTTCACACCGCGAGCGTGCACGCGCACCACACAGCCGAAATGAGATAAGACTTGCTCCGTCATGTCTGGACGATAGCCAGTTCATAAAACACGTGTCTGTGAGAACTGTAAGTGGACTTATGTTTTGGGGTTATTCAAGCCTTCTATTGTATTAGTCTATAGTTCTTCTACTTTTAAAGTAAGTTAGCTGGTGATTTTGTTGTTTGAGCAACCTGCTAAGGTTTCACGTGTCTGTTGATTAGATATAATTGTTGAGCGCTCTTGCTCACGTTATTTATGTGCATTATTTACATGCTACAGTTACACTCCTTTAAGATAATGTAATTAATAGTGGGAATTAATCAGTTTTTACCATTTTTGCGCTATCTATCATCATTCTCCAGACGATCTACAACATCTGCTTTAGTTTGTGTTTATTAACCCTTTAGTTTCACTTCATAACGCAGCTATTCCCATTAGAGATATCTGTTAAAAATATTAAAATTCATTAATAATCTAGTATGTGTTCATTTTTTGTCATAGTTTCTTCAAAATTAAGTATTATTTGAGTGTTTTAAAAAAATATATTGTATTTATTTATTTTATTAAAATATTTTTATTTTCATCATGACGCATTTGCCCAGCCCCTTTGATTGCCACGCCCTTGGCCCCGCCCACCCGATCAACCCTACCACCTTGACTAACATATTTTCTGCGGGTAACCCTGATGACATAGACATTTTATCTTTATTTACACAATAATAATCTTTCACATTGTAATCATTTCGTTTTTTATATTTGGCATGTGTGCTTCTTCGTGTCCCTGTGTGTAATAAGCAAAGTGTGCGTTTGTTGTGCACCCGCCTACAGGCGCATGTTACGAACGCACCCTTTAAAGTGACACCATGTAATTTTTCAACCTTCATAATACATTTTCAAGACCCTTGTGATAGTACATCGACTTTAAATAGGTTGAATGACATGTCTACCATAGCCTGACAGGGTCTGTATCACTTTTACTCGTATTTTAAAACTTAGGGTTTGTGGTAGTAACCAGAGCACAAAAAAAAACTACAAAATTCGACTGCTTTACGGCATACGTCACTTCCTCCACACAATTTGTTTTTAACGTGAATTTTGCTGGAGGCTACTTAATGAGTGTAGAGAGCAGTTTCTATCATGTGACTCTGTGGCACAGTCTTTAGTGTCACGGACCTATGACACGGGCGACCCGGGTTCGATTCCCCTTTAAGGCAATTTTTTATATAAACTGTTGATTCATACATAAATGCGATGTTCTTTATAAATTACGGCGATTATATTGCATATAGTTCCCTGTATTCAGATGCTGTGTTCACGTATTTACCTTTCTTTTTACTGTGTCTATGATATTTACATTACAATCCAGGATGCTATAGCACTCAAACTTGCTCACAGTGTAAAACCAAACCCTATTCATTCACCAATCAGATCCGAGGGTTTCTCTCTTCTCTCTTCCTCATTTGCTGCGTTCCGCTGTCACTCGCGTGACGTATTACAAAGCGGCAGACCTAAACGCATCGGTTTACTTGGATTTGGAGCGATTTTCACACAAAAAAGAGGAATAACGAGCGCCATTGCGGAAAATCCTGGTGGCGAGGGAGAGAGAGCGGATGCAACAATATTTGTTTGGAAAAAGGCAAGGAAATACGTCTGGTCGTTTCTGAATTGGAAGGCTGCAGCCTCCGGAGGTCAAATATGCAGGCTGCACACGTCATCAAGCCTGGGTTATTAAGGTAAACTGAGCATTACATTCGCAAGTCATAAGCATACTGCAACAATTTACGATTAACTAAGTATAATAGTCAACTTTGTAATTGTTAATATTGTGAAATAAGACAGTCTTGATGACGTATTAGAAATACGACATCCGGAGGCTGCAACCTTCAGATTGAGAAATGGCTTCTGCCACGACGAGTTCCTCATCAGAAAGTTGTAACATGACTGCGTTTCTCCCTGTTGTCTCAAAATGTTGATCGTTTAGCATTTTAAATGTTTAGTTTTTAGTTTAGTTTTAAGGTTGGCCAGTTCCTTTCCTTTGCGACAGTGCTGCGGCGCTTGTGGGCTCTAGGGGCGCTAGAAGTGAAAAATACGTGTCTAGCACCCCCTAGTGGCCAAAAGTTTCATGGTGTCCCTTTAAATATAAAAAATGAATACTGTAGTATTGACTTTAGACCAGGTTTTAGTTGGTCAATGGCAGGAATATTTTCAGTTGCTTCCAAATAGTACACGGCAACAATGCACCTGAACACCTATGGGCGTAGGTGCATTTGCTATTTACACAGCATAACGTGGCGCTGGACATAAAAATGATACGGGGAGTGTAAGATTGGGCCCACAAAGTGCACTTAACAGTCTGATAGGAGACAATCACCTTACCTGAACAGTGTACTCAGAGATCACAGGAGGCTAGAACTTTAGTTGTTGAAATCACTTCACCACAATAGTGTAAGCACTTGAACTTCTGCTGAGCCGTTGGCAGCGAACTAAAGATTAATGCTAAATTATCTACTTCAGGTTAACTACAGTTACGGCAGCATCCATAAATTAATAAATTTGTGCATGGGATTCGTCCTGAAAATATTCATGGACACGAATAGCACATTTTGGACAGAAGCCCTGCATTCGGTACACCAGGTTCTATATAGCACACGCTTTTTACAATAAATCAATTTTAGTGCAAGATTGTACACGCACAAATTTTATTCCACCTTTGAATCCTCAAAATAATCATACTTCTAACACTTCACAACACTTTTTATTATGCATGACATTTTTGCCTGCTAGTTGTCATCTAAAAGTATATTTATAGATACTCCAGGCACAATAATAGTGTCTTTAGAACTGTTATCTGTCTGATGATGAAAAAATAACAACGTTCATAGCATACTGTTATTCACGGCACATAAAGAGTGCATACTGTACATGGTCTTTTTTAACTGTTTAAAAATCCCATGTCTGCAGACAATATTGATACATATTCACTCAATGGGTATTGAACATTCCCCACACATGTTTGATTCCCAATGCTTCATATTACCTTTAACAAGCATCGGTAGCCATAAGAAACTTCATAATCTTCACAGTTACTTTTATTTGACCAGCAGGAGAAAACTGCCTCTGTTTGTGAGTAGCCATCAACAACCTGCAGTTCCCAGAAGCCAACAAACACCCAGGAACCTTATTATTGACCATTCAACAATACTGCAAAATGGCAGAAGATGACAGTTTGTGCTGGGAAGTGAGAAAAATCATGAAAACTTGTTGCAGTTCTTTGTTATTTGACCAGTTGGAGAGAACTGCTTTATTCGTCAGCCAGAGGGTATAAAAGCTTGTTTTTTATATATGAAAAGGCAAAGTAGCATGACAGCACAAAATCAAAGGTAGAATCGTTTTTTAGGGTCGACTCTGGAGTACATGAAATATTTGAAACATCTGTGGGGCTTGAATATTTCGACCCAGTTTATTGCTGTGCCTTACAGCGATGCAAAAATTACCTGTTGTAAAGCTGAGTGCTGCACCACTCTGCAGCCCTTTGTTCACCAGTTACAACATCTTATTTCAGAACCAAAAAATATAAACTGGTAACTAGAGAATCTACTAGTTTCTAAAACTGTGTGTGGGATAAAAAAAAACTCTTTTGTTGTGCCTATTTGAGAAAGTGCTGTTTGATTGTAGAAGAGCACAAAGACACAAATTCCCTCAAAAATGTTCATGCTATTACATTTTATAAGGATAAAAATACAAGAGAAAAATCAAGAGAAGAAATATTTCACTTGTGATGGGTAAAAACTGTTTAAACCTGTTGCTGCAAACAGTGAAGAAAATGTGTAAAAGCTACATCACAGCTGTTTGGTTCAGATATTAAATTGAAGCCAACAACGAAAGTTTAATTGATGTACAGTATAAACTACAACTATTGTCTGCTGTTCATTACACATACATTGATGTATGACTAAACTGTTATAGGGCCATAAATCACAGTGTAACAATTATGTGCAACATCATTAAAAAGACAAGCCTTATAAAACTCTGATAGCAAAAATATATTAATTTTAAAATGCCTGTGTATTTATGGGTTGGTTTTTAACAATCTAGAATAGATACACAATGTAAACAGATATAGAAATATAGACATGTCCATGACCAAAGGTTTTGGAGAAGGGTTTTCTTTAAAATATTAAATAAATTCCTAATAAATATAAAAAGGAAGCCGGATCAATCCTAAGGTGGAACTGGAATCAAACAAAGAATTATTATCTCTTTTAATTCCCATGCCTTATAATACATAATAATACCAAAGCTGCTGCTTTGAGACCCGCAAGATCTGAGCTATGAGCCATCAGCATTATATTTCCCATCAATGCACTTAACCTTTACCAACTTTGGGGTGGGGGCTCAACCTGTTATAAGTCAACGTTAAGAGACTCCGGATAACAGCGTATACATGATGACCACTATAATCAGTGTAATGGGTCCTAAAAGTGAGATCTCATCAATGTTGTCATCAATATGTCTTGAGAATCATAAAATGTGAAGTGAATTTAATAACAGCCATTACAGAAGCTCTAACTGTCCAATTTCTTATTACAGAACATGTGTTAAAATGACATTAATGGGTCGCCTTCAGTGTTGCTAGTGCATTCCTGATGTGGTCATCCGTGAAATGACTGACAGATGGATCTGTGTTTCACTGCTGGTGGTCTATCTCCATCAGTGGTAGGTTGAGCAGGTTTATCTAACCGATCTGTAAAGGCAATTTACTGTTTTCCTTTATCTTTGGAGTGTTAAAAGCGGTTTGTGCATATAGTAGATTGGTATAGTCACAAAGATTAAAGTCTGAAACCCAAAAAGATATTATTTCTAAAGTGATTGCTCATCCACGCCTTTCTAAAATGCCTCATTCTGATGAGCCCCCACATATCTACATCACTGTGTGGGAAGATTTGCATAACAGCAAATGTATACGCAAAAAAAAAACAAGGCGTAACTTTTATTTTAACTGTAATATTATTGCAGCCACAGCCATGTCATGGAGACCAAATATGGCAAAAGGTGTCCCATTTCCATCACACGCTTGGGGATTCTTCCAATCACAACACACGGCATAGCTGGCCAATCAGAACCCACTGCACTTTTCAGTTCAGTGAGTTTTGTAAAAATTGACATGTTAACCCTGCTGAAAAAACAGCATCAAACCAGCATAGAACAGCATGGGAATTTCGCTGGTCTATGCTGGTTTGATGCTGGCTTAGCTGGTGGTCACCAACATACCAGCACCAAAACTAGACTAGCATGGGATGCTGGTGCTAGTGCTGGTTTAGCTGGAGCTGATGCTGGTTTGGTGCCGGTTTAGATGTGTTTCACTAGCAAACCAGCACCAAAACACAACACATGCTGGTCTTGCTGGTATGCTGTTTTTTCAGCAGGGAAGTCTGGGCACAGATGAGCAATATGTTTTTAGCAACGTCAAGTTGGTTTTCCATTACAGTACAGTACATTAGGCTAATGTTGGTGTCGAATATTTCAGAACTGTTTCTAGTTATATAATTTAATGATATTAATTCAATTTCAATTAATTTTATATTTCAAATAAGTAATATGACTTATTCAAAGGCATTAAAGAAAGTGGCATTTCAAGAAATCTAAATGAATGCGCTTTAGCCAGAGGCAATTTAGGCTTAAAGCATATTGGCAGGTTGAAATCAATTCTTCATTCTGACCACTAACTGACTCAACCGGGATTAGTCTTCTCTAAAAATAATGAATGTAACTTCTGTAAAATAAACTATTTGACGATATTTCTTTTCCTAACTCATTTCCTATTCATTTAAATGGTTTTAATCTTATTTTTCTTTTACTGGATTTAATTGATTTAGGATAACCAGTGTGATCGATTTACAAAACCTGGTTACAGTAGAGCAGACTAACAGTTGACTATACAAAAATATGTTAAATTGCTGTTTCTCATAATAGATCAGCATGTTTTAGCTTTTTCTTATTAAAGAAAAAATGAAGAGGCTGATTTTAAACACAAGAGCCCACAAGTGTATACAACAACTACACATATCACAAACAAAACATTGCTATTAGTCTTCAACAAAAGACACAAATTTAACTTATCTCAACCATCTACAGCCATTACTTTAAAGCAAAATGAAATAGTACTATGCTATTATTGATGTAATATATTAATGTATCTCATTAACAAAATCTATTCTGGTGTATAGACAATGCAACAAAGATTACAAAAGTGAACAAATATAATGATGCAATACTTAGGACAATGCACAGGCTTTCTTCTTCGTCTGTGCCCTATAAAAGTTTTAATCCTGTTATCGTCTACACTGCCTCAGTCTTTTTTTATTTCTCTGGTTCTCTCATACAACTGTTAAGGTGGCCAGCGTCACAATCCAGCGTCATTTAATTAGCCAATATTAGAGTGCTGACATTTCCCTCGCTGTTGGGATAAAGTGAATGAGTCACATATCAGTCCGGCTCGGGGGAACATAGAGAAAAAACAGGAGCTGGAGTTTACCTACTGGAGCCATTTTAATATGATGATCATCGTCTGTCTTCTGCTTGTCGGGGATATGATATTTATGGCCATACAGTTGGACTATATTGCCACTTTGGTAACTAGAAGCAAGAATTGCAACAGTAATATCACTGAGCACACTTAATCATTTTAATTGAATCACCGGGCTGTATAAACTGATTAAATTCATGTGTGCATTATCTCTTTACACCAATGTTTGGATTTGACTAAAATACATGCATGAATAGTCATTAGAGCTGCAGGTAAATAATCGAAAGTAGCATCCTATTAAGCAAGTGTTACTAACACTTGTACTTATAAAGACCTGTATATTTAATTATAAAACATGTGGCTTGTAGACGTGTGATGATCTATTTTTAAGCATACATTTAAAAAATGTGCCAAATATGAGATTTAAAAAGAGAGATCTGAAACCAGAATAGAAATATTGAATTAATCTCTTGAGACTTTTAACATTCTAGCAATCACGCAGCTTCTCCACGGAAAACCATGTAGTACCCACATAACAATGCAATAAAATCTGAGCCATATCTAGGGACATGAATATCATAAAAAAGCTCTTAGATTCTTAGAAAAGCCAAGGGCTCCTTTACGTGGGCCAAAACCATATATCCATCCATAACACCATAGCGACCACTTACTGTAGCAACACCCTAACAACAATAGAAAATCTTAACAACCAATGCCCTAGCAACTACACTTAGCATTCTAAAACCCCATTCACACAGACCTTTGGTCCCAGAAAATATCCGTAAAATTGCCAGACAAGCGTCTGTGTGAACACAAACTCGTCCCGTTAATCTTCTCGGATTGTTGCCGGAAAGAGGACCTAGTCAGATACACGGAAAACCCTCTGTGTGAACAAGAAGCCGAAAGAATGCCATAATGGGCGTGTCGTAGTGAGGACCCGCGCGTCATCACAACAAAAGTTATGGTTCAGCTCCTTAAAACGAGAGATAACATGCATATAAACATTCACCACGAGAAACAAGATTGAAGCAGTTTTCAGGAAATGATAAATGAGACGCATAAACAATGATGCACGTGCCGTAGTGAGGACGCGCGTGTCATGGCAACATGAAGTTGGTTCAACTCTTTAAAATGAGGGATTTACAACATTCACAACGGTAAATGTCAGCAAACTGGACTGAAGCAGATATCAGGTAAGTTAGCTGGTCACTTACTGCATTGAAACGGAGATCATTCAGCAGCATAAAAGAATATCGCGTCACATGCTCATTTGAGCTATAATAAACGAAGATGCCTGCACGTCATCCCAAAAAGATATATCGTTCAGCTCTTAAAAATGCGGGTTTTAAATGCATATAAACACTCACGATAAGAAATGTCTGAAAACAGTTTTAAAGCAGAGATGAATATATCAAATAAGCTGAGATCATTCACCAGCATTAGAACAGCGCGTCACGCACTCCTTTATAGTCTTATCATAAACAAAAATGCACGCGAGTGGTTTCTGGAGAGAGAAATAATAAATAATATCCAAACTTCAGACGCTGCGTAGAAGAGAGGGCAGGACTTTCAACAGATCACGTGTCTTCCCGGGACCATCAGATGCCGGGTAATCATGTCAGTGTGAATGAACAAAAAAATCTAAGGATTCCGGAAAAATCCAGGATGCCTTTTACGTGTATTTTACGGAATGTCTGTGTGAAAAGGGCTTAACATAGTGGAGGTAATTTTTGCATGTAAAAACACCACCTACCTTTTTTTTTTATCCAAAATGGTAAGGATTCAACATTATCATGGGTTTAATATTTAGCCCCCACCAAAAGGTTTAAACACGGCTAAACGGCAGGCTAATATAGACTACACTATCTAAATCATTATTCTCAGTAATTAGATGAAAACAAACCCATGCAGACACAAACGAGAAAATCATCAGGTTAAATTCTAAACCCCATTCATAATTATGAAACACAATACAAAGAATATCCTGACTCTCTTTTTACTCAAGATTCAGCTTAAACAACCGTAAAATGCATTAGACACCATCCACTGAGTAGTCTGTATATAAACTGTTCTACAACTCTGCCCAAATCAATCTTTTTGACACCCAAGCAGGCCAAACAAATGGCATCTCTGTGCCAAGCTCTGTCAGACTTCAGTTTCGTCCATTATGTGCTAAATATTCGTTAACTACCTTGTAGCATCAACATATACTTGTCTTTTGGAGCGCTAATGATTTTGTGAAAGATGCCCTTGAATGTCCGGATGGTTTCCACCCCTTAACATCTTGGCTCACAATAACAGGCAGTCCAAAACATTATTCAGAAAGTGAGCAAAGCACGGCTAAGTGAATGTGACAGATTCACTGTTAATCAAATTGATGTGATTATGGGAGCTCAGCTGTAGATCTGAGAGGTGGGCAGCAGAAATGTCAACGTCAGGGGACACATGAGTAGCGGCTGAATGGTATTCACACAAAAGGTGCATGCTTTATCTAAATAAAAGGTTTTGGGTTTGCATTAACCTTTATCAATGCATTTATACACAAAAGGAAGGAGTTAAACAATGCAGTATATTCAATGTCTGTAGCATACTAGCTGTATGTACTGAAAAAGGTGCTGGTTAGTTTCATGTAGTCAGGCTTTCAGACTGTTGGCAGGAGGTCTGAAATTCTTAGTATTATTCATTGGTCAATATACCATCTGAGTGACATGTAAAGCTATTACAGTTAAGAAAGAAGTGGTTCTTTAACATCCTTTGACTAAAATGTTATTTGGGAAACTAAAACAAGTTTCTTCTGTGTCATCACTGCAAAAACATTTTTATCACCTTTAGTTTTAAGAGTGTATGGTGGAGGTAGCATTTCCTAAGGTCTCACAGAGCCGGACTTTCACTAGGTTATTCTGGCCAAGAACCGCCCACTGAGACACATCTCAGTAAAGAGATTAACCACAGAAAGTTTTGTTCATACGTGCCACTTTAGGTCAGATTTATCAGAAAGAAAAAACAGTCTGCATTTGTTTGCAAAAATGTACTGCCTTCCACAAAAATACTTGATTTGCAGTACCATTAATAACTATTAAGTGAGTTTTGCAATGCACTTTGGGTTAAAGGGTAATTAAACACAATGCAAAAGATAACACTTGTCTCACATAGCATTTACACCGTTATATTCCCTGCCAAAGAGCAAACAGAAAGCATGTACTTTCAAAGAGAATTGTCTATTTTTAGTGATGCAATGTTTAAATTGTCCAGGGTGTTGATAAACAATGGTGTGATACGGTAATGAGACTGATTACAGTGGACAAAACATGATTCCTGTGTAGTTAGGTGTATAGGATATACAGTATAGGATAGTAGTTTGTGTCTATCATGCAAGGGAAAACTGTATAGGGAATTGTTGGCATTCTAAAATGTTTCAGTCATTCTTAATCGTTGAACTGATCATTGATTAATTTTTTTATATAAATGCTTGGCCAAGTTTAAGGTGCATTGGGTAACTTTTAGTAAGGATTAGGGCTGCACGATGTGAGGAAAAGTTGCGATGTGCGATGACATTGTTTAATGTTGCGATGACGATGTGAGTTGCGATAAATATTTGATATTTTTTCATGTTTTAGGGCCCATTCACATGTCGCGCCTAAAAACGCGTGGAAAACGCTAGACACGTAGGTTATTGTCACATGACCTGCACGCTGCGCTTGTGTCATTCTGAAAAGTTCAAATGTTTTTGAAAAGCCTGGAAAGCGTTGATAAGAGTTCGAGTCGCGACTGCGGCGCTTCCAGAGCGCACATACTGCGCGCCTACATTTGAAATAATGAACTTGAGCGCGCAATAGACGCAATATGTGAATCACTGCTTCCACAGTACCTGTGTTTGCGGCGTCATCTCTCATAAATCCAAAATAACTCCATGATATAGCTGAAGTGCTGTTCCTTTTTACCACAAGGTCTTCGTCTGACAACACATTTTCCTCACTCTTCTCTCCTTCCTCCGCTATAGTTTTTGCTAAAAGGCACAGCGTCGCAACTGACACCTCACAAATCAATCTGAGCGTAGCTGACTTGGGGTCCCCCTGATTGGCCTAATAGCATGAACGCGCAAACCATCCGTGCGTCCCAAACGGCCTACTTCCATACTATATAGTATGCAAAGAGTACGAGAAGAAGTGCTTTTCGCCTACTATATAGTATGGAATAGGGCTGGGCGGTATAACGGTATATTCCGTTACCGCGGAATAAAATGTCAGACGTAACAGATTTTTCTATTCCGCGGAATGCAAATAAGTGGGCGTGGCTAACTCTGCCCTCCAGCATGTTAGACTGACTGTGACGAGAAACATGTAAAATAGTTCACTTATAAAAAATGAACGAGTTATTTGTGTATTTTTTAATAACAAGTGCCAGTGAATCCACCGCGGGTCACGCAGTGAGACTCTTGTCTTGCTGGCTCTCACGCTCTCTCTCTCTCGCGCGCGCGCTCTCTCTCTCTCCTCATGCAGCAGCCGGCCGGTCTCGCGTCACGTGCAGTGGTCTCTCTAGGCAAGCGCAAGGAGCTGCGCCTGCGACGCCAAATAAAGAGTTCTTCTTGCACATAATGCTAATAGTTGTAAAGTTTTCTGAACTTTAAGCAAGCTAAGACAAAACTCGCGTTTAAATCAGTGACATGTGCGCTGCTGTGGCGCCATTTGCTTATACAAACATATTTGATCGGAAAGACGAGAAAGAGATGCAAATGTTAAGGTCTAATAGAAAGTAAAGGGCGTCAAGACCTTAAAACAAACTTTATGATCATCACATCATAGCAACTGTCACATTTATAATATCTAGAGCTTCTTCTCTCATATACAGGTATTTATCCTGTCTGTAGGTTTTTTGCATATATTTATACCTGTTCATTTTACATATTGCATGTGTTTAATGTAATGTATGCATAAATACAAAATACAATGAAGCCATACTATAGCTTCAATAGTCTATAAAATTAATAACTCAATTAAAAACAAGATTCTGTCTAATCAAGACTTATCTGTTGTTATCTTCTGGACATTTTCACTTTAACATTATTAACTTTAAATTGCTCATATTTTAAAACTGTGGTGAGCATTTAGTCAAAAGCTATAGTGAGTGGTGTATTTCTGTACATTTTTATTATCAAAAAAATATATAAACTGAAAAACATGTATACCGTGAAATATTCCGTTCCGTGAAATAAAATGACTCATTCCGTGAAATAGATTTTTGGCCATTCCGCCCACCCCTAGTATGGAAGTATGCGGTTTGGGACGCAGGGCATGTCTTCAGGACTAAACGTGATAGGTCAAACGTTTATTACATGCGCTTACCATTTTCCCTTCATTCATCGCATCAAGGCTGTCTGTTGCGATGTGTTCATCGCGTGAGTTCATATCGTGATGACGATGAAAATTAGACGTATCGTTTAGCAGCCCTAGTAAGGATCTCTTAACAGAAATGCAATATAATTGACATAACTATATTATCAGTGGTGTATAAATACCTTACACCAGGGTTCCCCAAATCTTACCCTGGAAGGCCAGAGCACTGCATAGTTTAGCTCCAACCCTGATCAAACACACATGAGCAAGCTAATCAATGTCTTCATGATCACTAGAAAATCACAGGTGGGTAAGTTTGATTAGGGTGGGACTTAAACTCTGTAGTGCTCCGGCCCTCCAGGGTATGATTTGGGGGACCCTGCCATACACAATTATTAACAGTTTTTTTTTATGAGATGTTCTATCTACATACATCGCGGGTCCCTCTTACATGGAAGTTGCCATCATGTTGCTACGGTAGCCCTAAAATGATTTCGACCCTACGTTTAAGACAACGGCATGTTTGTGGTGGCTACCATATTCATTTTGAAATTGGGGGGGTTGGTTGCATGTGGAATTCTCACCACTATATGCGGTTAAAATGTACACACACCACCTTAAATTGAAGCAAGAAAACTGATTTCCTATTTTTATCAGCATTACATCACAGTAGTGATCAGATGTTGAATACCTCAGCCCAGTTGTGCTTCCTATCCGCAATTAAAAATCATGACTTCAAGAATAAAATTCCCAGGTCCAATCCTCCACTAGTCTCATATGAGACTACAATCTCAACAGCCGTTTATGAGAGCTGTTTGTTCATATCACACATCTAAGCAGTGTACACTACATTCTCCAAGCTCAAGGCAAATTTGTAAGCATAAAAACGCATAAAGAAGCTGCAATGATTTGGCTCCATTGTGTGTTTATGTGATTGATAGCTCTAGAGCTGATGAACATGCTGGGATAGATGATCTCTCCAAAGATTAGCCAATATAAATCCACAGTTACTTAATTAAAAAATGACATCGGAAAGCAATTAAATAGTCAATCTTAAATTAAGAAAAAGAGATAATGGATTAATTAATTTACCTTAATGAATGTTTTAATAGTATGTTATAAAAAAACAACAAACTGAGATCTTCATCAGAAAGACTGCATTGAACAGAAGCTCTTCAGAAGATGCTTGAAGCCATTGTTGGGCAGGCTTTCATGTCTGTTCTTTCAGCTTTGGAGTAAATGACAGCGGCCACTTCTTTATTATGAGCCCAGCGAACTGAGCTTTTGTTTATTTTCCTCTCTGAGAGACAGACAGATGCAGGTGTGAAGCCCATTAGCTGTCTGCTCCACCGTGCAGGGATTTTTCACGGGCTTTAAAGAAAGAGATGCGATCGGTAGAGGGTCATCGCATCATTACCTCTCATCCCATCCTCCAAAATCTCTCCATCCCTGAGGGCATCAGCAGCAGACAGACAGAGCGCCAGAGAAAAAAAGAATGACAGTGTTCTGAGAAGTCTTTCAGTTACTATAAT
This sequence comes from Paramisgurnus dabryanus, assembly GCF_030506205.2. Lineage (NCBI taxonomy): Eukaryota > Metazoa > Chordata > Actinopteri > Cypriniformes > Cobitidae > Paramisgurnus > Paramisgurnus dabryanus. Next base: position 59,492,909 of record NC_133337.1, on the reverse strand, counting down.
ACAGGTACATAACCTGAATTTTTGCTGGAAAACCTCTCACTTCAGGAAACATTATATATGATAAAACTCAAATGTGATCTAATTTTTCGAGAATATTATCCTCTCGGGTCTCGTATTTTGTTTCTTTCCGAACACTAAAACAGAACTAATTAAATTACTGAGGAAACTGAGAGTGAAAGTGTGATATATGCGGTTCAAAAAATAAAAAAATAAAAGGAAAGCAGGCAATAATCAGTATGTAAGAGCTGTCTATTAAAAAACTCTCAGCTGATGTTGTTCCCTGCATGCGCTCTGCCTGCGAGCCATCATCTCCTTTAAAGAAAATTAGGCTTGGCCACCAACTTGACATGATTATAGCTTTTGATTATGCTGTCTATCAAACCAAAGGCGAGGACACTGCTATTTCTAAAAAAGAAAGATATCTCGTACTGTTTTCTTTCTCTTATTATAGCACTGTCCAAAACATAGCAAGCCTTGATGTCATCTGTCTGCATATGCAGCTATCATCTATATTAAATATTTTCAATCCATACTTTTTCAGTCTTAAAGGAATGATCCATGAAGTTTAATTTTTTTTCTATTGCTTCATTCACCAGCTTGAATGGATTTTTTCACTGAACAAGTCACAATGCATTCTAGGATTCCATTTTCCCCCAGGATACAATAAACTGCTTGATTTGACCTTCCATTTCCAGTGTGAAATGAAACTGAAGTATTGCTAATATTTAATCAGACAACATTTCTACAAAAGCTAAACTATAAAAGTAAAACTTTGGCGATGCAACAAATTGAAATTAAGAGGCAGAAATGTATCACACTTCCCCAGCAAGCAATTTTGCATTAAAAGATGTCAGCCATCCAAACAGCCCAGACATATAGGCTAAAACAAGGCAAAATGTGGTATGACAGTGCAATTTTTTATAGACATCTAACCATAGCTCAAAAAATATTTAGACTTTTAGTCAAATCTGTCTAAGAACTGACAGCATGTAATCATGACAATGTCTCTAACTGTATGTTAATAGTAAACAATGTAAGTTTTGTTTTGACAATCCGTCTGTTATTCTATAAAGACGTGTCGGCTAATGTAGAGTGCAGTGAGTGAAACACGTGGCCGGTAAATGCATCTTCATTCAGCCATTAATTTAAAACCTAAGTGAGTCTTGTCAGCATTTGAGTGACTAAGTGATTGTGTGTGGACAGAAAAGGTACAGGGTCATGAAATCAGCGCCTGTGAATCTATATTTTAATTTAATCTACACAACAAATTAGGTCAGCCATATGTAAGCAATCACCTCAGGCGTTTAAATATATTTATGATCTACTTGGATTTTTCTTTCCGAATATAAACATATATGCAACATATTTGCTACCGCAACTTCTGTCTTAAAGGACAAGTTTGGTATTTTACACTTGAAGCCCTGTTTTCAGATGTTTATGATGAAATAGAACGGTTTTGACTAAAAATTTCAACATATGATGCTGGCCCGAGAATTCTCGGGTGTTTCTTGTATCACCTCCCACCTCTATAATGGCTTTATAGGTGCACAGGAACAATCCTTCATGCATTAAACTTTCATTTACAAAGACGTGAAACTCACCGAGTGGTCATCATGGGTGTTCACTGATATGCTCACACAAAAATCGCTGCAAAAGACTCGTTCCAACAGGTTTTATCGTAGTTTTGTCCAGCTCCATTGACTTGTATTAGATGTGCTGTGAGGTACGGTATTACTCCGCGCCGGGAACTTTGTTTCTATTCTTGCAATTGGCAATGGCGGATTAGCGCCACCACCTGGGCTGGAGTGTCTATTATTCAAGTTCTCAACAGAAGAATATACGGGTGTGAGGCGTTTGGAAAAATAGGTCCACAAGTTTACAACGAATGCTAAAACAGCTGTTGGAAAACATCTTTTGCAGCGATTTTTGTGTGAGCATATCAGTGAACACCCTTGACCACTTGGTGAGTTTCACGTCTTTGTAAACGAAAGTTTAATGCATTTTAGGAAGGATTGTTCCAGTGCACCTATGCAGCCATTTTAGAGGTGGAAGGTGATACAATAAACACCCGAAAATTCTCGGGGCAGCCGCATATGTCAAAATTTCAGTCAAAACCATTCTATTTCATCATAAACAATCTGAAAACAGAGCTTTAAGTGTAAAATACAGAACTTGTACTTTAATATTGGCATCTGTATTAGTTGTAGAAAACCATTACAATATGTCAACCTCTACTTTATACAGCTTTAGAAACACATGCGTTTTAAGGTTTGAGAAATGAATCCTGAATATAGTTTGAGCAGACTCAGAGTTATGTTCGCCATGTCATAATTCATTAAGCCATTACTGCCAACAGTTCCCCACACTTGTGAATTCACTTAGGGGGCGTGTACACCAAATCGTTTATACGTGGCTGAAAATGGCAGCCGGATGCCAACTGTGTGCACTTTCCAGTGTTTTCCAGCTGGGTGCTTTAGTTGCTACAGCCTAAAAAATGCTGGGTTATTTTTCGACACAAAGCTGGGTTGAGTCTTTTGGGTCATTAAGGGGTGGTTTCCCGGACACGGATTAGACTAGTCCTAGACTAAACATTTTTTAAGAGCTGTCCAAACTGAAAACAACCTGCAACGATTTATCTTAAAATACATACGTACTCTTTGTTTTGCCTCAAAAATGCACACAAGTAATGTTTTTAGTAAAGCATGTTTGTTAAAACTAGTTATATTTCCTAATTGAACTAAGGCCTAGTCCTGGCTTAAGATAATCCCTGTCTGGGAAACCACCCCTTAATTTAGTTATTTTCATAGTCTTGGGTAGTTTTTTTGGATAGTTTTTTGTTACCCAATCATTTCGGTTAATATATGGGTTGTTTTCTGTGACAGTTGAATTAATGCACCCCTCCCCATTCCACGACGCATCATCCCAAATGCTGGGTCAAATTAACTCAGTGGAAATTCGGATTGCCGGAAAAACTTGTCATTGGCAGGGAAGCATTTTCTTAACTCGTCAATGGCAGGGACAGATATATACAAAGAAATACAAATATTGTATATATATATACAAAGAAATACACAAAATATACGAACATTATGTTATGCATCAGTTATGGTACAAACTAAGGCCTGTAAAATGTACTGCAACAGAAATTAAAAGCACTGTAACACAAACAACAAATGGATACAAATAGCATAGCTTTACAAATGAGAACAGTTTTAAATCAAATACAAATTGCAGTGTGATGTTTTTCATGCTAGCGTCATCCAGTGTTGCACAATAGTAAAATCATATGAGTTGGTAGCAGAGGTGTGCCAGTTTTATACATAAGGTGGCTCAAACAGAATAAAAAGGGGCACAATCCCCTAAGTATCCTGTCAGAGTTAACAGTATTCCCTCGAGCAAGGCACCTATTCTTTGTGATTCAGTTGAGTTTTGCTCAACTACACAGAATGCAAATTACTCTTAATCTACTAAATGAAAAACCTTAAAGCAGTGCACAGACATTTCGAAGGGCAATGGCCCAAACTAAAAACAAGGGTCCCATTTCTGCTTCAATGCTTCACAGCTTAAACAATATTAATATATCATATTTAATAATAAATACTCTCTCTATATCTCTCCTCAAAGTGCATCTGCATTGACAACTTATGACAGCTTACACTGAATACATCAGTTATCTCTCTACCCAATTGTTTTGGGATGCTTTTCCACCGACCCACTCTCCCCAGGCCTTCACTACCAGGTATTCTGCTCGTCATTGTTTAGTCTCTTGGGAACAAGATGGATGACCCCAGTGCCAGGATAAGGTTCCAATGGGACATCTGGGACTGTAATATCATTTGTCTGTCTGAAAAATTGATGACCCTCTTGGTACAAGACATGACTGTAACACTGTCCAATAACTTTACCATTGTCTGGATGGAGAGAACTGTGGATGCTGGTACTGGAATCCAAAGTTGAAAGGGTTTGTTTTGTTACTTTCGTAAATAAATAAATAAAAAATAGTGCAATCCAAAAAAAAAAATTGTGTTTCTGATCTGAAACATTGATCTATTATTTGTATCTATTCTACCTGCCCTGAGAGTTTACAACGCAAGCAGACACAGGTGCCAAACTTCTCTCATTTCCATGATGTGCTCAGTGTCTGCCCAAAACAAACATCCAGATGGTGCCACCATAATGGTGGGGAACTTTAATAGAGCCAACCTCAGGCAGGTTATGTTGATATTTAATCAGTTTGTCTAGTGTCCAGCAAGAGGTTAACAAACTGGACCACTGTTACTCTATGTTCAAACGTGACAAATACAACATTTGTTACAATATTTGTAACGAATAAATAAACGGAATTGCCTGGCTATGCCAATGAAGCAATAGATGGAACAGATGTCTTAACATACTGACAAATATTGACTGTCCTAGGGACATATTTAATGCACAGACCACAAATTGCTACCTTCGATTTGTGGAGAACATTCTCACACCAGTATTTGTAGTCTGTTCATGACACAAGCTCAGCAAACAGTCAGACATCAGTAAATCTGTAAAGGCTATATCACAGGCCTTCATTATCTCAACCCCACTCATCTATATTTCAGTGTTGGCAGCCATAAGGGAGCCGTGTGCTAGCATATGAAAGGGTGAATTTCCACATGAATTATTTTCTGGCTCAACTGCCCACGGCACTGCAAGTGCAACGTGATTCTGCAGTCGGCTTACTCGCTCTAAGGCGAGTCCCGTAGAGGCAAAGATATGCCACTCTTTTTCTAAATAAATGCAGTAACACGACATGCGCTTTATCAGCTAAAATGTGGGAAAATCCATGTCCCGAGATGGATGATTAATGACTTGAGAGATTTGAATATGGAAATTCTGGTTTGGTGGCAATTTATAGATATGGCATACATCCAGAGGGCACACAAATATTAATGAGATGGCTATAGTGCCAATAAAGTGGGCATTGCCACCCTATACTCCTCACTGCTACTGATACAGCTCTTCATTTCATGCTTGAGTAATATCCCTTGGCTTCAATTTTAATTTGCATTTTTTTGCTAAACCAAGACAATCTAATGGCAATCCATCCGTATTTGACAAGGTGGCTTATTTATATATGACCAAATTTGTAAGTTTTTGTACTATTTGCTTTTGCCATTGTGACCAGGGTCTTTAAGGGGCAGTGTCTCATTAGTTTTATTTTCAGTTAATCATACTTTTTGTATGATGTACATCTTAGGGAATGTAATGTCTAAGGAAGATAGAATGTAAACTAATAGGGGTGGGCAAAAAAATAGATTCTTAGATGAATCGCGATTCGGACGTGGGTCGATTCTGAATCGATTCACAAATGTCAAGAATCGATTCTTAAATGTTAGTTTACAAAATAACGTCACGTTATCAGAACCAAAAGGCGGAACTCAACTGGGGGAACGGTGATGCACACGGACAACTTAAGAGAACGCGCACTGTACGAGCCATAGCGGAGCTTACAAGAGCAGAAGAGAAAGAACACTTTAAATGCTTGTAGGACTATACTGCATATATCTCTACATTGAATTTAGGGCTGTCACCATTACTCTATTCTTTTTGAGGAGTTTTAAAAAAAATCCTTGAGTACATGTCGAGTACTCCTTAAAATAGCGGAGATGCGGTTTAGTGAAACAAACAGTATCAGAAGCATACAAATCAGCGCTACGCTGCCTCTCTCTCCCTCTCGTTTGCTCGCTCACACACACCGTGCGTGTGAATCAGCAACTGCGTGAGGCAAGAATGCGCATCCATGTGAATTTTGGAAGTTAAAGACGACTGAGCTGCAGTGGCATGGCAAAACACATTTGAGAAGAAAGGCGCAGCAACTCAAAAAGACCTGCATGTTTCACAATTACTCCAAAAGACCATAATGACAATTTTGCGCGTGGAGCAGCAGTTGTGCGATCTACCGGCATTGCCTTTGCGATCGACGTATTGGACACCCCTGCCCTAAACCATCCGCTGACTGTTTAGATATAACATGAATATACTTCTGTAAAAATATGCACATAGTTTGTTATTCAGTCGCTGGGTGCGCTGCATTATATAAATACAGTAATACTGCCAATCACTGTGTATAATGATGATGATTAGACGCTTAACATTCGTGGAAGTTAATGCCGGTTAACATATAGAATTAATATGTCACGTTAAATTAATATTTTTACTGGTTTTAATGTCTTACAACAGAAACAGGACATGTATGTATATAAGAATGACATTATTTATCCCTAGTTGCATTAAAGTACAGTATATGACAGTACAGAGACTAGCAAAAGCGCAAACATTAACCTGGCTTTGAAAGCAATGCGACGTAATGACGTCACAGATATGCAAATTAGTACATCAAGAATCGATTCTGAATCGAATCGGGACCCTAAGAATCGATTCTGAATCGATTCATGAGGGTCCAAGCGATTCCCACCCCTATAAACTAAATAAAAAATGTTTATATTTTACTTAACCAGTGTAGTATGCCAGACCTACGGCCAGATTTACTAATAGCTTGCGCCATCAAAATCATAATTTTGGCGGTAAATAATGACTTTGGGATTTACTAAAGACGCGCAGTGGATAGTTAGCGCTGAAAAGGTGTAGTCTAGCTATTTTTGAAACTGACCTTATTGCATATGCATTTTTATAATAATAAAAAAATAATTTGTTACATTTATATAGTGCTTTTCTGCAGCACTCAAAGCGCTTTACAACCACCACCAAAGTGCAGCATTCACCTGGAGGAGATTATTTAAATGATTTACACAATGTGATTTACTAATATTTGCACGTGTGTTATGACTGGTATTTGCTCCATAATTAAACGCCTAAAAAACATGTCTTAAATTACTTTGCCCTTGAAATGGCTGCAATTATTGCTAAGAAAAAGAGCCATCACAGAGAGCAGCCATCACACAATACAATGCAAAGGATTGTTTTAACATGTAACAGTTTATTTGAAATGCATATTATACAAAAAAGCAATGTTATTTTTTGTTTGCTGAAGTTCACTAAAAGAAGTCACACAATACCAGATGTTTCAAAACTTCTTGTAAACCTTTTTTTATCCTCCAGTTCTTTTCAGTGTACTATTGCTTCGTTAGCTGGGATTAAACACCCGTATTTTTTTATTTTCGATGTCCGTGGTGCTGAACTCAAGATCAACTCTACTTATTTGTGACCCTGAACTAATTTGCACTGCTTTAAGTAGATTGCGTTGGTCATTATGGAAATCAGCTGTTGCGCCTGTGTTTCTTAATTTTCGTTTTTTTTTTTTTTGTAAATAACCCGCAGATATTACCACTCACATTTTGGGCCCTATCTTGCACCCAGCGCAATTGACTTTGTCAGTGACGCATGTATCATTCGTATTTTGCAACGGCGCACAGCGGGTTTTTCCCTCCACAGACGCACGTCTACAAACTAGGGAATGAACTTGCGCTCCCTGGGCGGTTCAGCGCAAAAAAAGAGGCGTGTTCCGGCGCAAACCATCCCTGATGCTATTTTGCAGTTTCAAAAAACAATTGCGCCACTGACCAGAAAAAAAAGTTTAAAGTCAGTGGCGCGTTGTTCATTATGCTATTTTAAGGGCGCATGCTTGACCATAATGTATAGCTTGCACAACACGCATACACTTTGCATCTAATCTACACAGATGCAACAGTTATTTTTGCAAATCATAAATTGTTACACTAAAAAATATTAATACACGAGATAAGGGGAATCATAGTGGTGAGCATTGTGGTGATAGTTTTTATTTATTGTGTGGCTGCGTTAAAAAATTCTCATGCAAATAACGATTAAAATATTTTCATAAGTTTGTTGTGTGGCTGTATTACGTTTATTTGATGTAAATAATAATTTAAATGTTTTCATAAGAAACCTTAATATATATGAACTTGATTTGTTAGTCTACTTTGGGGTTGGACCTTGCATTTCTTGGGTCCAATTTCAAAGCCCCCAAACCCTTTCAGCGGTGAGGGTGGACGCAGCGATGTCCTCTGCTGGCGTCAGGTCCTGAGGCAGATCCACCTCCCGTTACACGGCGTGCCCGATTTATGCTAGCAAGCTTGGGATTCCCCCGTACAAGGACGTCGGTCTCCTCGGCTGTGAACCGCTCCTGGCGTGCGCCTGGTAAATCCGTCATAATAATAGCAACCCGCCATGGAACTTGCGCCCTTGCATTTAAAGGGAATGTTGGATAGCGTTCTGATTGGTTTATTTGACGTTACGCCCAAACCACACCTATGAATAATGAACCTACTTCAGATCAACCCCTTATTGATTTGCGCCCGGCGCAAGAGTTATTTCTCACGCCGGGAAAATAGCAACAGCGCCCAAGATCCGCCCACAAACTCACTTGCGCGTTGCGCTTTGCACTTGCGTTTCAGATCGTTAAAATAGGGCCCTTTGACTTCATTGTAAAGAAGCAGCATTGGCCAATAGTGGAATTGGTTTTATCAGGAATCTCTTTGCATGCGACACTTCCCCTCGGGGGAATCCCTGTCGCCATTTTGAAGTGCATTGCACTTCGTCAAGTGGATGAGGGAAGTTTGTATGGACAGACCCTCGCTCCCTCTATTTTGTCTACTTCATATGTACACTTCAGGCAGCTCCATATCCCTCAATGCAACACGACTGTTACGTCACTTCAGCAACTCGCGCTTTGCACAGTTCAAATGATAAAGGAGGCGGTCTCCACTTTCCATGTGATCAAGGGCTTAGGGCGATCCATTTGAACCTACTTCAAGTGTTTCATCAGTAGTGGGCACTCGTACAACGTAAGCAATGATGCACATTCGAGTGAACGAGACTGAGGAAAGTTAGCGAGGGAGGGTCATACAAAACGAACTGGAACGCAGGTGGATGGAGGCTGAGTGGTACACCCGTTCTGCACCTACGTTAGATTAACTGATTCCCCGCCATTGACGAGTTATCTAGTCAATTAACTTTTTCCCCGCCGTCAATTAAGAGAAAACATTTGCATCAAAAAACGTGTTCTTGATTAATTTTTATGTATATCGGCAATACTGCGATTAATCCACTAGATGAAAAAATGTATGAAAAAAAAAACTGAATCCAAAATGTTAGTTACTAATTTTAAACTCTGTGTATGTTTTAATAATCATTCTGATTCAAAAAATGCAATTATTTCAGCTTTTTAAGAAAAATACCCAAAATAAGCAGAGAAAAAATATAGATAGGATGAAACGTGTTTTTTTCCAGTTTTGTTTGTTTGAAAGCAGACGTTCTGTTCTTTCATGTGATATATTTGTATGTTTATTTATTTTTAGAAGAACATTTTCCTGGAAAGCATTTGTTGAAACATTTGTGAAAATCACGAAAAAAGCTGGCGGGCAACTTTTCAAAAAAGCTGTCAGTGAATTAATTAAATAACTTCCTTTACCAGCAGGTGGCAGTAGGTGGTGTTTTACTGTAAACTGGAAGAGCCGGTGACTGCTTGGATACAAAACAAAGCAGTGCTTCATTTCCATTTTCGCACAAATCTCACTCACCACAGATGGATTCATGATACATCTGTCACCCATATATTTTTTATATATTTATGCACTGGAATGAGAGATTAAAAAAAATGACTTCACTGTTTGCTTGCTTCTTCATTTGACCAGCCAATCAGAATGACCGGCACCCAGACTGGCTCCACCGCCAATACAATCATCCAAAAAAGCGAGAAACACAATTTCTCTATTTACTATTACAGTATTATTGTTCCTTGTAATGAATATATCTAGTAACTTATATCACGTGATGTTTTTGAAATGCTGCTAAAGATTTTTTATCTTTAATTTATCTCAGTGAATAATACCCTATCTGGTTTGGTGATATATTTTCAAATGGGTAAAGATTAGGAGCCATTGCCTATATATTTTTAATAATGCTCTACCACACATTAGTGAGCACCCTCATTAATATAAGAAGCACTTTTAGTTATGTGGTTCTGGAATCTATTAAAAGAACATTGCCTCACTCCTAACTTGACCTTTAAAGTTGAAAAGGTGAAATATTTTTTATAGCTGCAATTTCAAATCTCTTAGTGGGTTTAAATGGATAAACAAACCCTCTATAATACAATAAGTTATGTGCACATGAAAGATCAAGCAATTATTATGTAACGACACCCATGTTGTTCCAAACCTCATGAAACACAAAGTGCCCTGGCCAATCTTTTCCTACAGTATAAACTGAAAGTGAATGAGCAACAAGTGTAAATCAGTATTTGATCTGAATGTGCTTACTAAACTTTAAGCAATCTGGTACAGCCCCGCTTATAAAGTTTAATACACAGTACTTATACAAAACCAAAGCAATGTAAATAACTTTTAAAACCAATTAGCTTTAATGAATTAGATGAACAGTATTCACAATCGTATAAGCCTCTGACAAAATCCCCAAAGGCTTATGAGTAGTACAGCAATATGCCATCTGATCAAAGCAGATTTTTAAGTTCTGTCTCCTACTGTAGACCCCAGTGTCTGACTTTACATACAAAATATAGCTAGGCACAGATGTACATACCATATAATCTTGTACCTGTGTTTTGGGGTGAAAGATGGGAACAATATTCACATAATACATTTTTTTTTATGCTTTGACCAGCACTGGGTTTAAACCATAGACTGTAAAAAAAATATGGGCGTAGTGTCCGTGACTTCACCCATATGTTTGTGAAGAGCTTTTTTGAAGTCAATAGTTGTCGGAGCCTGTCGTCACCATCTTCGCTTTAAACTTATAATTTTCTGCTGTAAATATGGGCATTTTAGCATGGGGGTCTAGGGAGATTGACTCTCTTTTGGAGCTAGCCTCTAGCGGGCCGCCAATGAGTTGCAGTGTTGGCTTCATCAGAGAGAAGGTTGCACTTGGTTCGAACCCATGACCTTTTGCGCTGTTAATGCAATGCTCTCATAATTGTATCAACTGTTATAACTGTGTAAATAAAATGTAAAAAAAAAATTGTTTTTTAGTGTTTTTTTAGGTTTTAGAACCTCTTTTATTGTTCTGTGAGATTCACCCTTTTAGAAGTTGTAAAAAAACTGAAAGGAAATGTTAGGAAAGACAATCATCCAGAAAAGGTATTGCTAGGTGAACAAGAAACTTGATAAGTTAACAAGTGACGCAGGTTTACTAAACGCAAAGTGAAATCAGCCGAATGTGACACCAACAGATTGTATGACAAAACAAGCCATCTATTCTCCGTGCGGCACGTTGATGGAACAAGACATTTTAATTCACTGGGGGTCAGAATGTTCACTCTACAACTGTACACTGGAAATGCATCTTTAAAGTCTACATGTCTCCTCCTATTAAATCTTGTTCTCACAAATGAATCACCATAGGTCAAAAATATTGCTTTACAGCAGGGGTATTCAACTAAAATTTAAAGAGGTCCAGTTAGAGAAAATTTCTTACAGCAAAGGTCTGGAAGATCATATTCTCTAAACATAATGTGTTCCAAAACTTTTTTGACAATATTTCTTGTCACGTACCATAGAACTGAACGTATATGTATGACTGTAGATATGTATAAAGCTTTCTCATTAACTAAATAAAAGTAGGGCTGCATTTCAAAATAAATAAATAAAATGTGAAAATTGTGGATGATTAAATAAAGTGCTTAACTTCAGAAAAAATAAATAAAGGGAGGAAAGGTTAATTTTCTCTTTCCTGTTTCTAGTATTTTTGCCAAATTTCTCCGTCTGTTTCTCTTCCTTTTTTTCTTTCTAACTCATCTGTTTCTCTCACCTTCTGCACTGGAGAAAGTTGAGAAAAAGACGAGTGAGACAGAGTCATCTTTATTAATAAAGTGTTTAACTACAAAAAAAAAGACATAAAGTGAGGAAAAGTTTAATTTCCCAATTTCTGTTACAGTCGTATTTTCTAAACTTTCTCTGTCTCACTCGTCTGTTTCTCTTCCTTTCTTTGGCGCAGTCATTGGTTTCTCTCCCTTTGTTCATGTATCTCTCTCATCTGTCTGCACTAGTGTAAAGTCAGAATGTTTACCGCCTGGAATGTGCATACTTGATTGGCTGAGTGGTAATATATATAGTATATAATATTATAGGAAACCTTTTGACATTAAATTTAGTGTGTTTATGAGCAATGTGCAGTATCTGTAGAAACATTTCATTACAGGGTAAAAATGTGTGTGATTTTACATAAGTGAAACCTTCATAATGCTTTGAAAGATGGTAATTCATACTGAAATATTCCAACTTACCACTTTAAAACATGTTAAACTGACTTTACCATAAATTACATCGAACATCATTGATTTTTGTGTCTTGTTCATCTTTGTTTAAAACATAACTCTCATGCTATTGCATCCCAAAGACGAATCACTCTATTGTTTTTCTTGCTTTTGTCAGTCGCTTAAGATGCGGATAAAAGCATCTGCTAAATGGATAGATGTAAAAATATAGAAGGTTTTTTAGTGAGGGAAGATTTATATTTCACCGTCCTCCACAGACACAGCCATTGGATGTAAAAATCTTCAGAATACATTCTTCAAGACATGAACAACAATTTTTTTTTGTTTCTTGTAATTATGTGAAACTTTACAGGCCTATTCCACATTCATTTCGTTATATGATAAACAGTGGCAAGGATTTTCTTCCAAAACTCACCATCTGTGTTCCTAAAACATCACAATTATGAAAAAGCACTTTGGAAAGTCTTTAAACTTGTGCTTTCTCTGTATAGAGATTTTAAAGAGTTGTACTGTTGAAGTTGGGCTGATTCTGGATCAACACGCTTTGTTAAACCTCATTCACACAGCACTTTGGTCCCAGAAAATTCAAAAAAATTGGCAGACAGGCTCACATTCTCAGAAATAAAGGTACAAAGGTTGTCACTGGGACAGTGCCTTTTAAAAAGGTACACCATTGTACCCAAAGAGTGCATATTAGTATTTCAATCAGGTAAATATTGAGAGTTCAAATGGTACATATTAGCACCTTTTTTTTAAGCGTACTGCCCCAATGACAGCTTTGTACCTTTATTTTTGACAGTGTGAGAACGCAAACACTCCCCGTATCTGGGATCGCTCCTGGAAAGAGGACCTAGCACCATTGCCGCAAGATACCCAAAAAAGCCCTCTGTATGAATTAGATGCAGAAAAAATGCTGTAAGGGGCGTGGCATGGCAACATTGAAGTTATGGTTCAGTTCAGAGTCTAACGTGCTCATGCGAGTTTTTCATAAACAAAAATGCATGCATGTCATCGCTACAAGATATATTGTTTAGTTCTAGGGGTTTAAATTAGGGGTTTAAATGCATATTAACATTTACAATGAGGAATGGCTGCAAACTGGTCTGAAGCTGAGATCATTCACCAGCATACTAGAATGGTGCATCACATGCTCCTTTATAATCTTATCATAAACAAAAAAGCATGCAAATGGTTTCTGTAGAGAGAAATAATGGATAATAAGCAAATTTCAGACGCTCTGTAGAAGAAAACAACCAAGTGCAGGACTTTAAACACATCACAGGGCTTTACGGGATCTTTATGGTGTCTGTGTGAACGCACACACAGATCGCAGCAAATCATTGGCATTGTGAATGAACCAAAAATCAAAAGAAACACGGATGCATTTTCTGTGTATCTTTTGTAATGTCTTTGTGAAAAGGACTTTAGTAGGCTGTTTTAAGGTGCCAAGCACCTCGCTTTGAAAGCAGACGAGAGTAGGCGGTTGCAGTTATGAGACAAATTCAAAATTCACAGCCTTTACATGACTAATACTGTATCTTGGATATCTTGGTCTTTTTAAGTTTCTAGAATGATATGTCATATGGAATTAATGGCTCAGGTGGTCAGCCGTAAATTTCATGCCAATGAGAAAAAATTGCAACAATCATTTTGTGCCCCTTCACATAGCTTACTCATCTCATGTGATGGTATATATTAGGGCCAACTATCATTTACATTATAAAATTGTATGCATTTGGCAGATGCTTTTATCGAAAGAGACTAAAGGGGATCGCACAACGGCCACGCCGCTCAGCGCCGCGCCGTTCTAAATCAACTGAACACATTGTTCTCTATGAGTGTACGCACACCGGCGCCGCCAGGTGGCGCCTGTCCGTGCCGCCCAGCTGTGACTCAGGAAGTTGTTCAAATCCCTGTCGCGCCACACAGCGCCACTCACATAGCTTAACATTAAATAACATCATATTTGCCCCAAATCATTAAGGATTAACATTGGCTGCTAACGTATATTTTGCATTTTGAAGTAGAAGCTATCTGACGAAGCTCGCGCTATTTAATGTGCACTTCCGGTTTACAATACCTCAGAGTTCTGCTAGGTGCGACGCGGCGCTGAGCTGCGTGGCCGGTGTGCGATCCCCTTTACAGTGCATTTACAATATAAATCTATTATCAGTATTTGTGCTCCCTGGTCGAACCGATGACCTTTGTGGTTCTAACACCCAATGCTCTAGCAACCAAGCTGAATTGCACAACCAACTAATTACTCTTCATTTTAATGCTAAGGTTAAGGTAATGACTGATGATTTAACCAGAAGATTTCTGTAATTTAAAATAGTTTTTGGAACAACTACCAGAGAAACACATCCGGCTGGTGTAAATCAAGTTGTGTTATAGCTAAAAATGAAGAGAAGATGGAATCTTTAAAGCACTTTCGTGTGTGAGTGTATTGTTCGCTTCTTACTACACTCAATGATGCAGATGCCTCCTGCTCAACTGCGGTTTGTTTAGGCATTTGAGGAAAATCTCAAGCACAGCTTGTTCATTACGTATTGTTCGACAAGGCTCTGTTTTGAGTCCTTGGGAGGTCGTTGGTATAAAAGCGCGACACTAGCGAAATCGACTGTATCAAATCTCCAATTGAGCATTGATTCGAAACATCAAAGACACCCCGGCATGCTTGTCATGTAATTACATGTGAGGAGCTACGGCTGTCTTTGTCTGTTTTTTTATTTGTGTGGCTGAGAGGACGTGGACCCAGGAGGAGGGGTAATTACTGTTCCCAGCACACGGTGAGGGTGAATAAATCATACTTGAGGTTTAAATACAGTAGGACACAAATCTACTGTCAAACACTTCTGATGGCTTAATGCCGAGTTGTGTTTATATAACCAAAAACTGTCCTTGAAAATTTAATAAAGCAGACAGGGAAAAAGGTGTAAGAAATGTTGTATTTATCTCTTGGAAAAAAGCCCAGCACTTATAACTTAATAAAGCTTTAGTTACATAAATTCATAAAAAATAACACCACAAATGAAACCACAAATTAAAAAAGTAAATTGGTTACAAAAACGTTCAAGGCATGTTTCACCCAAAATTAAAGTAAAAAATATTTTTATTTTAGGTTTTGTTCAAGCTAAAATAAGTATTTTTGCACAATTTATATATTCTGCATGAAATTATATCATTTTCATGACAATGCATAAGTTGCTCCTGACTATGAATTTGGGTGGGGCAGATTACAGTATGGGCTATATCGTATTGTAGGCTATATGACTAACCTATTATTAACTGCAAGTGGTGTAAAGTTAGCCTGACATTGTCATACCCAATTCAAGTCAGAATTTGAGTCTCCATTGGGCTGTGATTATGGGGCGTGTTTCAACCGAACCATGACAAAAAAAATGCCTCTGCACTCAATTGGATAAGCTACAACCAATCAGAGCAACCGAGTGTGTATGTTGAAATGGCGTCTGTCCTTTTGCAGCCTGACCTGAACTGCTACAGTAGTTATTTCACTACAATGAGACTAACATTGTGATTGTACTAAGTCTAAGTTAGCAAACGTAAATTGACACCTACTATGTTTACATCATTTCATTCATATCACGACATTGTGAGTTATTTACTAAGTCATACAGTCAGACTGTCTCTTACTATTTGTAAGTTAGATGGACTTCATCCACGGGTTTCCGAAAAGGAGCTGGCAATGACACTAGTTATATCCACACTGTCGTGTACGCCGAGTTGCCCATTGTCATTGCGTCCTATCTTCTTAACGACCATCAGAGCCAGTTGATAAATTAAACTTTTGCCAAATCCCGTAGGAAGGACGTAGCCTACCATCGGCACAAATAGAACTTGATAACTATACACAAATAGACATAATAATGAAAAAAGAACAAGTAAAAATACAACCTACCTACACAACCCCTGCTGTGCTCGAAAATGCTTGTCTCGACATGTTTTCTAAGAGAAGACATTCCCATCCTCCGGCTATCAACGCAAAACTTTAGGCAACTCCTGTAATGCTCGCTCCAACTAAGCTACAAGAAGAATCAACAAAGGTTGCGCACTGTCGCAGTGGTGGTGATGATGTAATGGGTCAGATATCATATGTTGTTAATTATCCGCCCAGATCCCCGCCCGTGAATTTTAGGAATGTCCGATCCAACCCGGACCCGTTACAGGGCTCTGCTTGGGAGTGCAGAGGCAGCCTCTGCCCCTCTCAGCTCGATCATTCCATTCAGTAGCCAACCAAGCTGTCTGTTCAATTTCCAAACATACTTGTCTCAATTTACAACTTTAAATAACCTATAAATTTATTGAAAAATATTAGACACATTTACTACTTGACTGTTTAGATTTGATTAAGTTTATATAGAGTTCCATATTTTCAAGTTGATTCATATTTTGGTGGCGCCTACTCCATAATCTTTTAGTTATGTTGTGCTCATTATAGGAGGTTATTGACAATTGCAGAAGGTTTCAATGTGCCTAATAAAAAAAGTAAGTATCGTACTACAAAATGTAAACTACAATATTTTATGATTTAAATTACTAAATTATTTAATTCTGTGTCCCGTCATACTTAAATTTGCTTCTAAAAATCTAGTGATGATATTCTGGTTATGTGTAAACAGCACTTGTTTTTGAAAAACATTTTAGTCTTAGCAATTGAAATAAGAAGTAACATTATTGGTAAATTAACAATTTAATGCTTTTGTAAACAAAGCCATGTGATCATGGGTACAATAAGTCTGCTGTTAACCACCATAAAGCTCTGATGTACTGTCTTCTCTTGTCTTCCCTGACAGTTATCATGATGCATTCTTGAATTGCTAATGATACAAGTCCCCCCAATGAACATTAAAGCTCATTTGTGAAAATAAAATGGCTTCCCAGCAACAAATGTTTATTCCAACTTACAAATAGTATTATCTTGAACAGACTACTGTCTGTGAGAAACTTTTTTCAGATAGAGTTAGATGGGAACAAATGCTGGCAATTAGAGCATAAAGTCTGCTATTACTCACTTAGAGAATTAAAGCAGGTGAGTGCAGAGATAAGAAACTCCTTTTGAAACCTGATACATGACTCACTGATAATGCCAAAACGTGTGCCCAGTCTAAAGTTAAACATACAACCAAAGGCTTGCCATTATCCTAGATGAGACAAAAAAAATCACAGATGATAAAGCCAACATGTACCGTATGTTCTGTCTTTATAGTTTTATGTTTGTGATTAATTCAAAGACCTGAAGATGTCACAGCACTGCACTAATAAATGTCTATAGGCTATGTGACCCAACTCACTGAGCACTAAACACATATGACAGATGCTTTAACCCAAAGCCATTTACAGTGCTTTACATTATTTTAATCCCATCATTACTCCTGGTCAGAGGCTGTATATAAATATTAAGTTGCTTAATATTACTATCAAGTATTAAAATGGCCACCTACTTTCTGTTGTTATGTATCGTCATCCCTGTCACGTGTTATGATTGGTTTATCTGCATATGGGGCATTTAATGTGCAGAGAAACCTGTCCGCAGATTGCTTGCAAAAGCTGTAAAATGAGCTGCTGCTGCCAGATGCCGATCACCTAAATCACATTGTATTGAATTCCAAACTAACTAGACTAAATCAATAACCGTCATGCCACGGTTACTCTTGTTCATATTTCTGTTCTTTGTTTTCATGCCATAGATTATGTTTATTGAATCCCATTAAACTTTACTATCTGCACTTAGATCCTGCCTCATCTCATGCTTTTGGAGAGCATGTTAAACATACAGTACACTAAAACTGACACCTGTCTTAGTGTTTTATTGTCTCTGATGTAGATCTGATACATTTACTTTCCTTTTAAGCAGATGACCCTTTCAGAAGTCTGACCTGACTTAACCCAAACAACCCGACACAATCACGGCTCTTACAGGTAATGAACAAATCCAACATACGTACAGTACAATCTTCACCGGGCACTCCCAGTTTACAAATTCACCCTTCGCCATTGTGAGCTATGAGCAACAGTTTTCTTGTCATATATATGTGATTACAAGTGGTTAAAGATATTCAAAAGAGTACCGAACTAATTAAAAATTTGACCCCAACGACTTAAATGTAGGACATGATGTAATAAAGGCTTGTAGTAACAGAGAAGGTTGTCAACAGAAAGCGGCAGACCAAAACAATATTATGGCTTCTATCTGTAAAAAAGATGCCTAAAGAAAAACTCCCTCTGCCCAATTATTGGAGAGGCAGTGAAAGCAGTTCAAGAAATGTCTGCAGACTGGCAGTTGTTCACTCGCTTTTAATGGTGTGTAGTTCTGGAAGATTTCCCACTATGTGACCTGCATAAGTGTATATTTATTCAGAATGTCTCTCAGACTTGTTTACCTTTCCTAATGTGTATCTTCAAACTACTATGGCCACTTAAGATTGACCTGCCTCAGCTCAGACTGACAATTTGGCACATTCTCTCTTTTCTTTCATGAGTCTAAACAAACATATGTGACCCCTTCTGGAAAAGTGAGTCACAATAAGCAAGTTTTCAAAAATTAGTTAATGTTATTTTCAAGGGGTGTAACGGTACGCGTATTCATACCGGAGCTGATTCCAAAGTTTTCAATGGTCATGTCAATATGTCAATCACTGTACAGATTGCCTACACCAAAACATTGATCTCTAAACCTACCCGCCGTCACTGTTACCTAAACCAATGAAATCGACTGCAGGGTGCGATTTCCGCTGAAGTGGTTTGGGTAAAAAATTATTCACGCTGTACAAAAACATACACGACACGCTTGCTAGCTAGCGTCATGGCCAATGCAGACAAGCCCATAGACAGTATGGACAAGCGGGAGCTTGAAGAGCCACCCATATCATTTAGGTCTCCTGTTTGGGAACACTTTGGTTTCCCGGTGAAATACGTCAATGGACAAAGACTAGTCGATAAGACGAAAGCAGTGTGCCGACATTGCTCAGTAATGATCGGGTATGTTTCTGGAAACACTTCAAACTTGTTAACACACTTGAAAATGCATCACGCGAGTGTGAACATAACAACCGTAATTCAAACACAGCTCCCGTTGGCATTTAAACAGACTTTTGCTGGTAATTCCGATTGGGCCAAAGCAATAACGAAAGCAATTGGTGTATTTATAGCAGTTGTGTTGTGACTTTGGTTTATTCACTGCTTTATTTTGGGTTCTCAGTGTTGGTGTTTGTGTTTATTGCTTCACAGGTGCGCGTCTCAGTCACGGGTGTAATCAGTGTTATTTGTTTCACCTGCGCCACTCACCTGCAGCTCATTTCATGGCCATTCGGTTCTGTATTTAATCCCTGTGTGTTTCAGTGTTCGTTGCAAGTCCGTCTTTGTATGTGCTCGCCGGTTTCTAGCGCAGCTAGATTCTAGTCCTGTCCTGTCCTGTCTTGTTGCCCAGTTACTCTTGTCAGTTTTATTTTGCCCCGTTTAATCTGTGCTATCTGCTACCCGTAGATTTTGGATTCAAGTTTCTGTCATCGGCTGATCTCCGCTTTCTCATCCGCTGCTAATAGACTGCATTTCCTTCAGCGAACTAAAGACTCTCACTGCAGCTCTGTCGCTGTCCAGCTGGGCGGTCCCACGCCTGGGGAGCTGTCCAGCGTCGCCTGCCTACTCACAGCACCACTAACGCTCTCTCTCTCTCTGCCCGCCTCAGGATCATCTCGCTTGCCTCCTGAGCTGGCTCTGTGAACTGTGGACATCTCTCACTGTGTCGTGTGTGTTCCTCTCTCTCTCCCACCGTTCGCCTGAGTGTGGCAGCAGGCCGGACGAGTGTGGTCATCCTCTCAAGCCCAGTGTGTGTGGATTCTGTTTTGCCGTCTGCCTCGGAGTGGCCATTGCGCCCAGACGTGCTTCTGACTTTTCCTTATTATTATTATTTCAATAAACTCTTCTGTTAATCTGCTCTGGGATCTCTCTCTATGTTTTTTCACCGTAACAGAACGGACTTGCCAACATGGATCCCGCAGATGCAGATTCTGTCCGATCTGCGCTCGCGCAGCAGGGAGCTTGGCTGGGCCAACACTCTGCCCAGCTTTCCACTACAGCTCAGGAGGTGGAGGATTTGACCACTCGCATTGACGAGCTCTCCACACGCCTCGACCGGACTCGGCATTCCCTCGAGTCAGAGCCCCATGCTGCCAACCCTCCGCCCTACGACGGCGATCCTTCCTCCTGTCGGGCGTTTCTTTCCCAGTGCTCGCTGGTGTTCGCTCTCCAGCCTCGCCGCTACGCGACTGAACGCACCCGAGTCGCCTATGTCATCACTCTGCTGGTAGGGAGAGCGCGCCAGTGGGGCACCGCCGTGTGGGACGCCCAGGATCCATGCTGCCGGTCATTTGAGGAGCTTCGGGAAGAGATGATAAAGCTCTTTGATCGCTCTGTTCGTGGGGATGCCGCCGCGGCTCGGCTGGCTCGCCTCGCCCAGGGATCGGGCTCGGTGACGGACTACTCCATCCTGTTCAAGACCTTGGCAGCGGCATGCAGCTGGAACGAGGCAGCCCTCCGGGCGCAGTTCCTTGAGGGTTTGAATGACAAGATCCAAGATGAGATAGCGACCCACGACCTCCCGCACTCTTTTGACGGCATCATCGAGCTTGCGCTCAGGGTTGAAGCCCGGATGTTATTCCGCGACCAGCGCCGTACCCTCCGTCACCGGGTCTTTTTAAACGAGCCTTCCCAGTCCAACCAGCCCGGTAGCTCGCCGCCAGTGGAGAGTGAGCCCATGCAGCTGGGCAGGATGCGTTTATCGCAGAGAGAGAGAGAGCGTCGCCTTCAGAATTCTCTATGCCTCTATTGTGGCAAACCTGGACATTTTGCCAAGCTCTGCCCGGTAAAAGGGGTTGCCCACCGGTGAATCAGGGGGTCCTGGTGGGCACCACGTCACAGAAATCCTCCCCATCGTCCTGCACTCGACTTCCGGTCACCTTGTCCTTCTCTGGTGTCGATCATCCCACCATGGTCCTGCTCGACTCGGGCGCCGAGGGCAATTTTATCAGTGAGGACCTGGCTCGGGCTTGTGGCATCCCTGCTGTTTCTCTCGAGGCTCCCCTGGATGTATGGTCCATCAGAGGTCAGCAGATGGCACAGATCACTCATTGCACGCCCTCTGTAAGTCTTTTTATTTCTGGCAATCATCGTGAGGAGATTGTGTTGTACATCCTGCATGCCTCTCTATCTCCCATCATTTTAGGGCATGCATGGTTGGCACAGCACAATCCCCATGTTGATTGGCAACAAGATGTTATTTTAGCTTGGTCTCAGTCCTGTCATGTGTCCTGTCTTGGTTCTGCTGCTTCGGGTTCTGTTTCTTCTCTTCCTCAGGTTTCGGCGGTTGATTTGACTGGAGTCCCGGCGGAGTATGCCGATATCGGTCAGGTGTTCAGTAAAGCCCGGGCCACCTCCCTTCCTCCTCACCGGCTGTACGATTGCTCTATCGAGCTCCTCCCAGGCACTTCTCCGCCCAAAGGTAGACTTTATTCTTTGTCCGGTCCTGAGAGAGAGGCTATGGACCGTTATATTAATGATGGCCTCCGTGCCGGTATCATCCGTCCCTCCACCTCTCCCGCAGGGGCGGGGTTTTTCTTTGTTAAAAAGAAGGACGGCTCCCTTCGCCCCTGTATTGATTATAGGGGTTTGAATGACATTACTGTTAAGAATAGGTACCCCCTTCCTTTAATGTCTTCTGCTTTTGAGCTTTTGCAGGGAGCACGGTTCTTCACCAAGTTGGATTTGCGCAATGCTTATCATTTACTACGCATAAGAGAGGGCGATGAGTGGAAGACAGCCTTTAACACCCCTACTGGACACTTTGAGTACTGCGTTCTCCCTTTCGGGCTTTGTAACGCTCCCTCTGTCTTCCAGACTTTGGTTAATGATGTGCTGAGAGACATGATTGACAAGTTTGTCTTTGTGTACATAGATGATATTCTCATCTTTTCTCCCTCCATGCAGGAACACACTCAGCATGTCCGCCGAGTCTTACGTCGGTTACTTGAGAACAAGTTATATGTGAAGGCGGAGAAGTGCGAGTTTCACAGGAGGTCGGTTTCGTTTCTGGGTTTCGTGATTGCCGAGGGTGAGATACGTCCCGATCCAGCCAAGGTCAGAACGGTGGCCGAATGGCCAGTCCCCGACTCCCGTAAGGCATTACTTCGTTTCTTAGGGTTCGCCAATTTTTACCGGCGATTCATTAGAAACTTTGGTCAGATTGCTCAACCCCTTACGGCTCTCACCTCCACCAAGGAGAGGTTTGTCTGGGGAAAAGAGGCTCAGGAGGCCTTTGATAAGTTAAGGTCCCGGTTTATCACTGCTCCTGTTCTTTCTATTCCAGATCCTACCTCTCAATTCATTGTTGAGGTGGATGCTTCGGATGTCGGGGTTGGTGCCGTTCTGTCTCAGCGATCGTCTAAGGATGGCAAGGTGCATCCTTGCGCTTTCTTCTCACACCGGCTTAACCCAGCAGAGCGAAACTACGACATAGGGAATCGGGAACTGCTGGCCGTCAGATTGGCTTTGGGTGAGTGGCGTCACTGGTTAGAGGGGACCTCGGAACCCTTCCTGGTCTGGACGGATCACAAGAATTTAGAATATATCCGTTCAGCCAGGAGGTTAACATCACGTCAGGCTCGTTGGGCGCTCTTCTTTGACAGATTTAACTTCATCCTCTCGTACCGGCCTGGTTCTAAAAACACTAAACCTGATGCCCTCTCTCGGTTGTTCGAGGTTTCCAGTTCTGACAGAGACGAAACCATCCTCCCGGAGGGGCGGGTGGTGGGGGCTCTGCGCTGGGGAATCGAACAGCGAGTGAGGGAGGCCGGACGGGAGGAGGAAGTGCCAGAGGGGTGCCCAGCGGGTCGACTTTGGGTTCCGGAATCGCTCCGTTCCGAGGTCATCCGGTGGGGTCACGAGTCCAAGTTAGTTTGTCATCCCGGAGTTCGGAGATCGCTGGCTGCCGTCCATCAGCGATTCTGGTGGCCCTCTATGGGCTCCGATGTCAGACAGTTTGTGTTAGCCTGTCAGGTTTGTGCCCGCAATAAGGCTTCTCATCAAGCCCCTAGTGGTCTGCTTAAGCCCTTATCTGTCCCTTCCCGTCCTTGGTCTCACATAGCCATTGATTTTGTTACCAATTTACCTAGTTCTAGAGGTAACACTGTAATTTTGACTATTGTTGATCGCTTCTCTAAAGCAGCGCATTTTGTCCCTTTGCCCAAACTCCCCTCTGCCAAGGAAACGGCTCTGATTATGATAGAACACGTCTTTCGCTTACATGGTCTGCCTTCTGACGTGGTTTCTGATAGGGGTCCTCAGTTTATTTCCCGTTTTTGGCAAGAGTTCTGTAGACAGATCGGCTCCACAGCCAGCTTGTCTTCAGGTTATCACCCACAGACCAACGGGCAATGCGAACGGGCTAACCAGGATCTTGGTCGTGCGCTCCGCTGTCTGACATCTCAATATCCGAGCTCCTGGTGCCAACAGTTACCCTGGGTAGAATATGCTCATAACTCTCTTCCTGTTTCATCCCTTAAAATGTCCCCGTTTGAGGCTTCCATGGGTTTTCAGCCTCCTCTTTTCCCAGCTCAAGAACCCGATGCGGCGGTCCCGTCTGCGCTAGCCTTCGTTCAACGTTGCAGACGCACCTGGAGGAGGGCTAGAAATACTTTACTCGAGACCTCCAGACGGACCAAAGCCGCGGCTGACCGTCATCGCAGACCCGCGCCCCGCTTTATCTGTGGGCAGAAGGTATGGCTTTCTTCCAAGGATCTGTCTCTCCGAGGGCCATCTCGCAAACTGGCACCTCGCTTCCTTGGGCCATACAGTATTGATAAGGTCATCAACCCGGTGACAGTTAAGCTCAGATTGCCCCCTGCTCTCGGTCGGGTTCATCCAGTTTTTCATGTGTCTAAACTGAAGCCTGTGTTTTTTTCTCCCCTTAACCCTGTCCCTTCTGCTCCCACCCCTCCCGCCCCACAGCTTTTGGATGGTGCCCCAGTTTTCACCGTTAAAACCCTTTTAGATGTACGTCGGCGGGGTAGGGGTTTTCAGTATTTAGTGGATTGGGAGGGCTATGGTCCGGAGGAGAGGTGTTGGGTACCGGCCCGGGACATCTTGGACCCTGACCTGATTGTGGACTTCCGTCGGCGACGAGGTGAGCCCTCCCTTGGACCGCCTGGTGGCGGTCGTGGGGGGGGGGGGTCCTGTTGTGACTTTGGTTTATTCACTGCTTTATTTTGGGTTCTCAGTGTTGGTGTTTGTGTTTATTGCTTCACAGGTGCGCGTCTCAGTCACGGGTGTAATCAGTGTTATTTGTTTCACCTGCGCCACTCACCTGCAGCTCATTTCATGGCCATTCGGTTCTGTATTTAATCCCTGTGTGTTTCAGTGTTCGTTGCAAGTCCGTCTTTGTATGTGCTCGCCGGTTTCTAGCGCAGCTAGATTCTAGTCCTGTCCTGTCCTGTCTTGTTGCCCAGTTACTCTTGTCAGTTTTATTTTGCCCCGTTTAATCTGTGCTATCTGCTACCCGTAGATTTTGGATTCAAGTTTCTGTCATCGGCTGATCTCCGCTTTCTCATCCGCTGCTAATAGACTGCATTTCCTTCAGCGAACTAAAGACTCTCACTGCAGCTCTGTCGCTGTCCAGCTGGGCGGTCCCACGCCTGGGGAGCTGTCCAGCGTCGCCTGCCTACTCACAGCACCACTAACGCTCTCTCTCTCTCTGCCCGCCTCAGGATCATCTCGCTCGCCTCCTGAGCTGGCTCTGTGAACTGTGGACATCTCTCACTGTGTCGTGTGTGTTCCTCTCTCTCTCCCACCGTTCGCCTGAGTGTGGCAGCAGGCCGGACGAGTGTGGTCATCCTCTCAAGCCCAGTGTGTGTGGATTCTGTTTTGCCGTCTGCCTCGGAGTGGCCATTGCGCCCAGACGTGCTTCTGACTTTTCCTTATTATTATTATTTCAATAAACTCTTCTGTTAATCTGCTCTGGGATCTCTCTCTGTGTTTTTTCACCGTAACAAGTTGTTGAGAACACTGGTTTTAAGCACATGATGAAGGTGACTGAGCCCAGGTATGAAATTTCTTCCCATCCACGTGTCCCGAAGTCTCGAAACTGTTGATTCTGCACTTTACACCAAAAAAGTTATATATATTTTTTAATATGAGCAGGCCTTCAAGCTGGGATAGGTAATGCTGCACTGTAATCCATAGTTATTTATTTATATTTTTCATTACATTTTATTATGTGATATTAGTTTGAGACTGGGAGTATTTTATTTAGTGGGGAACTTTGCAGCAGTATTTTATTTATTATTCTTTTTTATTTTATATATATTTTATTGATTATATTTTATTAAAAAGTGTTTAAAAAGTGTAAACAAATTGTTAAAAAGAGTTTATAGTAATAAACAACCTGCAGTTTAATGTTTGCATTTCTTTCCCTTACTGTGCCAAAAATGAACCAAACCGTGGCTTTAAAACTGAGGTACATACTGAACCATGGTTTTTTGGTACCGTTAAACCCCTATTATTTTCAAATTCTCTATTAAAAAATTATGTATGATGTATTGGCATCTTACGGAAAATGACAGAGATACACCTATTTTAAGTTGACATGGGTGTCAAAAGCAAAATGTGTGTGGGTCCCCCCCAAAAAATAGATGCCATTTTCTTCTATTCTGGTGCCTTTTAATTCTGGTGCCTTCTGATTTTTACAAAAAAAAAAATTTTGTCAAGGCTCCAAAACACAACCACCGCAACCATACCTTAAATGGTAACCTATTGGTAATACCAATAGATTCGGCACATACAAAGTAAACTGTCTATAGGAAACATTTAATATGTTATATTTTTTTTTTCCTTTTTTCCTTTATTGTTTGATTGACATTGAGACAGTCTGATTTAAGATCTACTGTAACTGTTTTGACATGTGAATGTTAGCTTGGGGAACTGTTGGGGAAAATACTTGATATCTGAGATCATTTACATGCGCACGCTTCGGATGTGTCTGAAAGATTGTTTTCATGTCTTATCGATCCTAATAACTCTTTCAACATCAATCAGGCCCCTTACCTTTCTCTTTTAATAACTATTTAATATGAAGCAAGTGCTGCACTTTATTTTCTTATTCCTGCATGTTTTAAAACCGAAACCAAGTGCAAGTCATTTGCTTCCAATGGACACGCATCCTTTGTATTAGGAAAGATTTAGTAGGGTATACTTTCTATAGAAAACGTACAATTAAAGATAATTTTAGATGTTTAATGACTATTTAGAGCAGGGTAGGCAACGTCGGTCCTGGAGTGCCAATGTCCTGCAGAGTTTAGCTCCAGCTCTAATCAAGCACAAAGAGTCACCTGAAAACTACAGGCAGGTGAGGTTTTATCAGGGTTGGAGCTAAAATCTGCAGGACATCTGCAATCCAGGACCGACGTTGCCTACCCTTGATTTAGAGCATTGAAATTACAATGGCTTAATGTACAATTTTTTTTGAAAACCTCAAATTTGCACGTCAAAATTTTCAGCTCTCTGAACACAAACAGTAGTAAAAGCAATGCTTAGCTTAGCAAATGTAAGTAATGAGACGTGTCCTTCAACTAAGAACATTTGTTTTAAGATTGCACTCGTGTCACAATAACCTAAGGAGGACCTCAAACACTGAGCCGGGGTGCCATGATCTTTGTTGAGTAGTCATAGAGATTTCCACCAATTACCAATCCACCCTGTGAATTCAATCTCTATTACAGACAGAACAAGAGCAGCCTTACAGGCAGATGGTAAAGTAAAGGAAATCACAGGGTTATGAAAAGAACCAGCCTCTGCATGTATTATAACAACAGCTTTAGCCTTTTTGCCAGCTTCCTCAGTAATAATGGCAAATCGTACATGCCATGTACATCACGTCCAGAAGAAGACTGCAGCATTTTAGGCAGGAAAGAAAAGGCATGTTTTAAAGGAAAATATAAGCTAGGTCTTACTAGAAGAAGTGCTTTTGCTTTACATTTTCACAAATGCATTGTAATATGATGAATAATGGCATGATTGATAAAGGAGGATGAATGGGTGAACTACATTTACATCTACATTTTAATGCAGGAACGAAAGGGCAGCTCAATCACTTACTGAACACTGTGATGGTGAAGATGGATTCTATCAGACATACAATTTTAATGGAGAGGACATTAATCAGTGTGACGTCCTTTGAACATGGCCAGCTGATATCTCACAGGCTTTTAAATTCAAATGTGTCATATACACTCTTTGACAAAATGGTCAAAAATGGCCCCTAGCTGTGGGTGCACCCTTTAAAAGAAATTCAGCTGGCTCAAAAACTTTAAAAAATTGTCATTTTTCTCTTTATCATAACTTTTCACTCTTTAAATTACTAATATCTACAGAAAAATCAATAGCAGTTCCTATAGATTTTTTCAGCAAAAACAACATAAACAAACGGCTTCAGTGAAACACGCGTAACTTCCAGTAAACTAGGCTAAGAATCAATAACAACAAAGTTCTTTTGAGTAGTTTATTTCTGATAACAAGCAAAAAAAAAAACAAGTAGATTACCTTAGTTTGTATTCCATAGCTAAAGTGTATAAAAAATTACACTGATCTAACATGTGTACTAATGTACTGTACATATGGAAAGAGGAATTCTTCTCAACCACCACCAATAAAGTTTACAAATTATTCTTTAGAAAAAAGGCGTTTAAACCCATGCGGGCTGTACAGTTGGCATATGATATCTTTTTATTTCGTTTTTACATATTTATATTTATAAAATCTTTAATAATAGGCTACCTTTCTTGCGCATATGCAGTCAGTGTTTCTACGTAATTCATAATTGTAAAAAATATTATTGTAAAATAGAATATCACTAAAATAATTTATTAAAGTAATTAATAAAATGTCTTAGAAACTGCGCCTTTTGCCGATGACAAACACCTCAGAAACTCCTCGAATTGAATATTTGCACTTACAACATGATTTTATTTACTTACTACAAAATATAACACATTATACAAATTTATTCAACATCATTGCACACTTTATATCGAGTTTCATACCATGTAAAGGAAAACATGATAATATAAAAAGTACAGTAATGCAGAAAAGCGCATTACAACCATGTTCAGGCTATTAAAAACGTTCAGATGCAAAAATGAACAACAATGTACAATTAGATAAACTAGTTAATGATATTGCGCAAATGCTCTCGGTTTCTTCAAAGGTCTTCGCAAATTATTTTTTTATAAGACTCCGTTATCATCACGTCTCTTCTACTGTAAGTGTACACAAAAAAAATACGAATGATCCGCGTTTAAGTCAGATTTTTATGAAGAATATTTGACTGTTTATGTAACTGGCAAAAGAAAACTTCGTGTCAAAAAGCTTGCATGTGACATCAAAGTACTGCCAAAGCACCGAGAATCCCTGTCATGTTACTTCAATATCATATAGTTTGCTTAAAGCATAAAGTCGAGCACACATTGTCGTCAGTATGCCCTACTTGAAACACGACTGCCCTCTACAGGTTTTTTATTTCCTGCGTCCCCCACCGAATCCCCCTTCTGCGGGATCTCGCAGAATTTCGGAAGTGCTCGCGGCATTCTGCTTTCAGAGACGCGCATTTTTAAAGGCCACATCTGTATACAATGTTAACTACAAACCGGCTGCCCAACCTCCCTTCACATAGTGGTGATCCATGATCTCCCCTCGTCTTTAGAAAACCAAATATTTGTTATTTTTGACAAGGTATTTGTTCCAGAGTCCATTTTAGCCATTAGTCAGACCACCAGAAGTAAAGTTCTGACCAGACGCGTCACCACGACAACGCACGTGCGTCCGATGAAACCGTTTATACAAGATGGACTAACAACACTGGTTCAGAAAACATTAATTGGCACACAGTTTGTAAAACATATACTAATACAACTACAACAATAAATGCATACATTATCCAAAACATTGATCACTATTTTCATGCTTTTTGAGATTGCAGCTACATCCACAGAAGTCTGGTGAAATTTCTTGTCATCCCTAGCTATAATAAATTATCTTATTACACATATTAAAGGGTCAGGGTAGGGTCTTTACGTAATCTGAATAACCTCACATAAAAAACTTGATTGTCAGAACTGGGCTTTCTGCATTACCGAACACACCTAAATAACTTAATTCATATCTCATTCATGCTATTTTCCTCACTTGTATAAATACATAATGTCTCGCACACAAAATGGCCTTTCTCCCAGCCTTTTTATAATAACCCGCATACAGATAAATGCGTAACTGCTTCAGGGAAAGAAAAGAAAGCAACATAATTATGTTTTTGTGCGATGTCTCTGGGGCATTCGAGTGGCAGGGATGATGTGAGAGAACAAGTGAAGAAGTGACAGGAAAATAGAAAAGGATATAGAAGGATAGAGAAAAACAATTTCAAGCCCAGTGTAATTGGAGATTTGAAAGACAGCCGTCGAGCTATGATAGGTGGATATAATGTGATTACAGGCGTGCTCCCTATGGCCTGCTCAGGTTTAATCATATCGCAGGCCTGCGCTGAGCACGCTCCAGCTCCACGGCTCTCTGCTGTATGCCAGCCACATTTGCCACAAATCTGGGGTTAACATTTAGCCCATAACCTGCTGTCAGGCAGAGCACGCCAACTGGAGATGCACAGGGATGCAATTGCATTATTTGTTTAATTTACATTCGTCAGTGGAGCAAAAAACGCCATTGCAGTCACTATTAAGCTTAAGGTTGAGTTGTAGATTATCTATAAGTCGATACAAATGCATTTACTGGCTGTTAAATCTATAGAGTAGCAAAGCATTAGGGCAACCAACCAGAGGCTGCTTTAAAAACGTGCTTAGCATAACCAAATAACACTGCGGGGTCATTTGCATTTCAATAAGAACAGCATTCGTTTTGGTTAAAAATATTATATATTGCACCAGTTTTCGATGACTTTGTTACACGTTACAGTTAATTACTATAGTAATAACAGTATAATTACATCCAACTATGCCAAACCAAAACTACGCCAAATATATTATTTTGTGTACTGATTAAGGATTTCTGTAGCTACTACAAAAAGTGACTATCATCTAGATTGGGCATTATGTAAGGTGATGTGTTCGGGATACATCACTCAGTGCCATATGACATTGACAAACGGGCAAAAAAGAGAGAGAAACATTTGATAAAGACCACCAGCAAACATTAACCATTGCAAAAGCAGTAACACACGTGCGCACCTAAACGCACACACACAAACACTCCATAACCACTGCACCACCGCAGTGAATTGGTGCATTTCTATCCTAACATCCCTAACTTTCATACATAAAGCCCAAAATGTGCTTCTGGGTCAAAGTGACTCACAATGATGTAGCAGGTGATATGAAAGGTACATGTACCGCAATTAAAGACACTTAGTTCTCACGCCTGACACCCCCAAGAAATAATATGTAATTTTCTTCACAATTGGGTGATTCTGTGAGAAAAACAGAAGGGTTTGGCCATGACTAAAAACACATGGTACATCTTTATAAAAGATATTTACCAAACCTTTACAGAATGATTCATTTGTACAATTCACTTGCAAAGCATTCACCAGAGTACATGCGACTTAGAGTAAAGGAGAAAATAATAAAGCAGTTTTAAAGTCAAGACAAAATTATTAAAAGGTAAGAAGTGCAATACTGTACAAATTAGTAGGGAGGATGATTGGATTTTCCAGGTGAGGCAAAGAAAGAGTTAAAAATAAATTAGATCAAATCAAAGACCGACATTATCTTTATAATAAGCCTTGCCTCTCATATCGCTCATTTAAATGAAGTCAACACATGTAAAGAAAACAATGGTTAACTAGAGGCTGGGATTAATCATCTGCTTGGGTCAAAGACGGCTGAGACTTAGTTTCATCTCCTGCCGATGTGTTTTTAATTCGAATTTTACCCGAGTTTAATTCCCTCACATGAGATTTCTTTTTCAGAGACACCACTTACAAGTGCTCAACAGGAGGTGCACGGCTGCCAGCCCCATAAGAAAGAGACAATTAATTTCCCTCCCTCCGTCATCATCACATAAGAAAGAAAGAGGGTGAGGAGGGGGGTTTAGGGTAGGGGTGGTCTCTGGTATCTCCGTTACCAAAACGTTAATTAGAAAAGAAATCATGGGGCTTTCAGCAAATTATGATATAGGCAGCAACTGGTCTCGACCACTTCTCTGTAATTAGATCAGCAATAGTGAAGAAAGAAAGATCCTTGGTCTTCCTCAAAACACAATTCAATTACCAACAGCTTAAAGAAAAGTGGTCTCCTTTCATTACTGCTGCTAAGATGCAGGTATGCATAATTTTCATCTGTTCTTGTCTGTCATGTTCATGCCGTTCTTGTGTCTGTTCTCTTAAGTTTGCTATATTCTTGTGACTGTGCTGTTTCTCTTGCCTCTACAGTGTCTGTGGTGCTTGTTATGTACTTGGGCCTGTGGTGGTGTTCATGTGTCTGTCGTGTTCTTTTGTGTCTGCTGTTGTAATGTAATGTTTACAGGTATGTGTTTGAGTCTGTCGTGTTTCTGTGTTTTTTGTATGTTTGGGTCTGTGTTTTATTTGCGTTGTTCATGCATCTACGCCTCAGAAATAAAGGTACAAGAAGGTACAAAAGTTGGTGGTGCCTTTTAAAAAAGTACACTTTTGTACCTAAAAGATACACATTGGCACCTTAGAGGTACACATTGGTATCTAAGAGGTACATACTGGTTTCTCAATCTCTGTTCCAAAATGGTACACAATAGGACCTTTTTATAAGGTACTGTCCCAGTGAAATTTGTACCTTTTTTGCTGAAAGTGTACGCTGTAATGTGTCTGACATGTTTTTTGTGTGTGGTGTTCCTCTGTCTGTGGTGTTTGTTGTGTGTTTTGGGTCTGTGTGTCTGGTAAGTTTTATCTGTGGTGTTTATGTATCTACACTGTAAAAATAATATAAATTGGTTTTGCAAGTCAATTTAACCTACTATTTTAAGTTTTGGCTTAAAAAAGTTGACATAAATTATGAATTAAATTTGAAATTATTAAACTTAATTTTTTAAGTAAAAGTAACATGAAAATATTTGTTGATTTTACAAAAATGCTGCATATTTTTTTACCGTGTACTAGTGGTGCAACAGCTCTCGGTAAAGAATCGAACCGCCCCGTTATCCTCGGTTCGGCACGCACGTGCACCGCTGTGCACTGTATTTTGATTCGACCACGCTTTTCTAATATAGTCTGGTGAAAAACAACATATAAAACAGCTAATGTATGGTTCTGAATACACTCTCTGTGTGTTTACATAAGAGTACCTGTCCAATCAAGTCGTAGTACGAAAATCTGTTGCCAACCTCACAGTTCCTCCTCACGTGTTGGTGTGTGCGTGTTGTGGACCGTTTAGCGCGGCAAGCAAAGGAGAAAATTGCGGCGTCATCACCAGGGTGTTGTTGATAGCACGCGATCGCAGGTGAGAACGAAACAGCACACATTGCCTTTTGTGTTTAAAGGTTAACAAACTGATCTTCTTGTGAAAGATAGTGGCATAGAAAATAAAAAGTAACACAACAGTGTTCTAAGCTATGTTATGTTCATTTTGAAGTGCACCGTATGTTGGTAAATGTACAGTAGTATAATAATGCAAGTACTCTTAATTGAAAATGTTGGTTTTGCTTAGGTTTGATTTTTGTAAAGAAGCCTGTTGTGACTAAAGTGTTAGGTGTTTGTAAACCAATAAATAATTGTATTTTCTTTGAATTTGACAGTAGCCTTTTGGCCCCGTAAACATACACCGAAACATACCAAAACTGTGACACACACCGAATGGTGAGTAATTTAAACCGTTGCACTCCTAGTGTATACGCTGTAATGAGTCTGTCATGTGTTTCTGTGTCTGTACTGTCTGTGTCTGTCATGTTTGTGTCTTTCAGATGCTTTTGTCTGTGGTGATTGTTATAACTTACTTACTTACTTATTCATTTAGCTGACGCTTTTATCCAAAGCGACTTACAATTTCTATATATGTCAGAGGTCGCACACCTCTGGAGCTCAGGGACACAATGGTGTGTCACAGTGGATTCGAACCCGGGTCTCTTACACCAAAGGTGTGTGTCTTATCCACTGCGCCATCACCACCCCATTATACACCATGTTATGGTGTTAATGTGTCAATAATGTGTCTGGGTCTGGCGTGTGTGTCTCTCATGTTTTTATCTGTGGTGTTCACGCATCTACAGTGTAATGTGTCTGTAATGTTTTTGTCTGTGGTGTTCCTTTGTCTAAGGTATTTATGTGTCCGTTATGTGTTTGGATCTGTGGTGCTTATGTTATTTTGTCTGCCGTGTTCTTGTTCAATCAAAATGCTGACTCATTTCTAATGAATAATATGATTGAGGTGAAAGGATTTTTAAAGATATGTTGTTTTATTTAAATAATTAAAATTTAAGGGAGAACACATCATAAAAATCTGACTTTTCCATGTTTAAGTGCTATAATTGGGTCCCCAGTGCTATAATTTGGTTCCATCAACATAGAAAATTTGATTATGATCAAACCAGTAAGTTTTTGTAAACCATTCTCTGCAAGCATGTGGAAAATAGGTCATTGAAATTTGGCTCCCCTTGTGATGTCAGAAGGGGATAATACCGCCCCTTAATCTGCACTATCCAACCACAAGACTGCCATTAACTGCAGGGATCAGCAGCTCATTTGCATTTTAAAGGACAAACACAATTTTTTTGCTCACACCTACAAAGTGGCAATTTTAACATGTTATAATAAATTATCTATATGGTATTATGAGCTAAAACTTCAAATACGTACTGGGGACACCAAAGATTTATTTTACATTTTAAAAAAGTCTTGTGAAATCTCCCCTTTACACATGTACACTGTAAAAACTTTGTCAAATCAACATATATTTATGCTGCTTTATCTTTAACAACATCAACTTGTTTTAATGTCAACTATTCACAGGTCAAAACATAAAATAGTACAGGTACGTTGAATTGACTTGTAAAACCAAGCTGTTTTAACTTCATGCAGCATGTTTTTTTTTTTTTTTTGCAGTGTAATCAGGTGAATAGCCCTTCAGGGTGGTTAGACAAACTTCCTAAAGCCAATCAGTGTTGAAGCAGGTGAAGAGCAGGTGTGCTCCTTTTATGAAAAGTGTCTAATTTTATACTAATTTTATGACACATGCTCAGTGCAAAATTACTTCTTATGTAGCTCTCTAGCTTATACCAATGCTGTACTTGTAAAGGCATTTTGATGACAAAGATTCAAAAGGATGTCTTGTATCACACTGAAGGGGCTTATTTTGCAATGACAACCTGCTAACTGCTTATTACACGGCTACTTGCCTCATAAGTAAGGTTAAGAAACATTATAGAACTTCCAAGCACAATCAAATGTGAGTAAATCAAGTCAAATAAACTGTTGTCATATTTATCTTGTTAAAAGATGTGCAGATTGAAGCCAGCATTCTTTTATAACAATGCAGCATGTGCAAATCAAAAAGATAAACTGTATTCCCTGTTGCCAGTTTTGCTCTGCTCATTACTTAATGAAAAATGAGCCACTATCAATTAATTGGCCATTATACTGTAAAATATTGTTCATCAGTATATTGTGAACTTGCAGCTTTTAGTTAGTCAAATCCTTTCATAAAAGTTGTCTTAAAACCAATACCCGTTCTTGCCTTTGGATGAACATTTCTGATCCACTTCAATTGTTGACTGGTGTATATGTGAATGCATAAGAAGTAGAAGACTGCAGATGTAGCACATTACTACACAGTTGCTATCAGATTCAGAGGGGCTTGTTTGGATGCAAGGTACATGATGTTCAGATTCAACTGGCATGCTAATGATCCGTAGCCATGAAGAATGTATATGTGCTACTCTTGCTTGGTAAGCCAGTGGTGATTAACAGAGCTAAGACCTATGCTAATGTACAGACATGTGTCTTTATTGATGGCTTTGCTTGTAGCAATGCATTATGTGATGTGTCAAAGTCACAAAATGCATTGCTCTGTAATGCATCCTCTAAGGACCCCAAGTATGAACACACACACACAATCTAATGCATAAACATATCCAATAAAGTGTCCTTGCTAATGAATTCTCACCGATACTCCCCAACTCACATGTTCCTTGCCCTATGGGAGCACTTAGCACTAACCCAAACTGCCCATAAAGTTCAACCCAACAATACATTAACGTGCCATGAAAAGCCAAACCAGCATATATTCAGAATCTTTAATGGGCTAAGAAACATGCTTAGTTGAGACTTTTTTTTAAAGTTATTAAACAGGAACATATACTGTATATACCCTGTGATGGATTCACCACCTAGCCAGTCTGGGTAGGCTACAACACTCATGAGACCTTGAACTGGATATGCTGTAAAGATATTTGATTGATAGCTTTACAAGAGTATGTATGTGCAAGTAAATAGTACCTGTATTTCCAGAATTTTGGGGATTCCTGAAATCGCAAACTTTAAAAAAGTGGTTGGAAAATTTTATTTTATTAAATCAATGCCATTATAGTTTCTTTGTAAATGACAAAAGTGCAAATCTCTGACACCATGTGCATCCCTATTAAGTCTTCAGTCTACGGGAATGCACAAATACTTAACAACCAAAACAACAATGGTGGCCTACAAAACTGTGTTTGTGCTTATCAAGATACTAAGTATATTAATGCTTTTCCAACAGGGTGATTCTCACAAAATCCAGACTTAAAAGATGTCAGGCATCAGAATTTTTAAAAAGCCCTTGAAGCCTTTTTTGTTTTTGCACATATAAGATTAAGGTCTGAACTTACTTTAACCATTATTTGTAGAGGATTTAAAAATATTTCCTATAGAATTATCTACACTTTTTAAATTATCATTATCAAAAATTATCATTACCGCAACATGATATTATATTAAATATATGCATTTACAAATTCATGTTTCGGTAATGAGAGCTAAAAAGTTGTCTAGGTATGACAAACAAAATTTTAACTTCTTGAGTGTCACAGTCAATTATGTCCCTTCCAACATTTTTTTTTTTGTTTTTTTTTTGGAAAATGTTAGTTCATTAAACAATGATTAAAAAATTGTTGCGGAGGATGAGAAAATTGGTCTTGGACACATTTAAATTCCTTGTTATTGTCTCTATATTTACCAATGATCACCAAATACCACATGTCTCTTTACTGTAAATGCTTAAAGTATAACATGCACTTAAGCTTTTTATTTTTTATATTTTTTAATTAGAAATATTTCCATGTCAAATAACCCAAATCCAGTCATGGACACGTTGCAGTAATGAAAGTGTTCCCCATAAATGTGGAAAAAAACATCAAAATTGGTTTGTATGATGTGATTTGAAATCATGTGAAAAATAGTACACAAAGAGATGTTTGTAACTGTATGCCTCTTATTTTGATACTCTTACTTTGCATTTACTTCTTTATCAAAATGTTTCATGACACCTCATAAGTCTAATTTCGTGAGAATCAACCAACAAAGTTGTCCGAGTTTATAGTCCAGGGTCACTTGTACCCTTATTGTTCTTTGGAAGAATGTGTATGTGTGCACATTTTGATCTCCCATTCAAAAAAAAAAAAAAAACTTTTAAAAAATGTCTTAATGAGATTTAAATAGTTTTATTTCGATCAGTAGCTGCGTTACCATTACCCTTCAAATTGCGCAAATTGATATTGCGAATTTAAAATAATACAGCCAATAGAAACACAGGCCAATGGAAATTGATGCGTTTCTATTGGTTGTATTTTCAATTTGTGCATTTCAGAAAACGCAGCTAATGTAAAAAAAATGTATTTAACTCTTTCCCCGCCATTGACGAGATATCTCGTCAATTAAGAGAAAACGCTTCCCCGCCAATGACGAGATTTTCAGTCTTTCCGCAATACCGCTATTATCCACCAGGTGGCTTTCCGCAACTTTTTAAAACCGGAAGTATTGCCCTATGGCAAGCTGCTGCATGTCCGTGTCTGTTTTAAAGATCGCTCTGAATGGGATCTCTATGAAAAGTCCGTCATAAAAATGGAATTATCTCTGCTTTTTGCTCAAAATATGGTGTTTTTGCAAAAACCTACCCATATTCAAAAGCTGATTGCAAAAGAACCACTAAAGGTAGGATGAAACGTTTTTTTTTTTTTTTTGAAAGCAGAGGGTCTGTTCTTTCATTTGGTATATTGTATGTTTATATATTTAAAGAAGAACATTTTCTGGAAGGCATTAAACTTTGGTGAAAATCATGAAAAACGCTGGCGCTGGCTGGCAACTTTTTTTAAAAACTCTGGCGGTGAAAGAGTTAATCAAACATTAATTGAATTAACCATTCAGATTTATGTTCACAGCTTTCAGATATCTACTAAGGGTGTTAATAATTCTCACCAGGATTGTATCTGACAGTATCTGAGTGAGATACTGGAATTGTCAAGTGCTCTCGGTTTATGAGGGGCTGTACGTATACCATTGAGATGTGCACTCTCAGCAGATAACTAACTCCATGCAGAAGAGGTCTACTTTAAATCAAACTTATTTCACTGTGATTGTGTTTATCATTGCAGCATGCAGCTTAATCTGCTATTAAATCTAAACTATAATTCAGTTTTATAAAACTGCATAGTTCCAGTTCCAGTCCTTGATTCTGATTGGAATTTATGACTGCTGCACCCAACGATTCTGTGTATCACCCATAGTAGTGTACACATAATGTGAAATTTTCTTAATAAAAACAAATCTCTACTAAAATAACTCATAAAAAAGTAATTGAAACCTAATCCAAAACAATATATGAAAAAATCTCATAGTTGTCCTATACATTACAACACCGTTGGTGTATTAAGCTACCAGATGATAATTATTCTTTAATGAAAGGCCTGATGGTGGAGATAAGTGAAGGCGGACTCCTTCTCTAATGAGACTGGAAGCGCTATCATGACCTTGAGTTGATTTGCTGGGATTAATAGGGCCTGCCTGGAGAGAAGCGATCTGCTCTGTTTGTCGACATGGGGGAGGACTCCAAAGACCAGAACCTTGTTAATTCTTAAGAAGCATAATATAATGTAATTAACCGGTGGGATATGAACCTCAGCAAAAAAGCCTCCATCTATTAATTTGCAATTTGAAGCAGAAACAAATAAGTAATAAGTAAATGAGATCACATGACTCGTGAAATGTACTGTACAATAAAGTCGAGCCGATGTCCTACCCCAGGACATTCATTTCCAACCGTGTCTGTGTCCAATGCTTGAGGCACACCTTGCTAACCACTTTCAAACCATTTGGATTCCTCTTCCTTTTATTGATCAATTTGCTTTTCACTTCTTTTCTCCAGAAAGCAGAAGTCGGTGCTGAAGGTGACACCTGCACCGGATCGCATCCATTGGCGCATTAGTTCTTTAATTAACTTGTTCCTTTTATTCTTTGATTGATAGCACTTTTCCAGAATCTGCAGACCTTTTGTGAAATGCACAAGTGAGCTTCAAAGACTTTAATATGAGCGGTCCTAATTCTTTGAAGAATGGAATACGTATCCGAAATCACCATTCCCCATAGCGCAGCCTTTGAGTCATACGTAGGTGTCATTTCATTATGTTTGGAATATGAATGACGCATAAAGCATTGAGGTAATAAAAATGTGATTCCATTTTTACCCTCTTTGCCAATGGTTGCCCCTATCGGTTTCAACCTTTTTGGAAGCAGAAACTTGTCCTTCACGGTCTGGCGTGCTTTACTTCCTTTTCATTATTGGATCATGTGATGTTGATCAAGTGCTTTTGCAGAGCTGTTGGAACCTTAGTGTTGATGTTAGAAGGGTGGAAAATTCTGCTAATAATAGGCAAAATGAGTTAAAAGGGGTTACTCATCCTGCACTAGATAATTGAAACACAGGCCTAGCTGATGTCAACCGAATAGATAAACAAGACAAATTTAGATTTTTTATGTGCTCAGATGAATCTTGCACAACACAACGAGGATTGTGCTTTTGGAAATTTGGGACGATTTTTGGCCTAGATACAACTTTCTGAAAATCTGGAATCTGAGGATGCAAAAATAAAAAATACTGTGAAAATCAGTTGTCCAAATTAAGTATCTAGCAACACATATTACTAATGATACATGCACTGTAAAAAAATTGCTGTAATTATGCAGCTGGTTTCCAGTAACTTACTGTAGAAGATAAAGGGCTCTATCTTACACCCGGCGCAATGTGGCGCAATGCGCGACGCAAGTGTCTTTCGCTAGTTTCCACCCTAATTTTCACGTTTAGCGCCGCGTTGTTTAAATAGCAAATGCATTTGCGCCCATGGGCGTTCTGGTCTGAAAACGAGGTGTGTTCAGGCGCATTGTTGGCGCGTTGCTATTTTGAGGCAACTTAAATAGTCTACGTCATTGACCAACAAAAACCTGGTCTAAAGTCAATGGCGCAATGTGTTTTATGTTATTTAAAGAGCGCATTAGTAAAATGCGCCTATACACGGGAAGACAACGCGGGTTTGCTTATCACAAGGTACATGAATGCGCAGCAGCACAAAAATGCTTTTAAATATGAAAGATTAAAGGATTGAATGTAAAAGATTATTATTGAGTCTCTTGGACATAAATGAGGACTTATTATGAGACGTAAGAAGGCACAAAGAGCTGCTTCACCTGCAGCCTGGTAAGTAAATAAATGCTTTGCTTTGAACAAATGCGTCTGTTTTTAAATGTTTTTTTAATGCTACCTCACGGATTTATTGTATATGATGACTCTGTACCTGTGGATATGGTGAGATGAGAAACATTTTTAAGTAGTGCTTAAAAAACTCTTTGCTAAAAAAAAAACCGCTGTCCAAAGTGCTGAAACGTGAGGAGAGCCGTTTGTAAATTCTTTATCTCCTGTTTGTTACAAATAAAGTATTTTTAGAGTACAAACCTTATCTTACATACTTGTAAATTATTTTTTGATGATATTGGATAGCCATACATTTAAAGCAATTACAAGCCTGCTTTTTACTTCCATGACTAAAAGAAAACGGGTTTTAAAGGTTAAAAAAAAAAAAGTGAAAAACAACACAATTATGTAACATTAATCTTAAACTGGGGATCTTCTTCCTCCGCTTAGTTTTTCAGTTTACAAAGTCCGTCATCTAAATAGGGATTAGACATAACGCCAGCGCAATTGGCTTTTAAAGGGGATGAGAGCTGTGACTCTCATTGGTTTACTGCACGTTACGCCCAAAATACTCCCATTACAATAGGACCTACCCTTTTCGACCATGCGCTCGGCGCAAAAAACATTTTTCCCGTCGTTAAATTAGCAAAAGTGGATTCGGACACGCCCATTTAGACGTTGCGCTGTGCGCTTTAGACAATGCGCGTTAAAATAGGGCCCATAGACTGAAAATGTTTCATGTTCATTTAACTTTGAACAAACTGTTGCCAGTAAACAACATAAATTTAAAATCTAAAGTAAGTTTCTGGCAGCTAGTTTGTTCCATGAAGATATTTTGTACATTTTTTTTACAATAAAAATATATATTTTAAAAATATGTATGTGGGTCATTCCGCCGATTTGGTGCCATTTGCATGTTGTAACTTGTCAAAAATGAAGTTGATATTTTTCTTTTTTTAATACTAAATCTAATACACATGTTTTACTTTTCAAAATGAGTATTGGTCAATCTCATGTAACTAGTTGATTTTTAACATGGTTTCTTAATGGAGGATGGAGGCATTTTGATAACAGGACTGAAAGTAACAGGACTCAGTTTTTTAGCAATGATTTAGCAAATACTGTAGATGAAATATAGCTACATTAAATATGTGCTAATATATATATATGAAGAGCTCTTTTCCAAAACGCGATAAACGCCATTTTTAAAAAAAACGAGTTTGTCATGTCATTTGGCTGTGTACTGAACCTATTCACTGCTCC
This sequence comes from Paramisgurnus dabryanus, assembly GCF_030506205.2. Taxonomy (NCBI): domain Eukaryota; kingdom Metazoa; phylum Chordata; class Actinopteri; order Cypriniformes; family Cobitidae; genus Paramisgurnus; species Paramisgurnus dabryanus. Next base: position 59,451,656 of record NC_133337.1, on the reverse strand, counting down.
ATGAATGTTTTATGTCAAATCATTACATTTCCTTGTTAAAATGTAGGTACAAGATGCCGTTCTTTTCCAAAACGCGATAAGCGCCGAGCCTATTTTTAGCCTAAACGCGATTTATCCTCTCGACCAATCAGAACTCGATGAGCGTTCGACGCAATCCAATGGGGGCGCTGTGAACAGATGTTTGTTTATGTTCATTCATTACTCAAAATGAGGATTAATGTCATGTTATGCACCCGGAGAAGGTACCCGTTTGCAAGGCGATCTTCATCAAAGTGTTTGGTATGTACAACTTTCGTTTCAGAACTGGCTCGTTTAATACCGTTTTGTACGTTTGCGATAAAGTTTTTTTCCTGTGAAGAAGCCTGCTAACGTAACATGAAAAGTACTGAATAGTTCGATAGCCTGCTCATAGACAGACTGGCGTTTGATACATTGACCAATGTCGTGCAAAAGTACAAAATGTGGGTAGTGAACAATGCAGGGACATCTGTAAAGTTTTGCTTTTTGGATTGGACATTATGAGCGCGTTGTTACATGGTATGTCATTGAGAGCAGATCGAGGGGAGCTCGCTGTGTGTGCGTGTGAGGTTAATACCTCACAGTTGTTTCTACAACTGTGTGTAGACGAGAGAGAGAGAGAGAGAGAGAGAGAGAGAGAGAGAGAGAGAGAGAGAGGTGAAATATATCAAGCAAAAGGGGTTCCTAATGCCCTGCTAAGGAGAAAACTGAAATGGTGGAGGGAGTAATAGCAAGTTAGTTATGTGTAATTCTGTTTATTTCATACTGGCTCCAATGTATATCACAATCTGAATAATTTACTTTACTCAGTCCCTGAGTATATGTTGCATATTCTGTTATTTTTTTGTTTTGTTCTTAAAGTAAAAACATACATTTATGGAAAAAATATATGGATTTATAGCGTTTTGAAAAAAAATAAAATTAACTTTGAATTTATAATCAACAATATTGTTGTTTGATTTAATAATCATTATTCAACATGTTCCGATTGAGCAAAAAATCCATTATAACAGCATAAATTGAATATTCACAAAATGTGTGGGTCTAGGTAAAAAATGTACTTTTTCTGAAAACTATTGAAATGGATTTATAGCGTTTTGGAAAAGAGCTCTTCATATATAGCTATATTTCATCTACCTTATTTTATATATATATATATATATATATATATATATATATATATATATATATATATATATATATATATATATATATACTGTATATATATATATACTGTAAATATATATATACACTGTATATATATATATATATATATATATATATACATACATACATACTGTATATATATATATATATATATATATATACAGTATATATATATATATATATATATATATATATATATATATATATATATATATATACAGTATATATATACAGTATATATATATATATATATATATATATATATATATATACAGTATATATATATATATATATATATACAGTATATATATATATATATATATATATATATATATATATATATACAGTATATATATATACAGTATATATATATATATATATATATATATATATATATATATACAGTATATATATATATATATATATATATATATATATATATATATATACTGTATATACATATATACTGTATATATATATATATATATATATATATATACTGTATATATATATATATACTGTATATATATATATATACTGTATATATATATATATATATATATATATATATATATATATATATATATATATATATATATATATATATATATTAAGCTTTGATGTATGTTAACATTTAAAAAAATTATAAAACATGTCAACAAGTAAAATAAAATAAAATCAACAAGTAAAACAACAAGTTTTTAGTAGACTATATCAAAAAATAGCCCACCAGATTGTTTTATCTATTGTGGTCTTATCTACCCTTGCTCAATAAAAGGGTTGAAGAGACCCCGGTCTATGGTATAGAGTGCTATTTGTAAATGGTGTATATAAAAATAACAAAAAACTACGAAGTAATACCACAAAATCTCAAAAGATACAAGAGCATTCTGTCGAAAACAAAATAGACTCTGTACAGAGTGAAATGGAGCATGTAAAAGATTACAAAACTGCAGAGAAGCTCTCAAAGCAAAATAAAGTGTAGGTCTTCGGCATAAGAGACTTCGAATGAGTGCTTTACTTCAGAGCTCCCCACTCATTCCCTCTCCATTGCTCTTCTGCAGAAGCTTTCCGATGGAAGCCTCCAGCGAAACCCAGTCATCATTTCAACATGCTATTATGCTGCTTTTAAAATACCCTCCAGTGCTCAATTCAGTCTGTCTTCCTCTGTGCCATACCTTACATACAATTTGAGTCCTTTTTTAGACATAATCTCAAAATAAAAGCCAAACAAAACATATTTTGATATGAAAGTTACAGCCTGTTGCTGCATTGCAGGTAAGTGAAAAAAACCTGCGTTATTGTCCGTGGAAAATACAGGTCATCCTCAGTGTTTCAGTGATTTAGTCTTAACTAAACAAAAATAATAAAAAAACTCTATCAAAATGACAGGGACTTTTGCAAACCCGACCGCAGGTTTCCGGCATCTGCAGTATTTTCACGTTCAACCCTGAAAATAAAAATGTTGTGCAGCTGGCTGTCTAGCTTGCGCTTTGACTTTCACAAATGCCAAGTACACGCTACAAAGTTTTGAAGGTGACAACTGAATTTAAATCCCCCAAATTATTATTCTGTGTTTGTGCCAAGTGGCTTCTGAAGGTGTTACAGAGTGGAAACTCTGAGAGTTGACAGAGTTGTAACTTTTGGCAGCTGTAACAAAAATCACACATGACAAAAGTAAAACCTTCTCAGCGCCACCTATAGAGCGGGAACTTAAAGTGCGCTTCATATGTTTCCAAGGTTCAGCATTAAAGCTAATAATGTTATAAATAACATTCAATATCCTGCAAAAACAGACTGATTTGCTTCACAGGATGTCCATATGTCACCAGGAGACATGGGGATTACTTTTGAATTGGATATATCTGCTTTTTGAGCTTTCAAAGAGGCGGATCTGTTGACTTCCACTATATGAATCACAGATGGGGTTTCTGAAAAATAACTTCTTTATTGCTCAACTGAAGAAAAAATGTAAATTTATAAACAGCAAAGTTTTATTTTTGTGGGAACTATCCCTTTTACTATACACAACATTATATGAATCGTCCACTTTTAAGGTTTTATAATTTTGCAGAGCAAAACTCTATATATCTCACAAACTGGGCTACACGACATTCTATACGTAATGTAATATGCTCTGTGGCGTCTATGCAGGTAATGTAATATTGCATCCACCTTAAGGCAGCTTTCCACTGGACACGACAAACGATGGCCAATAAACCGGAAGTCATTCATTTCCAATGGAGAGTCGTAAAGGGGCTGTGTGAGGTGCCGACCATCTGCGTATGCGTAATTTTTGGATCCGTTTTGAGCATTGGATCCGTTAAAAAGAAAACTTTTTTTTACTTTATTAGTAAGACTTGAATTTAAAAAAAAACTACTGATCACTGATAAATTATACATTATTAATTTAATACATGTACGTTATTATTTTAATCTTGTCTATATATGGTCTTTATTATATATGCATAGCTGCTTATTGTTTTAATTCTTTTTTTTTTATTCCACTTTGGTAAATATTAGAATGAAGCCTCTTGCACTGGAATGAGCTTCTCTCCCATGTTACAATTAAACTGAAACTTCCTTACGACTGCTACTAGGGGGCAAACTCCGACAATCGCTTCTGTATGTCGTATGCAGTGGAAAGGCGGCTTTATGGAGCAATCTTGCTGTGTAGTTTGCAGTCATTTCATGCACAGAGAGCAACGGATGCCGTGACAGACAACTGTTTGTCCAGTGCGATTCGATTCATATACCACCACTTCTCTTTAAATGCAGTTGTGAAACCTCAAAATTTACGTGTGTTAAGTGTGTTTAGTTGTGTGTGTGTGTGTATGTGTGTGTGACCAAACTCTTATTAGAGTATTTTCTCAAAGGAAAGGCATAGTTAATACATTCCTCACTTCAGTAATACTCAAATCTATGATTTGTTTGTTTAATATTCATTAGTTCTCCTGACATTGAATTTATCATAAGCTGGTAAACTCCGGCTTGGGCTCTAAACATTCTCATTTATAATACAAATGGTCCCTCAAATGTTTCTGATTGTAATCTGATGCTATCGTTAATGCGTTTCTGCCAGTGATTACCCAGAATGCTCTGCAGAAGTGTAAACAATCTTAGCGAATAAGACTCCAGCAAGGTCTTTCAATAGAGAGTCCTTGTGTTGTTTCAAGCTTTTTCCTATCTTTATAAAACCAATAACCAAAGTTAATTAAGTCGTTAAGGGCAGTTTCTGCAGACACACATTGATTTGAATTTTCTTTCTGCCATGTCGTAGTTGTCAGCAATCCTGGGAAACCTTTTAATATTGCTGCGCTTATTTATGGCGTACAGACTGAGACGTGGCCAATGAGAATGAAGGAGTTTAACCTTTGAGATGCCCACTTGCACTTTTGACATGGTTTCTTGAGCCAGTTAAATCCCCTTGATTTAATCACCTCTCCCATACCAATCAGCCATGTAAGCAAGTTCTCGCACATCATGAAAGTGCCAACCAAGGTTAAATTAAAACATCCTTATAAAATAGCTTGGGGAGGACACACAGAATTTGTGAAGGAAGGAGAATGTCATGGAGAACATTGGCATTGCGTTTAGTCGATAAAAGAGTCGCCATCTTGGCTGCTTGGTGCAGAGATAAGTAAACCTGACGGTGCCAAATACATCGATAGTGATCACAGGAGCCAAAGTTACATTTAAGACCCCCCTCTGTGCTGAGCTTGATAACGTCCAACTAAAGGATTTAAACAAGGACTATCCATTAGGGGAACTTGGACGAATGGCTCCCTCGTATAAACTCTGACTTTAACCGTCTTGTTTTTGCAGACAACTTGGCACCCAGCACCACCTTAACAGTTCAACTGTTCATTTCCTCTGTTTTGTATTTTGCGTTCTTTTCTGTTACATCTATCAAAACAATTTAAGACATGTATACATAAAAGGCAAATCTATGTTGTGTATCACAGCTACACAGGAACTTCAAAACAAAGCACATCATCTCTATAGCCAGCTCTGTTGTTCCCTGTAGTAACGGCCTTAAAGAGAGGACAGTTCCTTAAAGCTCTTGACCAAAGCTGCCTTTGGCACAGTACGAGTCAGTTCATCCTGAACTAACCCATCCACCACGTCAGCCTGCATGAGTTAGAACCCACTACAAAGCTCTCATTGTTTCGGGGTGTGAATCTTTTCCCTCTGGCCATTGCAGGTTCATTTCCAACACAAGCGAGATATGAAACATTGTAATTTAGCCTCAGCATTGTTGTTTTCTTGGCTTCAGTGGATTTAATTTGTAGTGATAACAAATACTGCAATCTAGTGGGCTTTTGTGCAAGCAAATAAATGTATCTTTTAAAGTTTCTTTATTAAAAACTTGGATGAGAAGTTAAATGAGTATAATTTGTTTTGAATTGCACTGCCTTGCCTTTAATAGTCAATATAACCTGAAAAAAATCACATTTGTTTTCATTGATTTGGTTTATTGTCCTTTGCTGAAGAGTCCTGTGTAGTTTCATCAGTGATATGAAAGTCATTGAAATGTGTTAAGGGAAACACAGCCAGGATTTGATTTTTAGACTGAAACTGGTTGCACTCCAAAAAAATCAAACTGCCATTGACAAGCCTTTCTTGCTTGTTTTTTAAAATCGGATCTCTTTCTAACTAAACTTGCTTTTTAAAAGTGCAGTAAAATGTAAAATTGCATTTACCTAGATGAATAAGAAGAGTTCTATACATGGTATTGACATAGCATGAGCTTCAAACACGATTGTTTCTTCCTCCTGAAGTAAACCTTGTACATACAAAAGACTGCTGGAAAACAGACCAAACTCAACATAACACCAACTGTGACATTTAAAATGTATGTCCCCAACACTAAATTAGGTACAATGTTGTTACAATGCTAAAAACAAAGTTGTGACTGTTGAGTTAGCACTATATGTATTAGGTAGCGTTTAGGCTGAAGTTCTTCTATTGGCGTTACACTTAGGTTTTGCAGGTCCATACTGAAATAAACCCAAACTTACCACTCAAAAACATCAATTTCCAATCTCCAAATAATGTATTATTTCTCAAAATCTTTATCAGATACAGGCTTAAACATAAAGGGGCGGTCATATGCAAGGGGCGGTCTCATATGTATGGAAGGTATTTTTGGACTTTTTTAAATTAATTAATTAAATTATAAAATAATTAATTAAATTATAAAATAAAAAATAAAATCGCAAAATATGTCCCAAATTTGAAAATGAAATGCTAAAATAAAAACTAAAACATTATATTAAATTATTTCATTTTCATTTTTAACGTGATGAAGCATCATTCCGGCCAAATTGAAAAATTAAATTAAATTGATGATTTGACATTTCATTTTCAATATAATCTTGAGTCAAGACAGACAATATTAAAATAAAAAGGCAAGCTTGAAAAGGAATCTGTAAATATTTTTTTTTAAAGGCTTTTTATTCATGCCCAAGCAATAATAGGGACAAAATCAAAATGTAAAGTTCAGTTTTAATTCTATGTTCTGTTTTTCTTTTTCATTTTCATTTTAATTTTCGTGTTCACTTTTATTTTCAACTTGTATGCAAATTCAATGTTAATCAGTGGGTGGGGTTTACTTGCTAAAAAAAAAATGGGATTGGCTGAAGTGTTGCCAACTCAGCGACTGTGTTGCTTCCCAACTTAGCGACCTTATTGCTACATCTAGCGACTTTTAAACCCATTTAGACAAACTTAGCGACTGTTTGGATGAATCTTAGCTTCATATCTGCACATATAGGCTACTGTGTCGCTTGTACCGGCCCACGATTGCTGGGTGGCGCGGTCACGGTGAAATGTGCGCCTGGCGTCTACCCTCTGTGCATTTTCTGAGCAGTGAACAATTTAGACGGTACGAACTGACGCGTGGATGAGATTCGCATGCATTGTTTACATTTCAAACACTAAAAGTGTCTGGTCCGCTGTTATGTATATTTTCACACATCTGATCCAGTGAGGCGTCAGTTTAACGAGCTGAAGACATACACCGACCAGTCACTTACTTTTATATGAACATTATCTGTTTATTCAGCCTATCTGTTGTCTTTACAAGTATCGTATCAGGACTTGCGTCCTCTGTGAAATGCAAGTCTTTCAGGGTCTACCCTGTACACTGCACTGGACACAACATACAGTTCTGACCATAGCTGAAGCAAGCACATAAAGGCTGTGACGATAACGCGTTACTGCATCACCGCAGTAGCCGTTTCACATGGTACGCGGCAACCGCGAGTGTTTAGTTCTTTTTCAAAAGGAGACGTGCGGAAAGCGGCAAAACGGGGGCGGTTACAGAGGGGAAGCAGAGTTGGTCCACACGCCTTGCTCGTGCACCCAAAATCCTATTCCTTCTCCGGACATGGTACTTCATGACAGGCACCCTTGAAGATAAACATATTTGCACTAAATGCTGCACAAAACGCTTCCAATACAAGAGAAAAGCTGAAGCCGCTCGGCGATTTTGCCGCTTACCGCGTACGGCCATACGTGAGATGCCAGCTGCGGTGATGTCACGGCCGCAACCTTCTTAAACATGAAGCGTGTCATGCACAGGTGCTCTGATTTCTTGAACGGTACAGACTCACTCCCTGGTTTTAAACCCCTGCGCGAATAACATCATCTCTGCAAGGAAATGTCAGTGCAATGCAAGTTCATGTGCAAGGAGTCCGAGCCACGCGCATTATTTCTCGTTCAAGGAGAAGCAGGCACTGTGTGTTGGTGATGATAATAATAGCATAATAATAATTTTAAACTATAATGGGCAAACATGACAACTATCGTTATGAAGGCAGGTGAGCGCTTACCGACAGCGCGACTCGTTATTTGGTTGAATGCTGTGTTTATATCTGGAGCTGCTGTAAGTGAATTTCTCCAGCTCGGGTTAAAAAAAAAGTCTTATCTTCTTGATGATGTAAATGGACAGCTGAAATTGAAAGCATTGATTGGAGTATCCATAAGTTTTGCGCAGTTATTTACGGAATGATGCAATAGGCTATTTCGTTTTGTATCCACTTTGAAAAAATCGAATTAAACATACTAATCATAATAACATTATAATAAACTATTTATTTTCGATATCTTTTGAGTTTAATATCAATTATGGAACCGTTTTTGTCATTGTTTTTAACCCATTTTTTGTACAATAAATTATTCAGCGTTTCAACTAGTTTGGAGAAGTGCGTTACTATCCACGGAAAGTTAACCGAAAAACAATGTCTAAAGAAATAGGAATCAGGTTTTGCACAACTCACCAGAAACAATCTTAAACTGCATATTCTTTCTACAGCTTTTCAGGTTGTTATTCTATGAAATGTATTGTATAAAATGGGCTATAAACGGTGACATAAAAGTTCTATAATCAATAGTATATTCAAAAGATATAAAAAACAAAAGTTAACATAAAGAAATAAATATTATTTCATGCTGTTATTGCTAATATAATTTGTCGTTTTAATAATATATAAGATTACTGCTTTCCTGGGGTGGGTTGTTGTGCTGTAACCGCGTGATTTTGTTGCTTCTTCACCGCGGTAAAACAAAATCCTGTACGGTCACAGCCCTACTCACAAATCAGCGTAACACATGAGGATGAAGGGTTTAAATTGGGCCGAAGCTGAGCCCCGTCACAAAGGCTGAAGGTCGTTCTGTACCAGTGTGCCCGCTGCAAAAGTAAGTGACGTGTCTATGTATGTCCATTCTCATGAAATGCATACAAATAACACGCAGTGTGATTATCGTGCTATACATAAGCCAAATTCCAATTTTGCGAGCATATGATATAGGGCTGCACGATTCAAGCTAAAATGTGAATCCCGATTTTTTCCATGGGAATTGAGATCCCGATTCTCTCACCCGATTCTCTTTATTTTAACAAAAACATTTATTATGCACTTAACTAAAAAATGTGCTACAGGACTTTCAGTTATAATAACGTTTCTTAAAAGTCTCTTTTTCTTATTTTAGACCCCTTAAAATTTAGAATAATTTAAAATTTGTTAGCTGTTAAATTGCACCTGTGCTTTTTGTACTATCAAACTGGCCAACCTTAAAACTTTAAAAACACTAACGTTAAACCTTTAAAAGACTAAAAGATCAACATTTTGAGGCATCAGAGAGAAACGCAGACATGTAACAATGTTCCCCTCGTGCGAAAAACCCTTTCTAATGGGGAACGCAAAGAGGCCGTTTCTCAATGTGAAGGCTGCAGCCTCTCTGGAGGTCGCATTTCTAAACTGCGCATCATAAAGACTGTCTAATTTCAGAATATTAACAATTAACGTTATAAAGATGACTAATATTTTTAGTTAATAATAAATTGTTGAAGTATGTTAATGACTTGCGAATGTAATGCTCCGTTGACTCAAATGAACCAGGCTTGATGACGTATACAGCCTGCATGCGACCTCCTGAGGTTGCAGCCTTCCGATTTAGAAACGTCCGGAGCCTGAGGTAAATAATTTCCTTGCCTTTTTTCGAAACCAATGTTGTTGCATCTTCACTTTCTCCGTCGCCACCAGGATTTTCCACAGTGACACTCGTTTATCCTCTCTTTTTTGTGAAAATTGCCGATCCAGATCCACCAAGTAAACAACTGTGTTTAGGTCTGCCGCCTTGTTATACGTCACGCGAGTGACAGCGGAACACCGCAAATGAGATGAGAGAGAGGAGAGAAACGATCGGGTCTGATTGGTGAATGAATAGGGTTTGGTTTTACCCTGTATGAGTGTGTGTTAGCAAGTTTGACTGATATTCTTGGGTTGTTGTAATGTAAATACGTGAACACTTGAACGCAGAAACTGAATACAGGGAAATACTGTAAATGCAAGTGAATCGCCGTCATTTAAAATGAAGATCGCCTATATGTATGAATCGAGATCGTGATTCTTTTTCGATTAATCGTGCAGCCCTAATATGATACGCCAATACTTTCCGGAATTTGGCATATGTATTGCACGATAATCACACTGTGCTATGTGTATGCATTTGATGAGAATGACTGACGCCTCACCGGATCAAATGTGTGAAAATACGCACATATATAACAATGGACCAGCCCCTTTTTATTGTTTGTTCCTCCTTTGACATGTAAACAATGTTCGCGATTCTCATCCACGCGTCAGCTCGTACAGTCTAATATGTTGCTGCTCAGCATGTACAGAGACACCAGACGCGCATTTCACCGAGACAGCGCCACCCAGCACTCGTGGGCCAGTACAAGCGACACAGTAGCTTCTCTGTACAGATGTGAAGCTAGGATTAATCCAAACAGTCGCTAAGTTTGTCTAAATGGGTCTAAAAGTCGCTAGATGTAGCAATAAAGTCGCTAAGTTGGCAAAACAGTCGCTGACTTGGCAACACTGCTTCACATATCTATGCTGCTTCAGCCAATCCCCTTTTTATGAGCAAGTAAACCCCACCCACTGATTAACATTGAATTTGCATACAAGTTGAAAACGAAAATGAAAACGAAAATGAAAAAGAAAATGAAAACCAATAAATAAAAGAGAACATAAAATTAAAACTGAACTTTATTTTAATTTTGTCCCTATTATTGCTTGGGCATGAATAAAAAGCCCTTAAAAAAAATATTTACAGATTCCTTTTCAAGCTTGCCTTTTTATTTTAATATTGTCAGTCTTGACTCAAGATTATATTGAAAATGAAATGTGAAATCATCAATTTAATTTAATTTTTCAATTTGGCCAGGATAATGCTTCATCACGTTAAAAATGAAAAATAAATAATTTAATATAATGTTTAAATTTTTATTTTAGCATTTCATTTTCAAATTTGGGACATATTTTGCGATTTTATTTTTTATTTTATAATTTAATTAATTATTTTATAATTTAATTAATTATTTTATAATTTAATTAATTATTTTATAATTTAATTAATTAATTTAAAAAAGACCAAAAAAACCTTCCATACATATGCAAGGATCTGGTAAAGCAATATCACAAGGTATAACAATTTATTGTTTTGTAGTCCTTATAAGTAGCTGGGACAAAAGAAAGTCGGCAGTAGCTGGGACAAAAGAAAGTCGGCTGTTCATAACATCTCAGCGGGAACAAACATGCACTTGCAGAACTGTGATCTTTCAGGCTTTGACGGTCACATACGCTCAAAATTAAGTCAAAATGTCCAGTGGTGTATATAAATGTATATAAAATGTATATTAAAAGGTTTTGTGTAAAGTGAAAAGTTGAGGGAAAAAGTTGTTGAATCCATTACTTTAGGCATTGAAAGTGACAGCTGTATTATGTTTATTTAAAAAACAATCTGCCACCTAATGTTATATTTATTTGTCTGCTTTTGTGAAAAATTTGAAATTTTATGTCAATGCATTCTTTGGCACTTTAAGAAGCACAACAAAGACATGGACGTGTTTGAGGTTTGTTGTAGGCTAATTGGTTTGTGCTGTGCAGGCACATAATGGTTCTACTGTTACAAACGTACAACTTTTTTTGACTATACACAAGTACAGTAAATGTCAGTACTTCTATTACACACAATATCGCATATTAGTCTTTACTTTAAAATGCTGACTCATGTCATATAAAAAAAGTGTACTGCAAATGCCAAGGCTACCTGTTATCCAGCAAACGCACTTGTTCAGATAAAGTTCGAGACAATCTTGTGCTTGCTGCACTTGTTTCATTTTTATCTCAACATTCGGTGACCTTCTAAACTGTAATAACACAGATTTCAGTACTACAGATCTGTCATATAAGTGACCCAGAGCTTGAATCAAAGCTAAGATTAAACTCCATGACTCATGCTTATGTCTCTGTGTTCACTTGTGTTCAAACTAAAATGTCTAAACAGCCATTTTGTAGACATGCTTTCCAGCAATTGTCTTGATGTATTAATACAGAAGTGATATAATACTTCACAACAATCACACGTTAAGCATTGCATGGACCCTTGATCCCAAACTCTTTTTGTTGCGTAAGTTTAACACTTCTGCTGTATACAGCATGTAGAGTAAATATCCTTGGTTGTGATTGCTAAATCGTGAGGACATGTAAAAAATAAAAATTGACATTAATAATAGCGGTGTCGCACAATCCCGTCTCGTTTAACACTGCTTTGAATTAAATTATAAAAATACATTTTAAAGAAGCTCCCAGGATGACAATGTCGCTGCATACATTGGCTAAATATCATTGTCTCATTTTTGACAGAGGTGCTGTTTGGCGGCTTTTGCATCTGAGCTCCTTGTATGTTTATATGCAGATTTTTCTGTCACAGTCTGTGTGACACACTGAATGACCATTAGGGGTGGTTGAAATTCCAAATGTAAAACCGAGCATAAACCGCAACTGCGCCACTTTCCTCTTTCTTTCCAATGTGTCTGGGTGGTTGCGCTCCTGCAGCGTGTGCCGTTGCTAGGCAACATTGAGCTGCACTCCACATAGATTCTCCATGCATTATTTCTTCTATTTGTGTCAAACTTTGCAGTTCGTTCTAAGTATCCATGTACAGCTACATTATAATCAGCTGTTCCTCCATACAGAATGATCTAATGTTTACAAGACCCAATGTTTATCCGTACAAGGTGGAGCTGATTGGTTGTTGTATCACATGACCTGCAGTGTGGACGCAGCATTCTGAAACGTTTTGTCAACTCGCTGCGGCGTTGATGCGAAATGTGAACCACCCCTTAGTGTGGTTTAATTTAGTTTTGAACAAATGACTTACAATACCTCATGGTTCTTACAGTATGAAAATGCTGGGCTCAAAACTCCTACCATGCTGTTGGACAGAGTAACAAACCTGGCCACTCATTAACAGCCTTCAAATGAAGAGTGTGAAGATGGCACCACATTTTTAGGGTTTGAGAGAAAGTGAAATTGTTGAGCTAATGAAGAGCACCGTTAACAGCCCAAATGGCAGAAAAGGTGAGGTCTGATGTCAATTCGCACTGCATTAAGTAGTAGTGTCTAAATTAAACGAGACACCTCACAAACAGATGGATGTGAGAGAGGGTGGAAAGGGGAGGAGATGGGCCACTTGTAGAAATATTAATGGGAGAAACTGTGACACATATTATAGTGGCAGTTTGTAAAAATGTAAAAACATCAGGGACTAACCCACAGATAGGGGCTAAGGAGGCGACAATAATAATCATGTTATTCTTGTTATCTATCAAGTTGACAATCAAGCAGACATAAAGCAGACTCTTTCTATAAATCAATGTTTGAAAACATCAAGATACCTTTACTAGTTTCCTGTGACAAACTTTGAAGTCTCGTTTGTGCATTTATTTGTTGTCCCCTCTGTAAGAAACACATCTGATTTGAATGCTGATTGGTTTCGCTAAACATGTGAACAGATTTAGTCAAAACAGATTATTCAGTTCAATCAGTGAGGAGGTGGATGTGAGAAGAAAAACTCAATAATCCCACTTTATAAACTGATTTACAGGTGGTGTGTGTAAATGTTAGCAGCAACTAGTGGTGAGATTGCGAGTTGCAACCAACAGCTCAACCCAAAATTTCAAAACGCATATGGTAGCGCAACAAAACAAACGTGTTGTCATGTAGCTTTCATGTAAGAGGACCTACTTTGTATGGAGACGGCTACGGCTCATTCTAAGGTAATGAAAACAATACGTAAGGTTTTTATACTCCACTGATAATATAGTTATGTAGATTATATTAAATTTCTGTCAAGATATCCTTTAAAAGTTGCACGCACCTTTAATGAGTAATAATAATAGATTTTTCAGTTTCCCGTCTAATATCTCAGTTTCACACCTGCCTTGGGTGTGCATTATTTAATTATACAGCTTATACTACGGTTACCACAGACATTGCTCTGGTGGCTATTTTTAAGACATTTGACAGGTTAGGTGTGCGGTTGACAGAAGAAAAAAATAAATAATTAACACTCGTGGAAAAATTCTGAAATAAAGCATTTGACAGGCCTGTGGTGTACTTTGGGTTATTAATATAAATAAAAATATAAATAAGTAATGAGTAAGTGACCCTAAACTTTTAAACAGTATAGTGTATGCCACTGTATGTACATAAGTACAAATCACTCATGTGAATGCAATGATCATTTCATATGCCCTGATGGTATAAGTAATATAATATCAACATTCAGTTATGCTAATTTTGAAATATCTTTTTTCTTTCTTTCATGGATCACGAAAATAGGCTGCCATGATTCGATATCATTCATCTACAATATGCCTCACACTCTCTCCTCTAAATCTAATATACACAACTTCACCAAAGAAAGAAGGTTGGATGAGTAAAGGAGAAAAACAATTTCTCTTTGAAGTCTTGGGGCATGCAGCCTGACAAAACAATACAAATGAAGGCAGGTAGGTAAAATGATAATCTATGAGGTGCAGTATGAGAGGGTGAAACAGTGAGGATGTGGTCTTGGTATTATTGTGACTGTTTCTTGTAAGATATTATGTGTTTGTATTTCGAGAATTGGTACGGTGTGAGGTTCAGGTTCAACTTATTCAGCGCACACAGTTCTATCCGAGTTTGTAATTAAGATTAGTTAGAATTTGTTTACTTAGGCTTGCAGCCCAAGCTGTTATACAGTAGACGATTCAGGGTTTATTTTGTGATAATGACCAACTGGCTGAATATTATGATATACACACTTATACTTATAAAATGGTCAAAACTGGTGGAAACCATTAAATTCTAATCCGACTGTCTTACTGCTATATTACAATTTAAAAAGAGCCATTCATACTAAATTTACTAAATTTAAAGATTTAGTATCAGATCTAGTTATTAAAATTATATTTTGTTGGAGAAATTGGTAATTAAATGAGATATGAGAGATTCTGCTTTGCAAATATTATATTTGTTTGAAGTAAGATATTGAGATTCTACATTTAACGTAAAACTAAATTGAACTAAATTCAATTAAGGAAACTTTTACCATGCACCAAGTTAAAGTCTATACAACAAGAATAAAACTTGTTAATTAAATAAAACAAAGTTAAAGAATAAACCAATACAAAAACAGCACATTTTTGCTCACACCTACAAAGTGCCAATTTTAACATGCTATAATAAATTCTTTTTTTATGGTATTTTGAGCTAAAACTTCACATATGTACTCTGGAGACCCCAAAGACTTATTTTACATCTTACAAACGTCTTGTGAAATATTCCCTTAATACTGTAATAACTGGTGGTTGGCATGAAATTGCAAAGTTACACTAAAGTGGACTATTGAAATAAAGTGTTACCAATGGCCTTCTATTATAGACAGATAGATAAACAATATCCACTTCAAGTATATAGACAAAATAGTATTGAAATATTTGCCTGCAAACTTAATTTTTAGCAAGTGTTACAACTAACCCCTTGCCTGTTACAATTAACCCCACCTATGGGGTAAGTTGTAACGTTTGCACTTCTGTCACGTTTTGTGTAATTGTCCAAGCATGGTAAGTACTAGAAACAAACTTCAAATGTTAATTTGTAGCAGAGATGTGTGTTGCTTGTGTACAAATATAATTAATTGAACTCAAATATTTTTTTTGAATGATTGAGCCCAAACCAAAAAGCGTTAGGTTGTGCATCGCTCTCCCCTACTCGTTAATGCAGAAAAGATGCAAAATTCAGTGGTATATTCCTGAAGGAAATCTATGCACATCTATGTGTTGTTTTGTGCAACACCACTAAGCATTACTTTAACTAGATACTACTCGAACTGCACACAGACCTATTATTGAGCCTGTATTGATTTCAGATATATGTCACGTGATTGTTTCTGTGTCAGGTTATATGTCGTCCTGTAGAAGTAGTGGATGGCCATAATATGCTGCAAAGTGCATCTGAACTTATTCAGATTGTCAGTGCATGCTGCAAAACTATTTCAAATTACATTAGGTGTTTTTGTTAGTTTATAGGTACTTTCAGATAATATGGTAGAAGAAAAGTAAATATATTCCCTAGTATTTTTCTCTGTAAAGTCTTTAAATCTGCAATAAAAAATAGCAGGTTTTAGTTTTGCATGCTGATCTCCAAATGAACAAATCAAGCACTGGAACTCTGCAATAGTGAACCTGATTTTTTTCTTTGTTTGCTTGAGCCCTGCAGCTCAGATGGAAAGCAGAGAAGGTTGTTCATCCCTTTGTCTCTTCTTGTCCTTCCACTAAATATAAATACAGCAAAGAATTAAAGCAATGTTTTGAGACTAAAGATGTCCCCACTGGCCTTGGTGTGGCTTTACCTTTTAACCATTATCTGAACACGAGTCTACCTTGTGCCTATCTGATGAAACTTTAAAAAGAAAATCCATGCCGAACTGAACAATGCCACTATAGGGCAAAATTGGGTTTAGCAAAGCAAACCGTCCGTGCACTGTTCCAACTCAAATGTTCAGCTACAGCAACCATTTAATCTGTACCAATTTATGAGTAATATGCAAATTGAAAACAGAAACGTAGCAATCTAGCTGGTTGAATTGTTTTTCTTTTGCCGTGTTAGTTTGTGTTTGTGTTTTCAGTTTTCTTTATTAATTTACTTTTTTGGCTCCATACCAAACAAGATTTCGACAACAAGCCCATTACAGCTCTGTGCGTTCTGTCCTCTGAACTGTGAAATAAAATGGATTCAGTTCACAAGCAAAGTCCTGAGATGAAAAATTAAACATTTGCCATAGCAACACGCTTCATTTTACTGCCCCCAAAAAGGTCTGCGGGGACTTCTGTGGGTCTTGACAATGTGAGTGTTTTTTTCAAAGGGGCAGACACACAAACAGCCTTTGTTGATTACAATTAAAACCGTGCCTTTATTTGTTAATATTAGTCATGTGGGCGAACATAAAATGCTCAGCTATTTTTTTCTTTCACTTTCAGAAATATGTAGTCCAGTCCTCTTTTGTTACTGAGTTACTGGGCAAAAATGTGGCCGTGAATGATCATGTTTCTCTTTAATGGTTCTCTGTTTGCACAGAAATTTGTGTAAATTTAAGACACCAATGCAACATATGCTAATAATAAGTGATTATATGTTGATTCCTTAGAAAGGCAGATGATTTGCATACTGATTTAAGTCTGTGCTGTAGGTAAGATGTGATTGTTTAAACAATCTGTCTTTTAAATCATACTGGAGAGCCCTTTTTAATCACGCTAAGTAGCCCAGCCAACACAACAAGTGATTTGTGTTTATTATGTCAGGCGTGCCAATGGCATATTCTAATGGTAATTCCCGTTCTTGAAAGCAATGTGAATTAAACCACTGCTATCGATGGCATATTAAAAACATATTTTCATAACACTGAAGTTTGTATGTATTTTTAATTATGTTTAATTAATTAATTTGTTTATGCGCCTACTAGGGGTGTGACAAGATGAGACATGAGATTAGGTTCATGAAAATTAAACAAGATTTTTACACTTTTTAAGAAATCCTCAAGGACAAAATTTATGAATGGAAAATGGTCTTTTATTCAACTGAAATCACATAACTTTGAAATGTTTCTAAAACTAATCTAAGACGTCACTAACAATTATTTTGGTAATTGATAATGAAGTAATATAAGTATTAAAAATAGTCCTAAGTGAGCAGTAACCTTTAAAATTTACAGTATACAGTATAGACAGTTTCATTGGAGGCACACGCGTTTACGTCACGGTTACACGTCTAAACAGAATGTAACTACCGGTCTCTGTTTGTTAGCTAGTGGCTAAACTGAACTCTGGAACAAATAAGGGAGGTTTGACAGCCGATCTGTAGTAACACATTTTACACAGTAACGTTAGTTCAGTTTAGTTTTTAATGCACTTTAGCTATGATTTGAACTAAGGTAATCTATTTGTTGTTTGTTATTCAGAAATAAACTACTCTAAAAGGATTAAACTACTCTAAACGTACCAGAAGTTATGTTTGTTGCACGAAAGCCATTTGTTTGTTGTTACTTCTAAAACCATCTATATAATAATGATGAGGCTATAATAATAAAGTATCAAAACTAAGTAAACACATGGTTTTATTCAACATAAAAATCACTATTATGTATTATAACAAATGTCTATAGAGGGCGCCAGCAGCCTGGCGATTGTTATTTTACTTTCATTTTACATTGAGATCACACCCCTAGTGCTTACCCATTTTCTATGCAAGAGAGAACGCTCCGCCTACAAGCTTGTCTGATTGACAGTACTTGCCACTGCATCATGTCTGGTTAGAACACCGTGTTAAAACTTAATTCAGACAGCCGTGTTTTATTTATATTTTTTTCAATCAATAAATTATTGCAAACTATGTTATAAAATAAATAAGTCTAACATAATGTCTACTTCTAACTCCGACATAACCTACTCCTTAAACTAGAGGGAAATAATAGGTTAATAAGAATTTTGTACAAGCTTTCAGCCTAGTCCTGAGACTACCATTACAACAAAACGTAGCTCTAAAGACTTGGTTTTATAGGACAAATACACATGTTGAGCCAACATGTAAACCTAGGGATGGGATGATTACCAATTTCGCGATTAACCACGATAAAATGTCTTGATGGTTAGTATTATCATTTAAAATGTAATTATCATTACAACCGTGTTTGATTACCGTAATTTTTAAAACCTGCGGTAAATCCTGTCCGGCCAATATCAGTTTGACGCAGGCCGCGCACATGCAACATAGTTTTTTGCAGAAGGCGGCATTTAAAGCAACACCAAAGAGTTTTTTTTTTACCTTAAAATAACGTTTCCAAAAAAGTTTCAGTGGTTCATCCACTGGCACTTTCACATTCGCTTTGCAGCCACTATCGGCCAAAACCGCACTAAAGAAGTTTCCAACCGGGTAGTGGTCCTGTATTTCGAGTGAAAACTACAAAAACTTGCTTTACGGCAGACCTACAATCCAATCAGAGCCAGCTATGCTGCAGTATTTACGACAGTGCTAATGAACAATTACGCGTCTAACCTGTAGGGGGAGCAAAGAGAAATAACTCTTTAGTGTTGCTTTAAGGGATAATGTATTGTATTTATTCACGGTAAACTTTTAGACAGATTCATTTTTTTACCACAGAAATAATTTCAGGGACATGAAATATTAATTGTGATTTTCAGAAATAAAACTTGTAATGTTTTCAGTGTGTGTATCAGTTCTTTTTTAATATTTCTATCTCATTTTAACAAAACCATGATAATATTGATAACCGTGATAACTTTGGTCACTATAATCACGATAAGAAATGTTTATACTGTCCCATCCCTATGTTAACCTTAGCAAAATCTGTTTCACCATGGTTCTGTCATTAACAGAATTGATTTCCCAGCCAATGAGAAACTATTTTCACATGATTTACACATCAGGGCCTTTAATGCAAGTGTCATACACCCCTATGACCTTCACATAAAAAGTTTTGCTATTAGCATTGTGGATATTAGCAAGAAAGCAGATAGTATATATTTAATGGTGACTCATACAATGTATACATCGTACTGTATGTAGATCCTAACATTAGTCTAAGCTCCATCTTACTCTAATTTTTCCACAGCTTAATAATGAAATATCATACAAAAATTGCCTGCTAATTATTGGCTGTACTTCAAAAGCTCACTGGCAAACAGGGTTAAAGATTAATTTGTTTGAACTGTGAGTATCGTCTGCCGTTATCAAGTTCAGCCCATTGAAGAACACTGAGGCAAATTATCTAAAAGTGCCTTTTCACCCATTCGCATAACTGATTACACATCACAAACACAAGCCTCTGAAGAGGACACTGGCTAATTCTTTCTCCTCTGCTCACATAAAAACGACAGACGCTCCTGAAAAAGTGAAACATGGTTTTTCCATTTTCATCATGTTAGACACTTCTGTTTTCAACCATGCTCTGCCAGCATCATCAATCTCCCCAGACATGAGCCCCTCTGCCTAATGAATGCTGATGCTGAATTGATTTGTGGATGGGATAAGTTAATTTTAGATCTCCGTCAGGATCCCTCATAATCCTTGTGTCTCGCGAGAGCATTGGATCGGTCTGGGTTACTTCCTGTCTCTGATAAATCACCACCAGAGAGACAATAAAATGAACTTGGCTTTACTGGAAACATGTCTGACAACAGACCTCACTACACCATGTGCATTGACCCACAATCACATTGAATACAAAGCTATTCTAGATACTCTAAAATTAAGACCTGGCAAATACATGTAGTCTGCTCTGAAAATATAGGCCTAATTTTATTAATAGAGTGCATTGATTTGCATAACATGCTGATTTCAAGGCTCACTGCTGTTTATAAATTTGTGCACTAAATTGAAGTAGTCAGCCTTGAAATCGGGGAAATTGTGACAACCGGGGGCAATTTCAATTAAAGTGATACTGAGCTGTGGGGTTGAGCCGAGAATCGTGGGATAGTTCTCTACACCATTAAAGAGCAAATAAGTGGCTATATTATTCTTGAAAGTAATTCTGTGCAGACAAGATAATGAACACAAACGTGCATGTTACCCAAAAAACATTACAAGAGCTGTGTAGGGAAAACATTAGGAGTCAGTAAAGTGGAGAGTTAAAGAGTTAGTAACTGCACAAATGTCTATTTCTTTCAAATATTCACTTGATTGTGGTCTAGTTCCCATGTTTCATTAATTTGAATGAGTATAAAACAAAACCAAACACTTTCACTTTTTTACATTATAACCAGAAACAACAGATACACAAAAGAAAATCTTCCTAGCATTCCCTTTGAACAGTGATACAGTTATTGGATTACAATGTTGGATTCTTAAATAAATTTTAAGTGGGATTAAAATATATATCTTTTTTTTATTTTATTTTGCATTAAATTAATTTCGGTAAAGCAAGGAAAGATCCATTCTGTCAGTGATATATTATAAATAGACATCGAAAACCTCTGAGAGTTCATTCTCAAGGTAGATCTATTGAATCTATATGCTTTAAAACATGAATATAGCGGTGTTAAGCATCTGCAGAGTTGCACAATCCAGCAGTTGTGTGTCATGCATGTTAAGATGGGTTCAGATGTGACTCTGCATTGAAGTCTTCTGCTCCAGCTTGCACTGACAATAGTAATCTACATTCTTTTCTAAAGCATGCAATTGATTTATGCACAGTCAACAAGGTTCTATTGAAATGGAAAGTGATTTATTGCACGCAGGTTGTGTAGTAAGCGATTTGTGGGTTTACTTATTACATACTGTACAGAAGTTGAACATATTACAAAGCCAAGCAAAACCTCAGCGTGTTCTCAATTTTCGAAGATGATTAGATCCCCATGGAATAGTCTGAATTTGTGTAAAAATAAATTTATATTAGGGGAAATGCTTATAAATGTGTAATTGTGTGTGGAGGAGGATGATAACAGAGAAATGAATGGTGGGAAGGTCCGTATCTGTAAAAAGGGCACGTCGGAACCGCAGACTGATGGGCCGTTTGATCAATAGCTGTGTTTGATGTTCGAATGTCTGGCCTTGCAAAGCAGCATTGTATTGATATTTCTTAAACATTCTGGTCTAAATATTAAACCTCTGTGATTCATTCAATATGTAATGCATTTTTGTGTAGATCATTTTTGTAGTTCAAATCCAATTTTACATCAAATACATTTCAGAGCTACATGTATGCATATTTGTTGTATTCACTTCTTTCCTGTACTGCTTTACAAGCAGTTACTGCCTTCAGAAGATGCAAATGTAATTCTTTTAATATTTAAACAATTTTTCAAACCATTACTATAAATTACTCAGAAAGGCATCTGTATGCTTGGTTACGGTAGCTCTTCAGTCTTTAAAATAGAGGTCACTGGTCTCTATGTTTTCTAAACAGTATTTCATTAAATGATAAGCATGAATATAAACTTTAATTTTCTTTGAGTTATGCTATTAGCAATTCTGTTCTGTGATAAAAGATTAAAATGTAAAAAGTAAACAGTGGTAGTCGTAGAAAGAGAATGGCACTGATAAAGTGCAGTGCCATTGTGATACATCCGATCTTCAGTTGTGAAAATTTATCACACAGCACTTACAGGATTCATCAAGGGCATGCAGTCCAAACTACAGTGAATCTTTAAAAGCCCTGGGTTCAGCAAACAATAGAACAAAGACATCCATTGGATGCCCTGTTGAATAATATCCACAAAAAAAACTGTATTAAACTGCCAATTGTACTTCAGAAAAGTACATCATGCATCATTAAGAAAAGTTTCTGGAAATAAAGACACGACAATGCAACTGTTTTACAATATCAGGCTTTTATCTTTCAAACACTCAGGTGTAAGTGACATAGATATTTTCAGGTTAATATAGAGGCCCACAGACAAGCAGTCATGTACCGTGATAAATGAGCCGCTGTGATGGTTGGTGATCTTTAATGGTACAGTAGGTCTCGAACACCCTAGGGTCACCAACAAATGCTGCTCTTAATGGGCCATTATAGACCTATGGATTGTCATGCGTAACAACTGCCAGTGTCTGAAGCCTAGGGGATTGATGGGATTGCAATACAGGACTCGAGCTTAGACTCGCTAAGACACTGAGAGCCTAAAGGGCATGACGCAAGTGCACTTTTGCTAGTGTACATCAGAAAAAAAGGTTTGAGCGCCTGGCTCACAGTCTTAAAGGGTTGTTCCTATGCTCGTAATGGGTGTGTTTTGGGCGTAACGTGCAATAATCCAATGCATCTCACATCCCCTTTAAAAGCCAATTGCGCTCGCGTCATGCTGATTCCCTATTTAGTTTGAAAGCAGACAAACTGTAAGCAGAGGAAGAAGCCCACCTGTTTAAGATTTATGTTAAAAGAATGAGTGTGTATTATTTATTAAAATGGTTATTTGTGTAATCAAAGCTTTGATCCTTTAATCTGTCCTTATTTATGTCCAAGAGACACAATAATAATATTTTACATTTGCATCCATGTATGTGTGTATTAATCAAAGTGTATGCGCGTTGTAAAGGCGCATATTACTAAAACACTCTTTAAATAACAAAAAATGCGCCATTGGCCTTAGACCTGGTTTTAGTTGGTTAATAGCATAGTCTAGTTTAGTTGCCTCAAAATAGCAACACGCCAACAATGTGCCTGAACACACCTCATTTTCAGACAGGCATGCCGATGGGCGCACAAATGGGTGCAAATGCATTTGCTATTTAAATAACTTGGGGCTGGACATGAAAATGATAACGGTGTCTGGCTAAAACTAGCAAAAAATAATACTTGCATTGCACCTTGTGCTACATTGCGCTGGGTGTATGATAGAGCCCGATGACTGTAACATCACTGGGCTTTTACTGTCAGTATTTTACTTTTATTTGGTTAGTGTTTATGGACATAATGGTCCCCTGTGTAGGGATCTAACTAATGTTTTTTTTATATATTGTAAGCTGAATAACACATCAGGTCATACCTACACATACAGTACAGTAGTGCACAGCTCAAAAAACAAAAGGAAACATCAGATAATAAGGAAATAAATATCTAAAATAAATTTACTGTTCGTTTGCATTAGTGATTTGTGTGGAAAATCATTATAATGCTGTCATAAATGTAGAAGCAAAAGTTCTACATTCTGAAATATGACATTTCATGGAGCAAAAATGCTTGCCATGCACAGTATGTATTCTGTACATTACAATTACGTACTACATTTATAAATTTGACAGGCACTTTAATCCAAAGTGACCAACCGGTCAATGCATTCAAGGTAGACATTTTATTACTATGTGTGTCCCCCGGGGATTCAAACACACAATTACATGAAATTTCTTTGAAATTTGAAGTACATAAAAAGCAAATCAAATGACAAATGTTAGCATTTTGAATGTTTAGAATATTGTTGCTGAGAGGCAGACAGTGCTATACTTACCCAATCGTTTCCGCTTCATCATATTGTAGTGTAAACTGTGAAAAATGCCGTACAAATAAATGTTAATTTTTTTATATTGAAACACATGCACTGATGGTTTGAAGTTTCATCATCCTGTTTGTGAACTCAATGCACACAGCTGTTTGCGAATCAAAGCTGGACAATAATGCTTTCTTAGAGAGGCAGATATGGAGGATGCAAGCTGAGCAAAGCCCAACTTCAAAGTGGCTGTCAGGCCATATGGCAGCAGAGAATGAAGCCCAAAAATCCCCAAAAAGCTTCTGAACATCCACTCATATGGGAATAATTTTGGCATTTGCTATTTGGTCCAAAATGTCAGGGTTTGTCTGAGGCACTCAAAACAAACATGTATGCACTTAATGCTCTCTAAAGTCTTGTACATATGAAATATATACCTATGTGCCAGAAAATGACCTTATGCTAGGACAGCGATATTGACCAACTTTTATATCTCTGCCATTTGTGGATGAATGGGAATATACAGTAAATATCCCAGTATTTTCAACAAAATGGAATAAATCGTAAAGCTCCCCTAACCTAGAAATACACTTTTAAATGTGTTTCTAGCAGAAAATGAGTCGCCAGTGTGTGTGCAGAAACATCATTATAAAAATCCATCTTTTCTTCTTTATGTAATCTCCTTTAAACTGCAAAAGTCACACAAAACAGGCTGCTCTGGATACCCTATCAATGTGATGTCACATTGATTACGCCCCAGCCATAACCACTTAAAGGATAATTCTGGTATTTAACACTTTGAGTCTCATTTCTGGTTTGTTTTGGATGAACTACAGTGATGGACACAGAAATTTTGACAATGGGTCGTGTCTTGACTTTTTGACTCATTTAGAAGCGTCTCTTGACTGCTTCAGAATGGAAGTCAATGGCCATGCACAAACATGTCATTAAAACAACACTTAACGTTTATATTCAAAACTGTGCTACTCACCAAGTGGTCCGTGGTGTTCGTTGATGATTAAAAACAAATATATCGGCGCAATGTATATTTTAAATCCGTGTTATTTGCTATAGTGGAACTATTTGTTCAGATACCTCACAACCGCGTATATACTTCCGCTCTATATTTGAGTCTGAAGCGTCAGCAAACTCCCGACCACTTGATGGCGACAAACACTTTGCCGTACATGGACGCTGAATGGAACTCGGTGTCTAGAGTATAGACAGTCACAATCGAGCTCAACTTCAAACCTAAGGCTGGTCACTGAGCCATCAAATATGGAAAAAATTTCTTCTGAGAGAAACCAATCGAAAAAACTACAACCACATGTAAACAGACCCCTTTTCCGTTTCCAGCGGCAGAGTGATATATCAGCGAGCAATGAGTCTTCCAAGAGAAGTTAATGAAATTTTACAAAATGCCAAATAAAACACGACAGAATCTGTATTTCGCTACACTACTTGTTTTTAATCATCAACGAACACCACGAACCACTCGGTGAGTAGCACAGTTTTGAAAATGAATGTTAAGTGTTGTTTTAATGACATGTTTGTGCATGGTCATTGACTTCCATTTATAAATCAAGTTTGCACTTGATAAGATCCACCTCAAATATGTACGCAAGACACTTGGTGGCCCTTATTTTAGGGGAACAAAAACATAGCTGGTTTTAAGAATTGGCATTGCACAAACATCCTGCACTACTCAAACCTAGTGTTAATTTACAATTCATTAATTTAATCTGCATAGGATTCAACGGCAGTTTTAGCCCTTCAGTGAAAGAACATCTGTGGTTCAGGACCTCCGTGTTCTGCTTTATATAAGAAAATCTGGCACGAATCCATCAGAAATAATTAAACACTCTATAATCAAGTAACTTTACCATGAACTACTTCAAATGAAGAAATCTTGCAGTTCAATCTCACTAATGAAAAGGAACAGAATTTGTGACGGTTGTTATAGCCCAAACTGAACCGTTTCAAATGCGCTGTAAGCAGAAAATGAGCAAATTGGAACAAATGTCCGAGTTAAGTATAATATGTGCAGACAGTACGTGTATGAGAGCACATAACACTAGTGTGTCAGATGATGATAAATATACACATATATTCTTAAAAACCCTAAAGAAATTTGTCCCCATGCAGCACAAGTAAATGCAAGATATGCAACACCAAGTAGTTTTTAAATTGTCGATACAGAAACACTTAGTTTAGATGAGCGTCTATATACAATCGCATTGTAAGTGGTAGCGAATAGAGTGTGATGTCATTTACAAGCATTTATAAATATTGATGATGTCTGAAGTCGACTGCAAATGTCAGACAGCGACTAATCTGGCCTTGGCGTACAATGGGTGCTTATAAATAATGCATGTGGACTGCTAATGAGGCAGACACAGACTTCTCCTTCTCTTGCAAAGTGGAGCCCACGTCTGACACCAAATCAACTTTGTGACCTGTGAATTTGGATTCATCAGACCTTGCATTTAACCCCTTTATTTTTTTTTTGTGTGAATGTGTGCTGTTATAAAATGCTAAATAACATGTTTTATATGAAGAACACACTGTAACGAAGTTGACCTTGGGTAGTTTTATGCAAAAAATATTACTTTATATAAGGGAATTATGGTAAAGGAAATGTTATCCACTAAAAGAAGTATTTGACAGAAACGTCAAGTACAATAATCAAGCTATTAAAGAAAAACGTTCACTGTAGCTCCCAGAAACTTTGTAAAATCGGCCAATCAGAATGGAACTTGGAATTGTGTCAAGCTCATGTAATTGTAAACCATCTGTGAACAGTTTACCAATGTGTAGTCTGAGCCTGGGACTAGTGCAAACTAACCACAAACGCTTAAAGAGAAGTCACTGTTGTGAAGAAAACGTCTATAAAATAACTAAATACAATAAAGGAGTATTTATAACAGTATATGATTTGATTTACATTGTAATTACGCCGCTGTGTGGATGTATTACTACGTTTATTGAAACTCTTTAAGAACAATGTTGAAAGAAATTGACTAAATTGCACTAATGGATTTACATTTAATGCATGATATATAAACAGTTTATCTTCAAATGACTGCGGTCTGATTAATGTATCTCTTTTCACTCACCTAAAAATAGAGCCAGCAGGACCAATTACCCTCCATTTGGCACCTGGGAGGACGGAATGCATGCCAACAGCTGCTTCTCATGCCATACTGAGAACAAGCTGAGCGATCAGTCACAAATCGACACTGGCCCACCGACCGTGCTAGGCACAACGCACAAAAATGAAGCTACGGATGTTTTACGGATATCTGCAGATATCTCTTCGGCTCTTTCAACAACAGTGACTTTTGACCAAGATGTATTCATTCACTGGAGATAAGAGGACACCAACTATTTTCTATTTCCTTTGGCAGCATAATGATTCATTTCTGAAAAGCCTTGTGTAAAACAATGAGAATAAATGGAGCCGTGGCATTTTAATATAGCAATGTTTTAGCATAAACTGGTCATTAGTGACTGTAGATAGCAACTGCAGTGTTTCAAAGTTGCTAAATATTGTATAACAGAGCTTTAAGGCAGAACCGTCACCTCTCAAATAAGAATTAATTACCGCTATTGCGCTTTACAGAAACATACAGGAATTTTGCTGTTCCTTGTCCCTTATTACTTTTCGCCTACACTTTCGCTTTTTGATGCTTATAATTTTATTCGTATTCTAACTCAGCAGAGATGACAAGCAAGAAAAATGTAACATCTTAACTTGCAAAATTATTTCAGACCTCCAAATAAATTATTAAAAACAGAATATGATGTTTTCCAATCCAAACCTTCAAGGAAGGTCATGGGCATATAGCATTGTCTTTGACACTTATGAAGGTTATATTTTCACAGAATGTGGGCCTACTTTGATGAGAAAACAGTAAATGACTAGCTGGGTTTTCACAAGCACAGTCACAAATGGTATGCAGTAAAATAGAGAATTCCTTGCATATGCTTGTAAACTCTTTTTCTACATTCCCATATTTATGAATAGTTAAGTTTGACAACACATGTGGTCATGAGTCATATATGATATCTGCACTAATTCATGTCACATGCAACAAATTAAAGCTTTCTTGCTGCTAACACACAATTCAGTGGTATGTGATCAAACCTTTAAACTCTACAGAGAAGGTGTGACAGAAAGATTAAACAGTAACAATAGGGTTATTTTTGTAAACGTTAGTAAATGCATTAGCTAACATACACAAACAATGAACAATATCGCATTTATTGATGCTTGGTAATGTCAATACAGTTATTCATGTTAGTTCATGGTGCATTAACTAATGTAGGAAGGTCCTGTAATGCTGCCATCAACACTTTCGTTTAATCATGACAGTCAAAATAAAATTAGGTTTAATTATACAGTGTCATGTTTGCGCTCTTCTTAAAAAGTTTGGTTGCATTTTTGCCCAAAGCCCTCATTAATTTCCAACCCTGAGATGTGAGTGGACCATCTAGCACTTACAAAACTGCTAAATGGACTTAAATGCAAATTAATTGGGATGATGCAATTAATTTAAGTCAAGTCTTGTAACGTGATTTGAGGAGGAGGTAGATGAATACATTTCTGAAGCGGGAGCTGTTGAAAATGTAGTTTGTGAAATAACACATCATGCTGAACATATGGGAAACAGGGCAACTGAATTCTCCGGACCACCAGAAACAACAGTCTATCTATGCGATGCATGCAAATTTTGTTTTTTTAATGTTATCAATCGTAATGTCTCGTCAGATTCTCTGCTACAGACAGCGTTTGAATTATTTCAAAGATTATGGGGTCCCCCGTCATTATAGGGTCGCCGTGATTTCACAAAGATGTGATCCTGGATAAAAAAAATCTGGTAGTCCTGAATAAACATATTAATCAACTTACACTTAGCTCAAACCTAACCTTTTTTATCCATCAAATTAGTGTGAAATAATAGTTTGAGAAGATTTTTTTTTAAAAGCCCCTAACCCTAAAGATAAAAAAATTCAACGAGGTGAAAATAATTCACACTCAGAGACATTGGTTTCATACACACTGCAAACTTTCGAGAGTGACAACTGCATTTAAATGCGGGAGTGAATCCCCTAAATGTTCGTTTCATGTCTGTGCGGCACAAGACTCACTCCCGAAAATGTGATGATTGACACATAGATAACCAAAGCAACGTTTTGCCTTCTAGCGTGCTTATCACTCACAGCTTTAAACAAAATAATTTTACAGCATTGTGTTTTGCAATAAACCTCCATCTTGGTGTTGTGTATTGTACGCTTTTGTGAGGCTGCTTCACAGCGCGCGGTCTTGCAGTGTTGCCAGGTCCTTGTCTTTTTTGTACGTAAATACCTTTTTGGCGGTTAACCGTTTATGGCTTTGTCTCATGAAGCAATCAAGATTTTGATGTTAATAAAGTGTGAAGGTGCCGGTCCCAATATTTAGATTTTTGAGGTAAAGCATTTAGATTTATTTTGGTTTATTATTGGATTTTTCTTGTTCGCTGTTTTTTTAGTGCAAGATCTGGCAACACTAATCAGCAAATGCTTGTGCCTATGTCATTTTTTGAAGACTTTTTCCCCTTCTAGGAATTTATTTTTCAGAAGAGAGACCTGTCCCGTTTATGATGCACGTTTAAACACTTTATTAACTACTAGTTGTTCAGTTCGGTTATGTACACACGAAGCAGAGTTTCTGTAAATGTGGTTGTCACTACCTGCATTTTGCGGGAGTTTAATTACTGAGCTGTGTGTGTACACAACAGGATTAAGCATTAAAAGGTGAAGTTACAACCAAATTAATATGCAGTGTGTAAGGGACCATTGACTCGTCTGTCAATTCCTCCAGAAAAAAACTTGAAAGTTTATTTTTTTCAGACAGAAATCTTTTGGATTAGTTTATTGGGAAATTGGGAAAAATAATGTACAGTATCGCTTTGTGGCACCGCAGCACAATAATTTTTAATTCATGTAATATTTTAATTTAATAAAAACCAGTGGACCCCCCAATTTATATTTTTGAGCTTTATAGGTGGTTGAGCCATCTCTACCATTTGCTTGAGATATGTTATGCCAAAATATCCCCACCGGTCAATTAAGTGTCAATTAACAGTCACAACATTTCTTGTTAAATAGATGTCAGAGACAAAGAAATCACTCCTACCAAAATTGTAAAATGTTTGAAGCATACATATTACACTGTAAGAGCCCTAACTTACAAAATTATGTTAATATGTTAATAATTTTTCAAAAAATGTGCTTTACGAAACGGTTGAATTGTCACAAAGTAGAAAAGCTAGGCTAATGTTTTCAGATCATCCATTTCTTTAGTCAGAATGTACTATTTGCTGAGAAATGTAGATTTCTGATTATTCACAGCTATGGATATGAAACTCAGGCAGTTAAAGGGTTAAATTATCTAATGTGAAAATTGACTAGAAGAAGCTGAACTTACTATGGAGAGGTGTTTCCAGGTGCTTGGATTGTTGTTTAGATTTCAAAAATAGGTGGTGTGGGCACTGCACGTTACTGACATGATTATTCTAAGCTTATGCTGTTTCTGACGTAATGTCTCTTTTCCTGTTCGTGAGTGTAGAGTTGATTGACATAATTAGCAATAATCTGATAATTGTTTCTGAAAATCTGCCTCATGCCCTCTGACACAGCTGTGCGCTTGCATGTCAATTATGACTTACGCACATGGCCGCTCTCCTGTTTCTTATTGCTCTCCCTTTACATGACAGCTCTAGACCAGCATTCTATCTCCAAGGTGCTTCCAATTTATCCAAATTTATTTATCCAAACTCATCCCAATTTTTAACAATGAGCCCAGGTAAAATCAACAGGAGACAGAACTGACTCTTCTGGAAATGTGACATCAAGTTGCCAGCCCCTCTGAAACCTGGACAGCCTTATAATGAACCATGTGTTTATCTCATGCTGCCTTCACGTATGACTGTAAGCTCATTAAACGCCATTGTGAAATTCTTGATGTTGATTGGTCAACAGCTGTATTTACCAGTTAGGTTAACTATAGACCCGACGTAGTCCAGCTATGAGTAAACCACTACTAGCCAAAATAAACTTGGATTTGGTTATATGCTGTTTTTGCCAAAACAACTTGCAAGATGATTGCAAGGTGTTCGGTTTGGTATTATTGATTTAGTTCATTTATTTTTGGAATATGGTTAGATGACTATCCAATTTTACCCAAAATTTTGTTTTAGCCTTGACATCTGGCCTTTGTTTGATTGGCTAATGGACAACTTCAAAACACAAAATTGCTTGTTGTGTAGCAATTCTGTGCCTTTAATTGTTCCATAAACAATTACCATCATGTACGAGATGCGGCAAAAGAGTCAGACGGTCAAACACATCTGTCTAGTTCATGTTTGCATAGAAAAACAATGGAAACATAGCACAGCATTTAAATTTGCCACTTTGCCATACATAATAACATAAATACACAAAAGCTATAGGCAAATATTATAAAGAAAGACTGTTTTTTGCATGTTTTTGGGGACCTCTTTGAAATGAATTTTGACATTGTTGCTTTATTCTCACAGCCGGCCTTAACTAATGAATGAGGATTAATCTAATCAAAGCAAATCAGATCCACAGCTGACCAGCCAGTAATTCACAGAGAGATCTTGCATGTAAATCAAGCATTAACAGAAAGGCTGGAAACACTGTCATAATATCTTGATTGCAAAACAGACCGTAAATGGCACTACAACAGAGAGAGAGATGCTTTGATTGTGTCAATATCAATATTTTTATAGGTAGTTATCCACAGTTCATGCTGAGCTGTTGACAGGAAGAATCCGAACGTTTGTCGTTTTGAGTCGACAGGCGAAGCCCAGAGCTTTGCTGCCTTGAATTACAACGAAGTGCACACTTGTGACCTTGCTGGCCACCGCTATCTCTGAACCGCAGAGTCGCTCTTGGGTTTTACAGACTCAGCCAGAATTCTGTGGGGAGTGAAACACATCACTCATGCTGTGTAAAGTTAGCTGACCCTGTAAGTTTTGGGGGTATCTACACTTACACACACATGGGCTTTTTAGTACCTCACACATATACTTATATCGACAAAATACACTTCTCTAGCAACTCTGCAGCAGCCTGTCAGTAAAGAACATGAATTTTTTTTTACTTATTATCTGAATTATCCAGAAACTTTGTCCATTTACAACCCTAGAATTTCCCCTTAGAATAAAGTGGTCCATTATTGCCTTGAAAGGGCAATGAATTGATGAGCTTTGCTCTGATTGGCTGTTTCACAGAGCAGCTCATTTCAGTAGCTATGTGTGTGTGCAAATAGACCTTATCTTAAAACCTGTATCAGATAACATACAGCAGGGGCGTCGCTAGACCCCTTTTACTGGGGCACGTGCCCCAGTGTAAATCTTTTGTGCCCCGGTGTAAATCTCAAGTAAAAATTTTAGTAGTTAACTAGTGCAATCCTTTACAAAGAAAATCACGGCAAAAACGGATCTATATGCAATGTAGTTACCAATTTAGGCTTGTAAAGCGACGAAGCAGTTGCATTGACGCGTGCATGCACGTATCCATGTCAGCGCACTTTTGCGTTCACCGCGCACAACCACATTCAAAAGGTGACGCCACACGAGTAAGTTAGCTTTTGAAAACATAACTAAACTAAAGTAAGTTTCTAAATAATAATCTTATTTTTACTCGATCAGTATTGGCTTCTGTAGATGGACATAAGAAATGTTTTGTGCAAAACAGGGAAAGGGAAGCAGAAAGGAGAGATGAGTTTAAGGGAGGTAAGACAAACTCCTCACCCTGTCAGGTCTCAAACATTAGAGATAAAATCTCAGGAAAACCTCTTGTCAAGTCTATAGAATTGCATTGTTGCTGAGAAAATCAACAGATGTATGTGTTATACTGTTCTGTATTTTCAGATAAGAAATTAATATTTAGATATTAAAATATTCTTGTAAAAATAAGTTATTAATCATTGCTATCATTGTATAATGTAGAAAATATTTCTCTGTTGTCATTATTTCCAAACATGTTATTTCAAAACAATGCATGCCATTTATGCCTCCAAACATGGTAATAATGTTAGGTATGATAAAGATTACACTTGTATATTTTATCTTTCGCAGTAACTGTTGCACTGTAGAATAGTGGGTTAAGCAAATGACATTGTATAGAAGTGTTGCACACTTCTTGCACACAGCAGGCTTTCAAAAAAAGTCAGCAAAAAATGGGGGGCCTGTGCCCCATGGAGCTTTATGTCTAGGAATGCCCCTGACATACAGATTTTGAGGAATAATCAATTATTCAGAGATTGGAAATGGACGTTTTCAAGTGGTAAGTTTGTGTTTCTTTCAGTAGGAACTGCAAAACGTAGTAGAACTTCAGCCTAAACCCTAGCATTTAGCATTAACTAGCATATAGCACTAACTTAGCAGTCAAAACTTAGTTTCTAGCACTGTAACAACATTGTTATTATTTAATTTAATGTTTGGGCATACATCATGAATGAAATGTCACCGTAGGTGTTATGCTGAGATTGGCCTGTTTTCCAGTGGTCTTTTGCATGCAAAAGTTTACATAAGAAGGAGGAAACAATAGTGTTTGAAGCTCACAATATGTCATTACAATGTACAGAACTCTTAATTATTCATCTATGCCTGAGTAAATGCAGTTTTACATTCTACGGCACCATTAACCCAATGTCTAAGTTTGTCCCTTTGTGACCCAATGCTGGGTTAAAAATAAGTGTATCAGAATAAGTTCAGTCAAAAATTACATTTTTTATTATTTAATCATTCTAGTGTCATTTAAACCCACAATGGATTTCTTTGTTCTTCTGAATCAAAACACATTTTTCTATTAAGTAAGAATAAATGGTTTTTCAAAAGGATGCAGAAGTATTATTAAATAATCATGGCCTATTTTCATGGGTCCTGAATTTATTTAAATAGGTTTAGTAATAAACAAACTGAAATATTACCCATTATTTTATGAAAGTCTGAATCTGTGCCTCTTCTCTTTGTGCAAGGGCGTCTACAAATAATGCAGTTTAATCCACTATATTCATGTGCTGTGGATACTGCTGTTGGTCAGGATGTTTTGCATTACTTTTAAGTAAATGTCAATGTTAACTGTGTAAAAAAGACACAGCCTTTCATCAAATAAAATAAAATAGATTATATTTACAGCAAGTTTTTTTTACAATTGGTAAAGCATTGCACTAGTGCAAAGGTCATGTATGTGATCCATAGAAACTACACATACTGATCAAATGTATACCTTGAATGCCCTGTAAGTTACTTCAGATAAAAGCATTATGCCAAAAACATAGATGTAAAACATGATATTTACATTTCCGTATTATACAATCATGCTTACTTTACTCCAAAAATGTACTGCTTGTGCTAATTAAATCTTGGGGCTTTTTATTTCTTTTTTTCCATGGCCAACACAAAGTGAGACATAAACAGGTACATTAAATTATTTAAAGTGTGTCAAACTAGAGCCAAAGAAGAGTGAAGGGGCCATTTAATAGATAAACTTGATGAGCCTTGAATATGAACATCTGATGACCCAATCATCACAGCTAAATGAAATCTACTACTGATCCATCAGCTTCCCCATGTGCATTCACTGACCATCTGGCAAGAAACTTAAAAGATGTTTTTAGATTAACGAATCTTAAGTAACCGTGGGTGGGCACTAAACATGCCAATCACATCGTCTTTTTCCGTCTAAAGCTATGTTTACAAAATAACGCTTTAGTAAAAAACGCAAAAGTGTTTTTGAAACAATTCACGTACACATGACAACACTGTCCAAAAGATCTACATTTACATGGATCCGTGAAAACAATAATATTATGCATGCCTGGTCTGATGCATGATAGGTCTGATGTTACCTTGTAAAAACATTACACAACTGTATGGCAAGTCTAGTAAAAATGGCAAGACTAGTAAACATGTGAATTCTTCATATCAAGAATTCCATTGTTGAAAATCAAGAATTCAAGTTTTTACTATTGGAAATTCATAACTTTATCACAGATTCACATTTTTGGAGTTTTGTAGTTAGAAACGACAAGGCCTAAATAACAAGAGCGACCTTTCATTGTAGGGTAATTTTATTTTACATTTGTCTCACAACAAAACATAGTTGTGCCTTTTAAAAAATCATGCTTTCACTGAAAGCATGCCAACTGTTTGCATTTCAATATGTCCCTTGTATATAATTACAACTGTTTATCTTAGCTATAGCATTGCTCACTGAGTTTCATTACTAATTGGCTGTTTTCCTCCTGTGTTTTGACCGTTTGGTTATTTTCACATTATACTATAACCTAAAATCAAAAGAAAGCATGGTGCATTTGATCTCATGCATTTTACCTTGTCCCTCAGACGCATGTGCTCAGACAAGTTCGTAGTGCCCTGTGGAATTTGTAAAGATAAGCATGTTGCTGTAGTCTCATCTCTGTGTTTATGTAGATGCCCACCATGCGGTGCAGAAGGCATATGTAACCAATTTAATGCATGACTCAGTTTTGATATTTACTCAGCTTTGAGCAAAAAATCCTTTTGAAATACAGCTTCCAAGTCATGTAATGTGTGTGTGTGCCATGGGTTGTAAAGGTCAACAGATGGTATGAGCGGCGCTTGACTCTCATTTGTTGCTGTTTTTTAAATCCGCATTCATTTAGCGCCATCACAAGACTCCAACCAAACTAATACACTACACAAGTCCACAGACACCAATGCTTAGCTAATTTTAGCTTTAAGAAAAATCTTTGTTTTTAAGTACTTAAGCCCTGATGCCACATTCACTGTTTGTGCCATCAAACCAAGATACCCCATAATGCTTTGCGGCTGCCTTATAGAAACTATCATAGAAGGTTTGCCACTGTGGCATTGAAAAATAAGATGTTTAATGGTTTACAATATCATATGACAACGTCGTATAGGGTAATGTAAAATTCTATAAATGCAACTTATGCTCAAAGTGAAATTATACTGGAGTCGTTCCAGCTGATATAGACACTTGTATCAGACACAGAGTTAATGGCTATCTGTCTAAAAAAAAATATATATATTTTTTTAAATAAAAACAATATGTATATAATCTTTTAAATCACTTTTCCTGAAAAATGGTACTTTCGCCCCCGCTCTCCCCTACACAAATAAATGCCGGCAGGGCGACGTTTACTTATAAGAGTGTGTTTCAACTATACACACAACTTTTCCGCAAAACACATAAAGAATAAAGAACTAAAATGAAAAAAAGAAATCCACTCAACATTGGCAAACAGGGATATCTCTTTTATATATTTATATTTGAGTGATGGGTAAAGAGTGTTTGTACCGAACTATCTGCCAAGCTGTCAAATTAATAGCAAAGGATATACCTGGCCTTACACGCTCTCTATTCTGCTTGGCTTTATGGTAATTTGTGCTCTTTATAACGTCACAGTGCATTTCAGCACTCCTCAGTGAAACACTACATCTCCTATTCATCTATTTGAAGTCTATTTATTTGGGGGAAATAGCAAATCTGTCCCTGTTGTGGCAGCGCTGGCCCTCACCCAGCGGAATAGGCGGATGTATCACGCAGGCATTATCTTTGTTGTGACTCAGGCAATGAGTTGAAAAGCTCTCGATCCATAATTTATCTGCCTTTTCTTTTATAGGTTATTTATATCTTCACAAAGATAAATGTGACCTATAGTCATCACCCATATGCAGTCTGACCTCTTCTATGAGGTGAAACAAATCATAACATTAAAACAATATCAGTCACAAAACTGAAACAAAAAAACAACAACAATGAATGAGAGACTCAGTGTTTTCATTTGCTGATACAATAAATGTGTGTGGGAGTTGATGAAAAACCGTTAAACAGACACATGAGTGTATGAGAGAGGACTTTGATGTTAGGCTGTCTATGCTGGGTTGGACTGCTGAGTTAAATGACCTCATTAGATAGACAGTCTATAGCAGGTATGATCAGTTGTGATCACTATGATGAGACAGTCTTGACAACAAGCCTGACTCATGCACATCCAGGTGAACCCAAGTGTATTTAAACTCATAAAGACAAATCCCATCAAACAATAGCTGTCATTTATGTTAACTATAGACTCTGTTTAGTCTGGCTATGAGTAACCGACTTCTAGCCAAAATAAACTTTGGTTACATGTCATCTTTGTCTAAATAACTTGTGAGATGTATAATATTCCACCATGTAAGCAAATTTAACAGTGATTACAAGGTGTCAGGTTTCATTTATTGATTTATTTCATTTATTTTTGGGCTATGGTTGGATGGCTATGTATTATTTAACAATAATATTATAAAACAATAATCAAATGTTTGACAATAAGAGTTTTTAATGGAATGTCCTAAAATAATACAGCATACTGGGTGTGTTTTGCGATATCAAGTCATACCAACTACAGAAAGAAGGTAGTGTATTTGCAAAAACAAATAATAGTTCATCATCAGTTCATCATCTTCTACTTGGGCCGTGTGTGTCCAGAATGTTTGATGGCAAGAATTTTCAGCATGGTTCTTTACTTTTGATATATGGATCACTTTGGGTATATGCAGCATTTCGGGTCATGAACGTTCCACTTCATCCAATTCAATCTAGCAGAATTGATCCACTGCCAATAAAATGCTTGAGTCCCTGACCCGTTAAAATGTGTTTAACTTTTTCCCCACCATTGACGTATTTACTTGTGAATTATTAAAATAAAATGCTTCCCTGCAAATGTCGAGTTTGTCCAGTAATCTGTATTTCTGCTATTATCCAGCAGGTGACGCTGTTGCTTAACACATAAAACCCGGAAGTATTCCTTTAGGGCAAACAGTTCAAACTCTGTGCAACTTTTTTTTAAATGCTGGCAGGGAAAGAGTTAACATAATGTAATTTCATTTATATTTCTAGATATTTTATTAGGGAAAAAATCCCAGTGTGAGTAATTTTAACGCTGATGCACCTATTATTGTCGATGACTTTTACTGTCATCATTTACAGCCTTTGGCTTGTGATTTTTACGAGAAAGACTTTTATAAAAGAAAACTGCCTCTTAGAAAGTCAATTAGTGTAGTCTCAGACATTTTAGTAGTGCCAACTCCAGCATTTAACTGTGAATGTCACGCCAGCACTTCAGAATGACAATTAAAAACCTTTAGTTGACAATTTTGCGGCACAAATGGTGAGCTTGCAGGGTTCCGAACGTTTTCAGGAAAGCCCTGAATGTTTTTATTACCTTTACTTTCTCACAAGGTTTTCATGTCAAGTCATTTTTGTCACAGTTTAGAAAATCACTAATTAACTCATTTCACACTAGCCGTTTTTGTTTAACACTTTCGCCGCCAGCATTTAAAAAAAAGTTGCCAGCCAAGCGCCAGCATTTTTCATGATTTTCACAAAAGTTTAATGCCTTACAGAACATGTTCTTCTTTAAATATATAAATATACAATATATATCAAATGAAAGAACAGACCCTCTGCTTCAAATAAAAAAAACTTTCATCATCAGTTCTCTTTTTATCACCTCTCAAATTGTCAAATATGGCTAGGTTTCTTCAAAAACACAAATTTTTGAGCAAAAAGCTGAGATAATTCCCTTTTTGTTAAGGACTTTTGATAGAGATCAGATGCAGAGCGATCTTTAAAACATACACAGAGTTCTTCCTCTTTCACGTGAGGCGTTCCTAAAGGGTTGTAAAAGTTGCGGAAAGCCGGAAATTCTCGTCATTGGCAGGGAAGCGGTTTCTCTTAATTGACGAGATAACTCGTCAATGACGGGGAAAGAGTTAAGTTGTCCACCAGCATTTTTTATGATTTTTACAAAAGTTTCACAATTGCCTTCCAGGATTTTTTTATTATATATTTTTTGGCAATTTTGCATTTATTTAACAGTGAGTAAGGAGAAGACAGGAAAGTACAGGGAGAAGAGGGGTATGGGATCGGCAAATGACCATTAGCCGGGAACTCGGGTTGCCGAAAGTGTGAAAGCATAAAATGTCGGAGCGCTGCCCACTACACCATCAGCTCAAACAAAGAAGAAACCTTTTTGAAGAAACCTACCTGAGTTGCCAACCAACCCCGTTGCCTGGGTTGCGTATGTGTGGGGCGAGTCTATCAAAAGAAGGTCCAGATTCTATTGGGTTAGGGGAGTGTTAATTTAGGTGATTTTAAATGTTAACATTGGCTTTCAGAGATCATGCAAAGAGTTAATTATTAGAAAAAATTATTCACCATAACTATGGACAAACTAGAATGTGGCATAAACTTTACAAATTTTAGTTCTTGCAAAACCTCAGTGATATAAAAGCAAATATAGTGTTCCAGTGCTGTTCTTGAACACATTTCAATGACCAGTCCAAAATTAACTACTGTATATTAAAATACAACCAATGAGTAAGTTTCCATTGCATGGGCCTTCCTAATACATATTTCCAGTTTAAATATATAATATACTGTTGCAGATACAGTTTATTTATCTAAATACAAACACTAGTTGCATAATGAGAATCACAGCATGAAGAAGAAATTAATATTGATAAATGGATAGAAACCAAAAGAGGGTGCAAAATAAGGCCATCTGTTCTCCACCCAACTGATGCTTAGTAAAATCCCACATGCTTGATATCATTGTCTGTCACATAGATACAAACATGAAACGTCAGAAGAAACATCTTTTACATGCTGTTATACAGAACAAGTTTTATGTCAGATCCGCATTCACCTAAAGCTCTATTAGTTGGTTTAGCCCCGCTGAGCTGTTTAATAATGCGTATTCAAACTATTATGATATCGCCGACCATGAGCTGCTAATGAATAACTGAGACTCTACTACACGGTTTCCCCTTTGCACATCATCAGACCAGTGGAGAGAATAATGCTGCTCGAAATATAATGTCCAGTCCAACGACATGGAAACTTATAAGTATTTTACGAGGTGGCTAATTCAGATTTATTCGTATGACCACATTCGTACATTTTTTATGATTTGCCCTAATCGTTGTGATGTTGGGGTTAGAGATTGTTTTTTATGATAAGCATACGTTTTAATTTCAAATGCATTCACACAAATTATTAAAATATGTACGAATTCTCGTGAGATCAGGCTGGTCCAGTCGTCTGTCAAGGTGGAAATTAAAAGTACCAACAGCATGGAGGCAAGAATGCGTGTCTATATGTGATGAAACATGTATGAATTATAAATTGTGTTTTGCTGAAGATTCTGGTGGTTCATAAAGTCTGAAACTTTGGAAAAAATGTGGAAAAAACAAAGCATTGTGAAAGCAGATCGACTTGAGAAAATGTTATATGTTTGCAACTGCATTGATAGAAGCAAAGTGAAAATATATAAGAACCCTGTTAAGTGAAAGTATTTGATGAACGCATAATACGTGCAAAAATCATCTAATTTTTGACTGAGGTGGCGTTTAGCTGATTTTATGATCTTTATCATAAACTCTTTAGACGTGTGTGCAGCAGGCACGCATTTTGACATGATGCACATGGTTCACATGACACAACGAACACACCGGCCGCCACTGTTCAAAACCCTGTGACATGCATACAGCGGCAGAAAGAGAAAAGTCCAACAACCTGAAACTCAGAAGGCAAGCTGAGAGTCCAGCAGTGGTAGAATGCTAGACGGTCTTCATCACTGCCACATCAGGAGACATAAAAGCAACAGCAGACTTCAAACTGTGCTTGAGTTTCAAGACCTCAGATCACATAGGGCATGCCTCAGTTCAAATCTGTTACATTTCACACAGACCTTTGTTTCAAACCCAAGTGAGAAAGAAAAATCTGTTACTGACCTGGAACATAAAAATAAAGCTCAAGGTGTGAACACGCATGCACAAATATATCGAATATGCTAAAAAGATTTTTGCCGTAGGTTCAATTTATTTTAAAGGGATCATGACATGAGGATAAAATATTTTGACAAATTTAACATTATTGTACTATAATATAAGTTTTAGACCCACATGTTCTGCAAAATAAGCCCTTGGTAAATAAATAATTTTCTAGATCCTGTGTATTTGACTTCAATAGTTGAATAGTGAAGAGCAGGGAGGTCCATCATGTTTGTAAATCAGTGAATCTATGGAGATCACTGCCACATCACCCCTGGATATTTCGGCACAACATTGCCATGCCAAATACCAAATGCTTCAAAATTCTTTTCGAACCCCATGCACACTATAATAAAGGCTTTGTGCCCTAAAATCTTTATAAAACATACAACCACTGTCCACAAATCTCACTGAAATGTGTCAC
The DNA here is from genome assembly GCF_030506205.2 of Paramisgurnus dabryanus. Classification (NCBI taxonomy): domain Eukaryota; kingdom Metazoa; phylum Chordata; class Actinopteri; order Cypriniformes; family Cobitidae; genus Paramisgurnus; species Paramisgurnus dabryanus. The sequence goes on along the minus strand of NC_133337.1, from coordinate 59,410,315 downwards.
CCTGACAGCTTTAGATTCTAAGGCATAAAGTACCTAACCCTTACTAATGTAATTTTAGCATTTGTATTTAGTCAAATTTAGTTAGATTCCGTATATCCGGACATATTTTGCATTTAAAAGCAACATTACTCTAGACTCTTGGATATTTTTTCTTTACTGAGCTTATTGGAATTCTGTTTATAGTGTACCTTAAAATGTTGCACAATTATGCAACCTATCTTCTGGAACAGCCTTTGGATTGCAAGCGCGTCTATTACACCCTTAAATGATCTTGCATTAAAAGGTTTTGAAAAAGAGCTACAGTGTCTTCTAAAAAGTATAAGTATAAGTGTCGTTTTCTTACATCATTAGCCATGCATGGCAAAATGGCAATAATTAAAATTAGCACAATGATAGCACAGCAGTTTTGGCTCTGCTAAATTGATTACATTCCTACATTTGTCAAAGAGTCGGCACTGGCGAGCAAAATTAGTTTCCTTGCAGTCAGCTCACTTTAATATATTTCAAATTAGCCTGCTGTGGAAATTCTTTATGACACCCAGCTTCTACGGAAATAAGCTACTCAAGTGTGGAAAAACGACCCTTTCTTTATTTTCTCACTTCTTTCCCATGCACGTTTGCAAATTACCATTTATTTGCCAAGAAAGACTGAATTATCAAGAACAATATTTTTGGTTACCTATGATAAATTTTGCAGAACCGACAAGTAAATTCAAGTTCAAACTAAATATATGAAAAGAAAACATAACGGCACCCCTTAAGGAATAGTGCTCAAATAGGGGCAGTTTCCTAGATAGGATACTTAAGTAGTTTTTATAAACATACCTCACAAGAAACATTAGTGATGTGCATTTAAAGACAAAACAATGGCACTGATGTAGTTTAAGATATGTCAGTGCAAGATGTTTTTAAATGAAGGGAGCTCAAACATGCATTTTAGTCTGGGACTATGATAAACCCATCCAGGAAGCCGCCCCCTAAAGTTTTAGAAAATTATTATATGCAAAAGAGTAGTATAGTAAGGCAGCAACTCAGCAGCCTTGTTAGTACTATGGTTAATTATGACACACAATCATTTTAACGAAGACAACGACACAAGACACAGCATGACAGTGAGCCTTGTTCTGCTTATGTCAATGGGCTTATAATGGGCTTCAGTGACATCAGCACCTGCACCATATCAGCATGAGATACTGAAAACTGTGCACTTCATCATCAGTCAAACCCGATGAACATTAACAAAGTTATTAGACCAAAAAGATATGCTAAGAAAGTAAACTAATCATCAATTTTCACCTCTCTATCGCTCAAATAATAAAAAAACACCTATCCGTCATTTGGAATGTTTTTCACTGACATATTAATACCAGGTATAAGCAGCCCCTTAGTCACTTTCGATAAAAGTGTATGCCAAATGCCAATCGTAATGTGTGAAGTTGGATGCTTAGTACAGTGAACAGACTGGAGGCCTCCGTTGAGTAGACGTCTGGCAGACACAAAGAATCGAGGTGCTTATGTCACAGCAGGCCATAGAAAAATGAGAAGTGTGTAATGGATTACGGGCGGTTAATTGGCTTCGTTGGTGGCGTCCAGGTTGCTGCTCTCGAAAGGGAGGGAAGATCGGCACCCAGCTGTTGGTGGGATGGAGGACGCAGCGCGGTCGACTCTGTAAATAAGCTCCGAGACTTCATCATCCTTCTCAACGATGGCTTAAAGCCCTGCGAGCTGCTGGCAGATTAATGCAGATGCATTCATGATATGCGTGTGGCTGTTTGTGGCAATGGGTTCGCGCTTTGGGGGAGCAAAATTGAGCTTGCCGCGCACGCATGCTGAATCATTACTGGAACTCTGCATGCGTCTTCCCAGTTTCTTCAATAGAACACTGTCAATCTACCATTTGGCTCCTTGTCATTTCTAAAACCCCTGCTACTGCTTTCATTTATTAGTCAAAGTAAACGCTTCAGGAGCAGATAAAGCTTCAGGCACGCATGCGAACCGTTACCCTTCAGGCTCGTGAGTCATAAGAAGGTAGTCGAATAGCGAGAGTAAACATATTGCTGCTGGTTAAATGTGATGTATTGTTTCATCTGCAGTCACTCTAAGCTATCAATTTGATCTGCGAAACATCACCGATGTGTCTTAGCGAATGCACAACACTTTTTCTCAAACACATATGCGCACCCCACTGATCTGGAGTGTTTGATGAAGCACAGCAAAGCTCCCCTGATACTGTTTGTGCCACTTCATCTCGTTGACACCTTCCATGTAATAAAAGCCATGTTACGCATCTTCGCATAGACAAATATAGGGCCGCCATCCAGTCAGATGTATGTATTGAGCTCACTAAAGCATTACTAAGAATCAAATGCCCTTGTTATACTCCCCATATACATCAAACCCAACAGATGATGTACACAATGCACAATGTCTCATCTCTTTGCTACACTGGCATTTGCAGGAGGCAGTGTTTAATTGGTTCAGCAAAGAAAAAACTAAAAAAGTTGTCCAAGTAGTGCAGGTGGGTGGATTGCGTGCCATGTAGCGTGTTCATGCGAGCCACTGCTACCAATCCATCTAATCGCAGACTGCCAAGACTATTATAATGAGTATAAAACAAGTCTTATATTTTTGGATGATTTCATGCAAGCGTGTTACATTAATCAGCAGGAGCAAGCTAATTAAAATGGGCAAGAAAACAACAGCATGTAACAGCAAACAATTATTCAGTTTAATACATTAACACCAACCATTAAAGAACAGTTCACTGCAGGTCAAGCTTGAATAAACTAAAAGTTAGCTCGATTTATTAGAGCACAGGCGTAGAATATGCCCACTGCACTTAAATATGTCGTGATTTTCCTCATAAACACACTCTACTTTAGGTGAATTCAAGAAGTATTTTGGATCTGTGCACTTACTGTACCTATATGCTCTCTCTGTTTCTAATTTTAATCAAACAACGGAAAAAGAAAAAATGATTTACATTCACTGTTTTGTGTTATGATTCTGATGTGAAGTGAGCCCTTATAAGCTGTTTTAATTAAAGGGATAGTTCACTTTAAAATTCTGTCATCATTTACTCATCCCCATGTTGTTCTAATCCTGTATGAATTTCTTTTTTTCTGATGAACACAAAGAAGATATTTTGAGAAATGATGGTAAACACACAGCAGATAGTGACCATAGACTTTAATGGTAGGAAAAAATATTTTGGAAGTATTGTGATAAATGATGAAGAAAATATTTTGATAAATGATGGTAAGCACACAGTTGACGGTACTCGTTAAATTTCATCATATTTTTTTATTCCTACTATGGAAGTCTATTGTCACTATCTGCTGTGTGTTTGCCATCATTTCTCAAAATATCATCTTTTGTGTTCATCAGAAAAAAGAAATTCATACAGGTTTAGAACAACCTGAGGATGAGTAAATGACAGAATTTTCATTTTAAAGTGAACTATCCCTTTAACCTAGCCTGTATAAGCTAACATAAACTAAAATGTTATCAGTTACACACCACAATGGTTTGTAAAACAATATGCCAAGAAGTATTTTATGCATCCAAGAATCTAGTTGATTGCAATGGGACATAAACACAACAAAGGCTAAACTATTCCAGTAAGGTATATTAAAGCTTCTCACCTTGCAACAGCTTTAACAAATCAATCGAAATTTATGCTGTAATCTTCTATAGTTGTCCTTTTCTTTTTAGAATCTCGTTGATAAAAAACAGTCTGACGAATTGACCCGGTGTTATTTAAGGCAGATTGTAAATTTCTAGAAAACATGTGTTGTTGTTGCTTTCCATTTTTAAATGTTACTATTTTATTGGTGTGTGTAACAGCCTGTAAAAACTAAAGTCTCAAATCTTTTTGTGAGATAAAGAGCATCACCGTTTGATTTAAGACATTAATTTCACTATGATATCAATCGCTGACATGACATTACTCAGTCATTATTAAACATATCAAGTTTATATTTGTACAGAATGCCCTTTACATTATCTAGGATTTTATGTAGAAAACAGTAAACCACAAATAAATCTTATACATTGTTTAGTACTGTAGCATATTCTTCTTGGCAGAATTTATCATTATAATTAACTTAATTATTTCCTGTATTTTGCTTCACCATAGTCACCAAACATATTTCAATGCAAAGAATGGGATTCAAGTCGAAAACACCCGCCCCCACTTCTCAAACCAAAATTACAAAATTCACATTTTTACATTTCCGTTGGTGTGCAGGTGTGTATTAGCACATGTTACTGATATGCGAAAGGTACAAACCCCAAAGTAAATGATGACCCGAGTTATCGTCACCAAAGTAAATCTCTTTTCTTGAACAGATTGTAGGCAACAGTTTACTTCCCGGGATTGGTGATGTAGACAAGACCAACATTATTATAATTCCTCCCACTTCGGACTCATAGCCTGTAAGTTAACTCCCGTTAGCATTGCATTGTGCGCAAATCTTTCCAACATGGTAAGGAGCGTCACATTTCCGGCTGATGTTAGAGGTATTCAGGCCAGTCACAATGTACAGATTAGCTGGCAATCAGGGACACAGAGTTTTCAAATAAGAAGAGAGTAAAATCTGGAGCTACAAAAATGTACGGTATGTGGGAAATTATGTGTTTTTTTACTATGAAGCACCCGAACACATTGTACACCAAATACACAAACGTAAGTTGTTTTTTAGCATTGAAATAGGTGCTCTTTTAAAAAAATTGCTCCATGACAACTGAATCTAGCTTTTTTATTTGCATTTTATTGCCAACACAATAATTAATGTACCTTGTTTCATAAGATGATATGATGAGCTAATAAAACTTCACCGGTCAAAAAACTGTGAACATAAAACATTATGATTTTGGTCCTTATAGGGTATGTTTGTTTTGCTAGTTTAATGCAATGAATATGCCTCACGTCTCGCCACATAAACTTCTGAAGAGAAAAAAAATTCACACACGGACTGATAATCATCCTAAAACATTGACTTGACAAACTACAATATTTATTGCATTACTCCATTTTATTTACTCAACGAAGCTAATTTTGCAGTTGCGTTTGGCACAGGGCAAGTGTTCATTTTGTATATTGGATATGACCGTTGAGTCTACTGCCTGCTCTCCGCCCTCTTTCTCTTTCCCAGAGGATTCGGTCTTGATTAATTGAGAGAGCTCTGCAGCTCCAGGAACACTTCCAGTACTTGGTGTTCAGAGTAAATGTTTAGACAGCCCCTCATGATGTGATGGAGTGCAGAAGAGACCCTAAGGATCACTCTACTTGGGCATTAGACTAAAGGCTGAAAAAAAGGAGGAGCTTTTATTGGGTGAGATTTCACACAACAGCTGTGAATCTGTAGTGCATGAACCTACAATGCTTTGATGGAAGCAGTCGATACGAAATCGACATTATGAGAAGATTTGCTAGCACAAGAGCAACGATGTAAGTTTATAAAGATGTTTAGAAACTTTTATATAAAGTGGGTTTTAATGAAAGTGGACATAAAAGTTTTATTTGTTCTTGGCTGTGTCTTTGCCTTAGATCCACCTGGGCATTCTCTAAACATCATTTAGGGTACTTGTTAAGAAGGATGTTTGACTTGTATGGGCCAATGATGTGCCTTTAAAATGCTTTAAACTGTGAAGTCTTTGCTAATTTCAAGAGCCTATTTACTATTTGCCACTGCTATCACAAAACATTACTAAACACACAGAAAAATTATGAGCGTCTTCTAAACCCTGCGTACTACAGTTAACATTTACATTCAGTTATTTTATGAGTGAGAGAGAGAGAGAGAGAGAGAGAGAGAGAGAGAGAGAGAGAGAGAGAGAGAGAGAGAGAGAGAGAGAGAGAGAGAGAGAGAGAGAGATAGAGCATAAGTATTATATCGTTATAAGCAATAATAATGTAATAAAATAATAATAACAATAAAATTACAATATACAAAAAATAACAATACAAATATAAAATTGTTGGATAAGTTTTCATTTAACTAAAAGCAAATATTAAATAATGTTTATGCACTTTGACGATATTGTTTTTAAAGGACCTAACATATTTTTCTGAATTTCACTTTTAAAAAATGTGAACATGTATTGTTGTCCCCATTGTCAATGACTAATAGAATGCTTTCTCTAACAGCTTTGTATCTTTTTGTATCCCTGTGGTTGTGACAGAACGCTAGTGTTTGCTGGAGAGCACTGAGTGGGTAGATGATGAGAGGGGCAGGGGGTGTTAGTCCGGATAAAACATGCAGGTCATCCGTACCCAGAGAGGCTAATTGAAGGGAGTAAAGCCTCACCCCACTTAAAGTACCCTGGCCGTGTGCTCAACTTGACCCTCGTTGACACGCTGAAGAGAGAAATTGTACACTAGTGCTCATAGGAACTGTAAGAAGGTCATGTAGTCATAGAGCTAACACCCACGACTGATCTATTTCTTCACACATTCATTAGCAGAATCCATAATTCACATGCTGTTGTGAGAACATCTAGATATGTCCATCAAATGCGATCAGTGCCGGTCCTTCCTATATGCAAATTACGCAATTTGCAAAGGCCCCCGCACCACTATGGGGCCCCTTGATCTCAAAATAATATTATAATAATACAATAATATTAATAAACCATTATACAAAATAAAAATGATTATTATGTTTAATGAAAACAAGACACTATAATTTTAGTAATTTGCAAACATACAGACTTATGTGGGTGATTAATGATTTCTTTAATCACTGATATTTACTCGGACAACATGCAGGCTGTTTCTCAATCCGAAGGCTGCAGCTTCAGAGGTCGCATTTGTAGGCTGCATCATAAAGACGTATGTCAGAATATGAACAATTATAAAGTTGACTATTATTCTTAGTTAATGGTAAATTGTTATAATATGCTTATGACTCGCGAATGAAAGGCTCATTTAACTTTAATGAACCAAGCTTGATATCGTATGCAGCGTGAATACATGACCTCCGGAGGCTGCAGCCTTCAGATTGAGAAACGGTCATTTAAACAGTCGCCGTGCGTGACGCAGGAGAGTGATGTGCTAACGGCATATTATCATATGCCCACCATGGCTTCAAAGAGACAGAGCTATCTGTCTGGAGCAGAATAAAGGGAAAAAACGTGAAGCAAGGGAAAATGATGAAGGTATGTATTTGTTATATTTTAAAGTCTTGTTACTATTGCCGTGTAATATTTTCAAAATAATACTCCAGTGCATATTTCCACATTCAAATTTCCAAATTGTTTCGTTTGCCCTTTATGGTTAGTAATATTCAGTAATTAAGTAATCATTTTTGTCAGTAAATAAAGTAAACAGCATTTATGCATATTAATGTGTTTGTCTTTCAGATTGTTTAGGCTTGGTAAATGGGTAACGTATTATATGGTTATTTTTTTACTGTATTAACATTATGCATTTATATTTAATTTTTATTATTTAAATGAAATTTAAGGTTACACTTTATTTTGATAGTCCACTTTAGACATCCTACTAACTATAAATAACTTTGCAACTGAATATCAACTAACTTTCAATAATTTGCAACTATATGTCAACTTACTGTCATTAGTGTATTAGTAGACTGTAAGGGTTGGGGTAAGGGAAGAGGTTTGGGTTAGTGGAATAAGTTGACATGCACCTGCAAAAGATACTTATAGTCAGTTGAATGTCTGTTGAGACATCATCACAATAAAGTGTAAGTAGATATTAAGCAGACAGTCTACTAATTCTCTGAAGATTGGTAGTTGATATGTAGTTGCAAAGTTACTTATAATTAGTAAAATGTCTAAAGTGGACTATCGAAATAAAGTGTTACCAAATTTAAATCAGGTTTATTTTTAGTGCTTCTCACAACACATTTTAAATCCAAACCGCTTTACAGCAAATGCATGTTTCATGTTATAATCAGCAAGTATTCATTTATCAGTCAGAGGTGTGGGTGTCAAAGTAATGTCCATATGGGAATAATATACAGCTGTACTATAATATAATATGTGGTTAGTTAACAACTAAGCAGCAACATTGAATGGGTTTTATGAATGCACTAACAGGGGGTCCCTCACAAAGGTTTGCTTAAGGCCCCAAAGCATAGGACCGGCACTGAAAGCTATTATTACAAGATTTTAAAGGGGTCATATGAAGTTGCTACAGATGTGGCCTTTAAAAATGCGCGTCTCTGAAAGCAGAATGCCGCGAGCACTTCCGAAATTCTGCGAGATCCCGCAGAAGGGTGATTCGGTGGGGGACGCAGAAAATAAAAAACCTGTAGAGGGCAGTCGTGTTTCAAGTACAGTAGGGCATACTGACGACATGTGTGCTCGACTTTATGCTTTAAGCATACTATATGATATCGAAGTAACATGACAGGGATTCTTGGTGCATTGGCAGTACTTTGATGTCACATGCAAGCTTTTTAACAAACATTTGGTTGGCGAAGTTTTCTTTTGCCCGTTACATAAACAGTCAAATATTCTTCATAAAAATCTGACTTAAACGCGGATCATTCGTCTTATTTTTTTTGTGTACACTTACAGTAGAAGAGACGTGATGATAACGGAGTCTTATAACAAAATAATTCGCAAAGACCTTTGAAGAAACCGAGAGCATTTGCGCAATATCATTAACTAGTTTATCTAATTGTACATTTAGTTTATCTTTGCATCTGAACGTTTTTAATAGCTGGAACATGGTTGTAATGCGCTTTTCCGCATTATTGTACTTTTTATATTATCATGTTTTCCTTTACATGGTATGAAACTCGATATAAAGTGTGCAATGATGTTGAATAAATTTCTATAATGTGTTATATTTTGTAGTAAGTAAATAAAATCATGTTGTAAGTGTAAATATTCAATTCGAGGAGTTTCTGAGGTGTTTGTCATCGGCAAAAGGCGCAGTTTCTCTGTTGCTGATTAAAACCTGTTGGCTATATGGGATTTTTTAAAATTAACATTTGTTCTACTTATTATTTTATTTATTTGCCTACATTTACTCAAATAATATCAATGTAAAAATAGTAAGTAAATCATAGTTCAAGTTAGGCGTAAAACGTACATTTTTTTTAAGTTGTTGTTAAATACAAATAATATTAATTTGAAGAAAGCAATTATTACAGGTTTAAAAAAAATATATAATTCTGAAATTATCAAATATATTGATTAAAATAATCTGTAAATTAAATACTTATATTATTAAGGCGTATACATCAAATAAAATATGTACATTTTAAACAAAATATCTATTTCTAGTCATTAATTTTGGTTTGTCTAACTAAAAAAAACACATAACTGACATTAAAAGATTTTATTAAGTTACTTTAATCATTTATTTTAGATAGCCTACATTTACAAAGTCACTGAATCATTTTTTACAGTGTATACATCGTGATCTTACGGTATTATTAAATGCATATAAATAAAATATGTAAAACTAATTAAAAGAGATGTCATACACGGACTCCATGAAAGCATACGTTTTCTTGTTCGGTCCACGTGGGTTAAACGGTCACATAGCCTATTCTCCATAAAAATCCGACTAAAATGCGGATCACTTGATTCATTTTTTCTGTGCAATTAGAAGAGACGTGATGTATAACTGAGTCTTATAACAAACCTCTATTCGCGTAGACCTTGAAGAGACCGAGAGCATTTGCGCAATATCATTAACTAGTTTATCTAATTGTACATTTAGTTCATTTTTGCATCTGAACGTTTTTAATAGCTTGGACATGGTTGTAATGCGCTTTTCTGCATTACTGTACTTTTTATATTATCATGTTTTCCTTTACATGGTATGAAACTCGATATAAAGTGTGCAATGGTGTTGAATAAATTTGTATAATGAGTTATATTTTTGCAGTAAGTAAATTAAATCATATTGTGAGTGTAATAATTCATAAATTCGAGGAGTTTCTGAGGTGTTTTTCATCGGCAAAAGGCGCAGTTTCTCTGTTGCTGATTAAAACCTGCTGGCTATATGGGATTTTTTAAAATTAACATTTGTTCTACTTATTATTAATTTATTTTTTTGCCTACATTTACTCAAATAATATCAATGTAAAAATAGTAAGTACATCATAGTTCAAGTTAGGCGTAAAACGTACATTTTTTTAAGTTGATGTTAAATGCAAATAATATTAATTTGAAGAAAGCAATTATTACAGTTTCAAAAACTTAAATATATAATTCTGACCTTATCAAATATATTGATTAAAATAATCTGTAAATTAAATACTTATATTATTAAGGCGTATACATCAAATAAAATATGTACATTTTAAACAAAATATCTATTTCTAGTCATTTATTTGGGTATGTCTAACTAAAAAAAAAAACACATAACTGACATTAAAAAAATTTATTAAGTTAATTTAATCATTTATTTTAGATAGCCTACATTTACAAAGCCACTGAATCATTTTTACAGTGTATACATTATGATCTTACGGTATTATTAAATGCATATAAATAAAAATATGTAAAACTAAATAAAGGAGATGTCATACACGGACTCCGATTCAGACGGGATTAAAAACACAGTGGACCTCTGAGAAGCATGATTTTCTCAAAAAGATGTTTGTCGAGGGTGCCCCGCAAGCACGAGTTTGAAGCCTATGAATGAAAACGTTATTATTCGCTTTGCGTCAAACCCTGTTGCTGAAGGAGACGGACCGGAGCTCCGGCAAGGTGTGTTGTGGACCCGAGGAGGCGGAGCTGCGCTCCGGTGCGCTCCGGCCCAATTTAACCTATTACTTCCACTAACTGAGGTATCCTTCCTCCTTTGCTGTCTGCCTGGTATGATTTTATTGGTCATCTAGGAATAATTTTCACTTTATCTTACTTAATGGGGTGCAGCGCAAACCCGTTGGCCTGTGACATCCCACTACCGCGAGATCTATTCAAAAGCATACTGTAGGCCTACTGTCTCGCGGTGCTAAGACGTCACATGCCGTCCGATCGGGCTGCGTGGCGCCGCAAGTCGTCAAACGAGCGCTGAGCATTGAGTCAAATAAGACACGCGTCAGAAAATTACCGGGGTCCGGGCGGCCATGCCCTTTTTTGCCTCAAAATGCAGACAAATAATGTTTTTAGTAAGGCATGTTTGTTAAAACTAGTTATATTTCCTATTTAAACTAAGTCCTGGCTTAAGCTTATAAAGACCCCGCAAAACCCTGCTACAGCTCCTGAGGGGGTGCTCTCACTATTCACATGTAAATAAAATGGTTAGAAACCGGTTTTTCTGGTTCTCATTGCAGGACTGTGCGGGGGGAGGGCATTCCGTTTCCATGTGGAGACATTTAACAAACACATTTGATATACACCAAGTTCCAGATTACAACACCAAAAACACATCACGTTTGATAGCAGTGCATGTAGGCCCTACTTATTTGAGTATATTGATAGAGTAAGTATTATGTTGGACACTATTTTGGATATCAAATTGTCCTTTTCTCCAGACAAATAAAACACTGATGTGCATGTCTATAGATCTTATCTAAAGAGTCATTGCTATCATTTTCACTTTTGTGTTGGGTTAATTCCCTGACCAGACCTCTGTCATTTTCTTACGCTCGTCTTATAATTTGACTCAACGCTCAGCGCTCGTGTGGCTTCTTGCTGCGCAGCGCAGACCAATCGGCATGTGACGTCTAGCTATAAGCAGAGGTGGGACAAAGTCATTGTTATGCAAGTCACAAGTAAGTCTTTGCCCTCGAGTCCCGAGTCAAGTCATGTCAAAGATGAGGCAAGTCCCAAGTCGACTCAAAAGTCAAAGCCAACAAGTCTCAAGTCGAGTCCAAAGTCCTACCATTTTAGTTTCGAGTCATGTCAAGTCCTCTTACAACAGAAATAAAATGCATGCTGTGGACAGGTGGAGGGAGGCCCCTATACTGCATTGCATTTTCAAAAGATTAAATTGGCCATGATGCCACCATGGCTGAAAACTCGCTCCACTGTAGCACTAGAAGCAGGCACTGCCAAGGCTACTTGAAAGAGTGAAGGAAGAGTGCCCAGAACAAAATGGCATTCTGTCCTTCTGCCATGTCAATGTAGTGACTTAGCTGCAGTGGTATAGATCTCTTGGTGATGTCAAAGTACCGCGAGAGCGATTCCAGTTAACACGTGGATAAATCCGCTTTGAATCGCTCTCGCGGTACTTTGCTGTCACTCGCCTGTGGGTTTTGTAGCGCCACACCACTCTGCTTCGCGCCGCTAGTGATTTCATATGCCGATCGGATCGCGCAGTTCGGCAGAAAGTCAAACACACCAAATATATAGCCTAATATGTAGGCTATATGCATTTCAACCCGCTAAAGTAGCAAGTGTAGCATGCTAATGGTCAGTGCTTCACTATTACTAAAAGTTTGAAATGTCACAAAACCATGCTGTTACGCATCCTCACGCTATTTTTAGCGGGTATACGGAAATCCTTTACAATTTCTAGTAGACTACACCACTGCTGAGCTGTACTGGTACGGTCCCAACATCCAAACCAACGTGGGACTGCAGTGATTGGATGTCGTGCAGGCAGCGCGCGTGCTCTCTGCATGCAGGTGGTGCACATTTTTTTCATAGATGCAGACACACTGAGACCGGCGCGGCCGTGTGCATTTTTTGTGTAATGGGTAGGTTGCTTCACTGCTGATTCTTGCCATACCTCCGTTCAGTGGTGTAGTCTAGATTTTTGTAGTGAGTATACTGTGATTTTTCCCTCTCACCCTTATGCTCACTCGTCCTAGCCCATAAGCACCACCACACTCACAGATGCATACAGTATAGATATTCATGTAACTAAGAGCATTCTGAAAGTGTACTCATAAACACATAAACTGAATGTGTTATCAACATGTCAGTTTATTATAAGAAAAAAAAAACAGCCAATGGGTTTACAGCTGGGGAAACTGGACTGATTTTTAGACTGGTTTAGTGTTAATCAACATCTAACCCAGGGCCAAAAGTTACTCAACTGTTAATTAAAATTAAATAAACTGTTTACAATCTTCAATCCGTGGCAAACACTTGGATTGAAGGAGAAAAATATCCACTCTTTCAATAGCTATTATCTGACAACTATTGATAACATTACCATGTTTAATTTAATGGTGTAAATGTTTTTAATTACCATAATACACATTTAAGATGACCATGAAGTTACTCTCATTTGCATAGTCATTGATATAAAAGCTTTTTTTGCATATAATATAAGCATTGTTTAAAAATGAAAATAGGCTTTTACTTAATTATTATTACAAGACCATAATGTAGCATATTAGACACCCAAACCAAAGTGAAGAAAATGATCTTTAATTTGCAAGTCTGAACTGAACATCAACGCAGACATGAATTTCCTCACAGAAGTTTAAGATCATATACATCTTGAACGTAGATATATAAATTAACACAGAGAAGGAAAGTTTAACACTGTGAAGCACAAGCAAACATACTGAAAGCTAAAACCATCAGGATATAATTACGGGCTTATTTTATTGTATTTGGAGCCTTACCTCCAGATAAAGTAATAAACTGGACTGATTATTTAAATGTTGTTTACTCACATGTGCGTTGTAAACTCTATGGATTTTATGTTGTGCACTGCTCCACTCGTCGTTCTCTTCTCCACGTGGACTGTTTGTTTACAGTGTCGAGTGAGCAGCTACACTGCAGGTTCGACTTCATTTGGCGCTAAGCAGACCTCATGGTGATGTCAAAGTACCGCGAGAGCGATTCAAAGCAGATTTCTCCATGTGTTAACTGGAGTCTCTCTCGCGGTACTTTGCTGTCACTCACTTGTGGCGCAACACCAGTCTGCTCTCCAGTCACTTTCGCGTCACTATAGTAATTTGATTTCATAGAAATTCATACGCCGATCGGATCGCGCAGTTCGGCAGGAAGTATATTGCCTAATATGTATTTCAACCCGCTAAGGTAGCAAGTGTGGCATTCTAATGGTCAGTGCTTCACATCTATATTATGACTAAAAGTTTAAAAATGTCACAAAACCATGCTGTTACGCATCCTCGCGCTATTTTTAGTAGGTATACGGAAATCCTTGACAATTTCTAGTGGGTATACGGCGTATACCTGCGTATCACGTAGACTACACCACTGCCTCCGTTGCCTAAATGCGCACGCATACGGTGCCATGTCAACATGGTGTACAAACAGTTAAAGGGTCTATTAAGTAAGATAAAGTCAAAATGAAACAGAGATGACCAATAAAATCAAACCAGGCAGACAGAGAGAGGTGCAACACAGAGGTCAGATGCGCAGTTAGTGGAAGTGCAAGAGAGATGTAAGTAATCAAACGCTGACTATTATACAGCAGTTTATTGACGAGAAATATGAAACCGTAGTGACTGTCAAGGTGACAGGACAAGAAACATTAATGCCGCTGAGCACTTGGGTGTCCAAATTTAATGCGCTGCTTTCTCTCCCTCCAGTAATTCACTTTCCGTTATTCAGCATGTTTATTAACAACATTCCACGCCACCCTTTAATTCTTGAAGATATGTTTTTAACTGTATAATGATTAGATTCCCTGTGTTGCACTGGACTTCTGCTAAGCTTGAACTTGAAAACGCGATGCATCACGTGCGCGGTACAACGCTTCATCCACCCGTAGCGCGCGTGCACGGAGTTTAAATGTTCATATTTTGGCTTGAACATTTTATTGCATTCAGTCTTAAAGCCTAATAAACAGTACCTGTTGAAGTCATTAAAGTTAAATAAATAACAAAAGAAGAGAAAGTGTGCAGCAACTAGTGTGCCCAGGATGGTAAAATAATTATTACAATGTATTCCTAATGACCAACACAAGTCTTCTGCATACTGACATGGTTTGAAATCTATAGGTATTTGATTCTTTGGTTTTCTGATGTATTAAAATTCATATATGTAGAGCAGGGAAATAAGAAGCTTTTTTTCCTGGGGTGCATGCCCTGAAAAATACTTATATGGACCTCGGTATTTATAAAATCATGCAATGCGGCGTGTTTGTCTTTACAGTTATGAAATTTATTATTTTAAACACACATTTCACAAAGTATATATTGTAAGTGTAAATATTCATAAACTCAACACTTCGGAGGCGTTTTTCTAAAGAATAATGTTTAAACTTTATTGGTGGTGGTTGAGAATAATTCCTCTTTCCATATGTAACGCATTTTAGCGCAATATAAATGTATCATATTGTTATATTCTTAATATATAAGAATACTAATATATTTTTTAAAACATTTATAACAGAAAGGTGTATAAAACAGCTTTAATTAACAATATCTGAATTGGCTCTTTGCACAATTCTAATTTTCTCATGTCATAATTTATAATTATTAATTAGATTTAATATAAATAAGTTTTGAAAAGTGTTGAATGCGAACGTGTAAGATATCTGGAAGGCGATGCGGCGTGTTTGTCTCTACAGCCACATGTTATAAAATTGATTATTTTACACACACATTTCACAAAGTACATATTGTAAAAATTCATAAACTCAACATTTCGGAGGTGTTTTTCGTCCGCAAAAGGCACAGTTTCTCTGTTCGCGTCAATTATTTTGGTTTGACCAACTAAAAAAACACATAAGTGACATTAAGACATTTTATTAAGTTACTTTAATAAATTATTTTAGTGATATTCTATTTTACAATAATATTTTTTACAATTATGAATTACGTAGAAACACTGACTGCATATGCGCAAGAAAGGTAGCCTATTATTAAAGATTTTATAAATATAAATATGTAAAAACGAAATAAAAAAGATATCATATGCCAACTGTACACCCCGCATGGGTTTAAACGCCTTTTTTCTAAAGAATAATTTGTAAACTTTATTGGTGGTGGTTGAGAAGAATTCCTCTTTCCATATGTGAAGCATTTTAGCGCAGTATAAATGTATCACATTGTTATTCTTAAAATATAAGAATACTACTATATTTTTTACAACATTTTTAACTTTAAAACATGTCTTTTTTATACCACATTAATCTGTTTAAAATATTGATACTTTTAGAAAAACTGACAATTATAAATATTATGAACAAACAATGAAACGGTGTCAAAATTCGACAACACAAATAATTAAGATATTCATTGTAAATAGAGTCGCGTTTATTAGGCTCACACTAAATTCTCTGTTGCACTTCCTATAAGTTCGCATTGCACGTATCTTAATAGTTGTATGCGCTGTTATGCTGGCAAGAATGGGTTGACATATCACTTTGCTGTTTTAATACAGTAGCAATGTAAAATATTCAGCAATGCCCTTATTAACTTCTGGAAACAACGCAATGCAATGTTTTTATGCGCCACCTGGTGGATATTCTGTGAAGCGAAACACATTAAGGGAAAATGGAAAGTAGCCCCCCCGAAAGCACTTGCAGAATGCTGCGAGACTCTGCGAGACGAATTGGCGAATGCCGCGGGAGAAAACGCGCATTTTTAAAGGCCACATCTGTAAAAGAACATTCTTTTGTGTGTTTAGTATTATTTTTTTGCTCCTTAATGCCCCGACTTTCTGAAACGCATAGATTTTTACAATGCTCATTGTCAGGTGTGCAAGGATTTCACAGCGACAACCTTACAATTTCCACTCAGAACTAGCACAATCACGTTTCGGGTTTATCCAGTCAAAATCACATTCCGGGGGCAAATCTGCACTTTTGGAAGGGATTATCTGCTAAAATTCATATTACTGGTTACTAATTATCAAATTTTTGAGGGCCGCTTCAACCCACAGATGCGAAAAATAGCCCACTCGAACAGTATTAAAGTAAAACCACAGATTTGAAAACCCTGCTAATTTTAAAAGCACGGTGTGCTCTGATTGGCCAGCTATCCAGTGTATGCAAATATCGGTAGCTTGTGACGGAAATGTTATAATCCTTACCCAAAACTGTGAAAAAAAAATGGTGTTATAAATAAACAGTGTAACTAATGGCATAGCTTTTTTCATTAACGAGAAATCAAACGATTAACTGTTTCTCCCGTTACAACACCATTGCCGTTACTAACAATAAAATGCTCTCATTGGAGCCATATTCATCAAAGAAGGCTATCTCTCGGCCAGACAGTGGCAAAATGTATGTGTGTTGGGGGTGGGACACATAACTGATGATAATTGGTGTGTGTGTGTGTTAGAGGGGGTGGGAGACAACCACATAACTGATAATGATTGGCTTAATTTCCATCGTTAGCCAACCAGAGGCAGATTGGTGCGTGTCTTTGTTTACGGACAAGCACATGCACAGTCCGAGCAGTGTGTTGCCAACTTGGCAACTTTGTTACTAGATTTGACAACTTTCTCTAGACCCCTTTAACAACTTTAAAAAAGTGACTAGCGACAAATCTAGCTAGTTTTCCTGCCGTTGTTGGAGACATTTGAAGACTGACGTGAAAGCAATCTTCTTAACGTTGCTGCTGCCCAACCCTCGCCCCAAATCACTCACAGACAGCCCATTTCTCGCGCAGCAGTCCCTTTGAGTCGAGTTGCACACACAGGCAATGACAGAACGATGGCAAGTACAACAAGCTCAAAGTTAGCGTTCACAAACTGGAAGTATAATAAGCACTACTTTTCCCTCGTTGAGCTGAAAGACTTTAATCTTAGTGACTTTATGGATCGTCTATATTCACAAACAGCTTTTAACATTCCAAGAAAAAGAAAAACTTGAAATTGCATCATATGTATATAAATAATTTAATTTAATTATTGTATAATAACTGAGGAACCAACATATTTCATTTTTTTTTAAATCTAATAAAAACCTTCACATTTAACCTTTCAAATGTTATTTTTATACATCGGCAGAGGTTGTCTTTTCCAGATCGATACAATTTAGATGATTTACTTGTTTTGAAAGAAATTAATGATTGCAGAAATCAACTTTTTATTATATGATAATTATACTCTGAATTGCAGCTTCTCCTCCACTTTCACCCACTGATCTTTCCCTGACATTTACTAAACTTTAAGTGCCTGTGATGAACAGGTCATCAAAGCAGACTATTAAGCCATAAGGTCCTTGGGATGCTGTTAACCTTCACATTAAATTGTGTGTGTATGCGTGTGCATATGTGCACATTTTGGCACATTCTGTCAGAAACAACTCATTAAAAGAAAAACATTTCATTTCACTTCTCAGCCAAAATTCATTTCACACGTTGAGTCAGTGAGCTCTGACATATGAAAGCTGATTAGAAAATGCTCATGAGCTCTTGGCCTTCAATCCCATCACTGTTACACTTAATTCTCAAATTGAAGTTGTGTTGCAAATAAATTAGCACTGAGGTGTGCTGCAGAGCTCATATTGAATCAGATGTTTTTCTGCTTATTATGTTCTGTGCATTTACCGTCACTCAAATGCCGGTATGTGATACAGAAATAATCCAAGAACGATTTATTTCAGATTGTGTGTACAGTATTTTATTTTAATGCTAAAGCAGTGCAATAGTTCAGACAAAAAATAAGGGCCCAACGTACGCCCTTGAGGAACTCCTATCTTATCATTACATCTAGAACATTAAACAGATACAGCGCGATAGAAACAGTAACCAAAGCCACAATGAAACTAAACTCCGGAGGATGAGGAAAATCGAATATCTCGGGAAAAGCAGTCATCCGCTCAACCAGTGACATAAAAGATACTTAGACTGAGATTAATATGTCTGATAAACACCTGTTATGTTCCTGTTGAGCAGCACACCTATTGTCAACTGTCAAGGGAAGGTTTTTATGCGATTAGCTTGGGACCACCAGCCTCGATTTAAGATCCACTTGGCTGTTTCTGGAAAGGGGGGATTTGAATTCGATTAGCTGTCCTGACTCCATCACACACAGCCCGTTTCAGAGCAATGGCAGAAAGAGGTGACAAATGGGATATGGAGAGAAAGTGGAAACCATCCTGGCATGTCTTTATCTTCTTCATCTTACCACCTGTTTTTGTCTTCCACAGCTGGACCTTTGTGAATATTGTAGGAATGCATGTATTTGTTCTCTTTATTTTCATGCTGTCATGTACGATACACCCAAGGTTCATGTTATCCTGGCAATGGATGTGCTAGATTATATGGCTCGTGCTACACAACTGCAAAAGTGTCTAAATATTAGTAAACATCTTCTCTTGCTCTTACTGATGGTGAAGACTTTACTTGTCCATTCTTGTAATACTGCTAAAATGAATGATACAACAATTTGTGCAGGTTGTTAAACACATGCTATTGCTTTTCTATTAAACTGGATTTATGGTTTTTGCCTGTGAGGCAAAGATTAAAAGATCCTAGTTATATTTTGAGACAAAAATATGTGATGTTAGGATTAGGGCTTTGCCCATTAAGTAACCACTGAGGAACCCAGTGTTGCTTTTTATAAACACTGGGAAAACAGAAATAGGGCCCTATCTTGCACCCAGCGCAATTTACTTTGTCAGTGACGCATGTATCATTCGTATTTTGCATCGGCGCACAGCGGGTTTTTCCCTCCACAGACGCACGTCGGCAAACTAGGGAATGAACTTGCGCTCCCTGGGCGGTTCAGCGCTAAAAAGGAGGCGTGTTGCGGCACAAACCATGCCTGATGCTATTTTGCAGTTTCAAAAAACGCGTTGCGCGTGGTTCATTATGCTATTTTAAGGGCGTATGCTTGATCATAATGTATAGCGTGCACAACGCACACACACTTTGCTTATCTAATCTATACAGATGCAACAGTTATTTTTGAAAATCATAAATTGTTACAATAAAAAATATTAACACATGAGATAAGGGGAATCATAGTGGTGAGCATTGTGGTGATAGTTTGTATTTATTGTGTGGCTGCGTTAAAAAAATTCTCATGCAAATAACGATTAAAATATTTTCATAAGTTTGTTGTGTGGCTGTATTATGTTTATTTTATGTAAATAATAATTAAAATGTTTTCATAAGAAACCTTAATGTATATGAACTTGATTTGTAAGTTTTCTTTGGGGTTGGACCTTGCTTGCATTTCTTGGGTCCGATTTCAAAGCCCCAAAACCCTTTCAGCGGTGAGGGTGGACGCAGATCTGTGTAGAGGCAGATCCACCTCCCGTTACACGGCGTGCCCGACTTATGCTGGCAAGCTTGGGATTCCCCCGTCTCCTGACATCATTGTAGCGCTTGGCGCAACGATGGGGATGCCAGCTGATGAGACAAATGTGGCTATTTCATCTCACGCCTGTTTAACCTACGCTGATTTGGGCGGGTTTCTCCTATCCCCATACAAAACAACTTCTCTGTCTTTGACTGCTCTTACAAGAACGTCGGTCTCCTCGGCTGTGAACCGCTCCTGGCGTGCGCCTGGTAAATCCGTCATAATAATAGCAACCCGCCATGGGACTTGCGCCCTTGCATTTAAAGGGAATGTTGGATAGCGTTCTGATTGGTTTATTTGACGTTACGCCCAAACCACACCTATGAATAATGAACCTACTTCAGACCAACCCCTTATTGATTTGGGCCTGGCGCAAGAGTTATTTCTCCCGCCGGGAAAATAGCAACAGCGCCCAAGATCCGCCCACAAAGTCACTTGCGCGTTGCGCTTCGCACTTGCGTTTCAGATCGTTAAAATAGGGCCCATAGTGTTAAACAGGCGTAAAACTGTAGATCAGACAGAAAAAGTGAGAGAGGTCACAAGTAAAATTGACAGATAATTATGCGAAGCACTTTGGGAGAGCGACTGAGTAACCACCCAGAAAACCTCCAAAACGACCCCACCTATCATTAATGAGCGTTTCTAATAATTGATACTAATGAGAATTAGAAGCTGTTGACAGGTCTAAGGAACGATGGGACAGGAATTTGATAGAGGGATTTGAAAGAGTGATTGATGTAAAGTTTCACGCCTGTCTGATCGTGATGCCACGAACATGCTGATCTCAACTCTTTTACTCCACTGATGATAATTACGTGATCATGTTTTATTTTCAAGATGAATCGCTGCTGATTTCCAATTATCAAGGCATTAATTAATACACAGCTCCACAATCACTCATATTATGTCTTATACAACAGTGGAGCTAGAAGCCTCTGAGGGCCAAAGATAAGAGTGTAATTCTTTTAAAGTGTCAACAAAACTCCGGCAGCTTTATGATCAAAACAAAATTCTGAGCCTACTTCAGTAGACAACTTTTGCAAAGATAAAGTAACCTTTCTGAGAGCCAGTCACAACAAATACATTACAGGCAATATATATCCTGTATATAGTACAGGTATGCATGTGCACTGTGGGATGACAGAAATACCATGTCAGTACTAAAGTAATATAAATGTTTAACTAGTCTTTGTATAACATCCACTAAACTTTACTGTTGTGGACACATGTTGGTTATTGAGGGCCACAACTTAGACTAGTGTAGATGATAAAAGCCCAATAAATGCACACTCTAAATTCTGCTGGGTTATTTTAAATCCAAAGCTGGGTAAAAATTGAACAGAACACATGTTGGGTTATAAATAAACCTATTCTGGGCTGTTGTTAACCCAACCATGAGTTGAAACAACCCAGCATTCCATTGAAACAACCCAGCATAGGTTTATTTATTATTTAAAAGGACAGTAAGTATGATTTACCCCCATCTAGTGGTGAAATTGTATTTTGCATTCAAACGAATAGTGCTCTTCCAAATGCGTGTTGCAACTACGGTAGCCGTTATGTAATCACTGATCTCCTTGTCCGTTTCAGCTGGTTCAAACGCATTGGCAGGCTAGTGTTTTTGTCCCTCTCTGCTGTTATAGTTAACCAATATGGCGGAATGACATGAAAGCCTCTTTGGACTTACCCGTTCAATGTAAGTAAAGAGAAGATATTCTAAGCTTACAAAGAAAAGTCAGATCACTGGCAGAGGTCATTTGATACCAACAAGGACATATTTATGAATAAAGACATTGATTTTGATTAATAAAACACTTAAAATCCTACTTACAGTCCCTTTTAGGATAGCCCCTTGAGAGGCAACATCTCTGTTTCAAGGGGGTCCTATTTATTAACCCAACATGTGTTCTGTCCAATATTTACCCAACACTGGGTTGGAGTGCAGTCTAAAAAATGCTTGGTTATTTTCAGTGATGGGTCAAAAAGGGACGAACCTAACACGTTGGGTTGTAATTTAACCTATGCTGGGGTGTTTTAACCCAAAATGCTGGGTTGTTTAAAAGAGCTCTACAGTATTTTCCTTTTCATGATTTTACATTTCTTTAGGTGTGTAAGTGTTAGGCCCAATTCCACCCCTCCCCCAACCTTGCACCTTCCACTACCCCTCCATTTAACGCCTTCACGTGAAGGGCTAGGTATGTCCCAATTCTTTTTTTTAGTTAGAGGGGTAGGGGGAAATAGCCCTTCGAATGAAGATTTTTCAGGACCTCACTTCAAACAAAGGGGTACGAAATTTTCCAACATGGCTGGTCACCTGAGAATAATTCAAGTCTTTATTCACATGAATAAAGTTTTTTAATGAAACGTGAAATAATCATTTGTTTTATGTTCATTCAATCTTGTGCTCATATTTATAGTCATGTAATAAACAATAATGCTAAAGTTTTCGAACATATCCTGCGTTACTAATTGCACAATAATACTCAACCTAAACAACTTCCGGAGCACAACCGCTTCCAAGTTCCACGTGACTGAACGTGTCCTTGTTCGCTCATCTGATCGCGTCCCGGTTCCCCCGGTTTGATATCGTTCCGGTGCTTCAGATTGCCAGTCCACCACAGTGATTGCGAACAGACAGCAGAAACCATAATATGAATAGACGTAGGGAGACAGCATCTGAATCGCAAACTGAGGGTGCTGATTTTGGGCTTCCAGGGCCACTTTTTTAGGCTGTAACTAAACTTACAGTATATGGCTACAGGTGAAGGCGGCATCTTTTATGTTTGTGATAAACATTGCATCTACTTTGACGTAGGACGTATGATGTCATAAAGGTCTAGTAGTGGTGTCCCATTTCTTGGGGGAATATTTTTAACCCTTCCCCTTGTCCCTTGAAACAGAGTGAAAAGGGGATGAGGGGTAGTAGAGGTATAAAATAGAATTAGACCTTAGTATATGTTAACAATCTGCAAATGTATAAATCCCAAAGTCTATGATGACGAAAGTACATGTATGGGCTCGTATTGATAAGGTAGTAAAGACGATATTACCACCTGTATTTTTTTGGGAGCTGATCTTCCAAATATAGTAAGGAGCATCACATTTCCATCACACTTGAGGTTTTCGGCCAATTGCAACGCACTGGATAGCTTGACAATAACAGCCCACTATGCTTTTCAGAACAATGAGCTTAGTACAAATCGACATGTTTCAGAAAGGGGCATAGAGGAGCAACAATAATGCAATGTATGGTATGCAAAAAATAAAGTGTTTTTCGAACCATAAACCATGTAAACACAATCATTGTGGCAATCATTTTGCTAGATAAGACCTTTATGCCTCGGTTGGGATCGTTTAGAGCCCTTTGACGGTGCATTGAAACTTTAAGTCCACCATATGGAGAAAAATCCTGGAATGTTTTCCTGAAAAAAACTGAATTTCTTTTCGACTGAAGGAAGAAAGACAAACATCTTGGGTGGCATGGCGTAAAATAGTAAATTATAGAAAAAAATTAGTAATCATGTAACTAATGCCTTTATTAATATAAGAAAATGAGACCTTAGTGTAAAGTCTTAACAAAATATCTGTTATAGTAAAAAGCCTATGTGTCCACTGACCAACTTTAACTCTCTCTACATTTTGTTCATACGGTCTCAATTTGCCAAACAGTCACTCCAGACTGAGATGGGGTCACTGCTCTGGGAACAGGAGAACAATCCCTTCCTGACAGAGTCACAAACCACTCAAAGTCATCTGTCCAAATGCTGGAGAAATTCCAGTCTGATGGATGCAATGGGGAAAAGAGAGTTCAATGTGATGTCCATGAAGTTCCCAACAAGCCAGGGGTCATTCAAAGCAGTCAAGATCGATTCATCGCAGGGAATCATGGGCAGGCAAGAAAACAGCAAACTTGTTTATGCAGAGCTTAATCCTAGCAGCCATCTTGCGGGACAAATCCTGAAGCATGACATTTCTATTTGTTTGTGCCAGTTGCAATTTCTCTCCATTTTCCCGAGTTAGAACTGACAGCGTTAGGAGAACCACACCACCCATGTTATTCTTCACCCATGTGTGCCCTAGCTTACTAAAGCAACACCACCTAGCATTTTTTTATGTACAGTAAAAAAACACATTTGTTTCGACCAAGCTCATTTACTTTTAAAGCTACAGACATGAAAACAGAGCTTTTTTGGGCATGCTATAACAAATGATATGTTGGGTATTCTAAGCTGAAACGTTACAGACGCATTGGCACAACTGGGACGTATAGTACATCTTCTAATAATCCAATATGTGCACTTGGTCATCTGATTTACAGGAGCGGTAGAGTGCCACTAGCAGATAAATGTAGATGTGCTAATTTCTCCCCTCAGGTCTGGATCCTAGCTCAAGAGAAATTGTTCTTGGAAATTGTTCTCCACTTCAGAACCGACCATTTAAGCCCAGTATAGATGATGTTCTCTGTAGTGCCCACATATCCTCAGCTGACTCGGAGAGGAGGAGCAGACGACATTATGAATAAACCATGGACACATGATTAATATGCTGAAATCAGTCACATGCCCTCTTATCTTTCCCTATCCACTTTAACATGCCCTCCTTTTATCATTGTAGTGCGTGTCAGCGTTCGATGTTGATGTGGTATCAGTACATTGAAGTTGTTTGTGCTCGCACAGCTGCTAAGTAAAGCTGGTAGTAAAGATACAGCTTGTTTGGTCATATCACCATTTCATGGGCAAATGTACTGACTATGGGCTAAAAATACAAGACACACTGCTTGTTCATAATGGCGCAGTAGAGCTGTCACCACCAGCTGTTATCCCCTTTCCCTGCTAAACCTTTTGCCCACTCCTTGACCTACTCCCCACAGGGATCCTTCAAACAGACTGGCACTACTGAGCAGTTTACTAATGTGTTTCGTGGTGTGAAAAAAAATAGTGAGTGCTGACAATAAACATTTTGGTTGTTTTGCTGTGATTCAGAACTCTGTGCACCTCAAGCTTCAATGTGGCTCAGTGTAAAAACACTTTAGCAGTGACATTGGTTTCAAACGTTTTAAATCTACCAGCTATATAATTTTTGAATGGGTAGTTATGGACTCATTTAACTGTATGTCACACACCACACAAAGTGCACTACATGTGAAGTACACAAGGACCAATGCTCAGTCGATTGTAACAAAATTTGGCATTGGCATTCTTATTTTGATTTGAAACTTTGTTGTAAGTAAACTGTGTATTAATGACTTGAATGCAGTGATTTAAAAAATGGTCCTGCCTGCGATAATTGCTACATGGTATATTAGCATCATGTAATACAAAGGGCAGCTGCAGAGAGATGAAACGTTTGTTTATTTTAGAGGATAAATTCACCTCACTGATCTGACAAGAAGGATGTGTTCAGGACGATGCTGGGTTGTACCTCACATTGGCATTTTTCCATGGGTGGGGAGGTAAAAGTCATTGGCTGAAAGCAATTAAACAGCACTCTGGTGAAAGATAATGCATGTCACCTTTATTCACATAACGTGCTTGAAGCTAGGTGAAGGTGCTTTGTCCTTATAAAGCTTGACCTTAAACCTTACAAATAATTTTAACATTTAAAAGAAACATAAATAGAAGAATTAAAATGTCAAACTGCAGTTTAAACGAAGCAGGTGCATTTAGAAATATAGTGTAAGTAGAGGGAGTAAATGATGTTGCAACAGCAATAACCTAACCACATTTTTCAATAATACAACAGTAACTTAGCTGTCATGCAGTATATGCTTTGTTTTGTTTTATATAATGCTTTATCTATATTTACTTAAATTAGTTTTTGTATTTTGACAAGAATTTTACATACATTACGGTGTCATCTATGTTTTACTTTATCTGGTCAGTTTAATGCTGTTGGTAAATACTATTCATGAGGACCGTTTTGTGGACTTAAGTTGTGTGTGCTGGGTAAGTCTACACGTTTGTATGTTGTGTCATTTTGATGCTCAGAAGTGTATCATCAATCAGAAAACAGATGGAATGATTTAAGTGTCTATTTGACTTTTGTTTTGGCAGCATGGTGAAAAAGAACGTTTGTTAATATATACCTACAGTGATTAAAAGGATAGTTCGGCCAAAAATGATATTAAACCCATGATTTACTCACCCCCAAGCTGTCCGAGTTGCATATGTCCATCGTTTTTCAGACAAACACATTTTCGGATATTTTATAAAATGTTTTAGATCTTTCAGTTGATTAAATGTAATGTTACGGGGTCCACCCTTAGTCCACGACCTTCAAGTCCAAAAAAGTGCGTCCATCCTTCACAAATTAAAAACAAACGGCTCCAGGATGATAAACATAGGTCTTCTGAGGGTAATCAGCGCAGTGTTGTTGTAGAAATATCCATATTTAAAACTTTATTAACGAAAATAAATACCTTCCGGTAGCGCTGCCATCTTAGTCGCGTCCGCATTCAGGATGAGAGCTTACGCGAAGGCTACTCTGCTGCTGCTCTGTGCCCCCGCCCTCCAAATTTGTCATACGTCACTAAGAAAGTGCGTACACTACGCTAATACTCTCTCCTGAATACAGAGGAGTCTAAGATGGCGGCGCTACCGGAAGGTATTTATTTTCGTTAATAAAGTTTTAAATATGGATATTTCTACAACACCGCGCGGATTACCCTCAGAAGACCTTTGTTTATCATCCTGGAGCCGTTTGGATTTAATTTGTGAAGGATGGACGCACTTTTTTTGGACTTGAAGGTCGTGGACTATGGGTAGACCCCGTTACATTACATTTAATCAACTGAAAGATCTAAAACATTTTATAAAATATCCGAAAATGTGTTTGTCTGAAAAACGATGGACATATGCAACTCGGACAGCTTGGGGGTGAGTAAATCATGGGTTTAATATCATTTTTGGCCAAACTATCCCTTTAAACTAATGCTTACAAAATAAATGAAAAAAGTTATTAAAATAAATTGGTTACATAAATCCATGATTTTATTATTTTTTCCGTGCCCCCTGTGTGCAATAATCATAGATGTAAAACAATGAATTAAAAACAAAGTCGTCTTCTGTGATATCTCAGTAAAAGGTAATGCACCAAAAAAGCAACATCTGCCCCAAACGCAGTAAACAACAAAACTGGACAATGTGTTTCTCTTTCCAGCAAGATGTCATCAAGTTTGTCCCAAAATGCACTCTCATGTGCCTGTGTGAACTCCTGCCTATTGCTTCATAGGTCTACACTTGCTGATGTCACCAAGTCTGGACACACAGAAGGTCCATGAGACCAGAGTGTGCCATTTGAGTCCATTATGTCTTTCGATAGGTACAGTATTGCATACATTTAAAAAGATTATGTATGCAATTCATTTCTATAGTTTTTACACCCCTATGAGCAAGCCAAGGGTGAATTTGAATTGAAAAGATGCTTTAAATAGCTGTGTGTGTGAAAGGTGTTGAGTTATTGTATCCTAAATACCAACGCAGTCCCCTATACTGTACATCTTTACTTTTAGTTTCTTTGTTTGTTAGTTGCAGTGTGTAAAGCTAAAGTTTCAAAGTGGCTTTACTAACACCAGACTGGCATTTTCATGCACACTTGCCAAAAGACAGAACCTCTGCCAACACGTAAATCAGTTATCCAATACGTTAACTCACAAGCACAACAACTGTCAAATGTTAAAAAATGGAGGAGAAAAACATCCTCAGGGGCATTCTGGTTATCCAATCAGGCTAAAGTATACTGATGTCCATTAAAGCTGTGCCGAGCTTTGCTGATCTCAGCAGCAGATTGAGCTGCTGGAGCCCAGGATATACCCTTGAGGGTGTCACATGACACGCACACTCAAAACACCCGCTGGCATGGAGCCAGTACCATAAAACGGTATGTAAAGTACCATACAGTATGAGTCTCGTCACAGATGTCGATGAAGAAAATGAGTTTAAATGAGAATATGCATATAATTGGTCGTGCCAAATGGGAACATGCAGCTTCCATAGGATTTCTCTGTTTTTCAAGGGTTACTCAAGGATACTCGTAAAGCATACAGTATATAGGCACTCATACATCTCTTCACTCATGGTTAGTAAAGAGATGAATGAGCAGTGATGAAGACTTGAGCCAGGAGTAATTAAAGACTGACATGCAGTGAAGCATCTTATAGGGGCTTAAAGACACCCAGAAAATATTGAAGAATGCAATTTTCTTTTTTTCTTTCTTTCTTTCTGTTGATGCATATCCTATTTATACAAGAATTTAGTGCTTGATATATTAAATGTTCCCTTTTCTAAATAGCCAATAGCCTTTTAAAGGGAATTTTATTGCACAAAAACTTGCAATAAAACCTGTGAATAACAGCATGTCATCAATATTTTTGGTTAATTTTCCCCAAAGACAAGGACTGTACATTTTAAATGTATATATTTGCTAAGATGGAATATGAGCTGGAGATTTCCTCAGAATCCACAGGCAATTTCCACTGAATAAGAAAGACCATCATTCACAAATTCTACCCATCCCGTCAGAGGTGAGATTATACGCTGGTGATAATAATCTCTCAACCGCTAGAGATTTTCATTTATCAGGCTGTAGAAATATATGAGCGCAGCTTTCAGTGGGCATGGCTGCTTGAAATTTTGGCACAAGAAAATACAATGCTTGATGTTAAAAGAGTTATTAAAAGGGCCATAAAGCCATGTCTGACATGCGGCTTGCCGTGTGCATGCGCTCTTTGAAGAGCACTCGCTGTAATTCAGGTGTATATCTGAAAGGTCAAATACACAAATTTATGTCAAAACTCCTCTCATGGTGAGTTTAAATGTAAACACGATTCAGTTATGTGAACATAAACAGTTGGGAATAAATTGGATGCGTGTCAAAATACTGTGCCATAAATCTGTGCAAGAGGTATGGATTCATTATATTTTGACACGCATCCATTTTTTTCCCTGTTATTTACATTCTCATAAATCTTTTAGCTCCATTAGGCTGCTTTGGGGACATCATCATTTATAAAAACACTATACTTAATAGTAAGTTTTTTCTTTAACTTTTTTAACTGCAAAACATTTTCTGTTAGGGTGACGGTTGGAGTGGGGTAAGATTTATAACTAGCGGTGTAAGACAATAACGTAGTTTTACAAACATATCTTACATACTAATATGCATATTGAGACAAAACAATGTCACTGATATATGTTAAGATATGTCAGGGCTAATGAAGGCAGCTCAAATTTAACAAAATGTTCAACAACATATAAACAACATATATAAACAACATATATTCCCACGCAAAATAGCCAATATATTCACAGGTCTGACTACACAATAACTGTTAACAATTGAACTTTGTGCAAAACTGTATAATAATTTAAGTTTATAAGTTTGTTTGAAACACATCCTATTCAGTAATTTCAGTATTTGTAAATTGCTCTCTAACATGTTAAAAATCTAAAGCAGTCTTGTCCATTGATAGCTATGCCAAACATTTACTGTGGTATCAATGGTAAATGTCCACCTGTTGAACTATTTCTACTGTCACACGGTATAAATCATCATGTGTCCCAGTGTCTGTGTAATTGGCAGAGGCATGGTGGGAGAATGTGAAATTGATCGAAAAATACATGTACTGTTATCTAAATCATATTAACACACAAACACAAGGAAGGTGGGCGAAGTGTATACATTTTAACACTTAATCATTCGTTTATAAATGTCATTGAATTACCCGTGTGCATGTAGCATTTCAACTATACAGTTATTTTCTGTTTAATGTGTTTTCTGTCTGTAAAGATAAATGCGTGGAGACTGTGTGCGCTGTGTTTAGATTAGACTTGTTCACTGGAAGCCCTTTGTGGCTGTTTCTTTTATGTAGTACCACAGGACCCTACCTGCCCCAACACATGCATTAAAACAGCCCCACAAATTACTTTCCCACACGCTGTGCATGCCTTTCCCCATCCCACTGCTAACAGTTTATTTATCTGAAGGCTGCACACATTATTGTTCTCTCACATCTCGCAGGAACTACATCCAACTCTTTCACCTGTACACATTTTTACACAAGGGGCCTCATTAACAAAGCGTGCATAAGCACAAAACCGGGCTGAAAACATGCATACGCCACTTCTCACACAAAGGTTGTGATCTATAAAAAAAAAAACTTGAAATGAAAAGAATGTGCGCACCTATAAGCAAACTCTGACCCATGCGTACGGACATTCTGGAGACAATTAATGGGAATTGGCGACACAAATGGCGAGAAAGTGAACTGAAATCAGATAGAAGAAAGTAAATATGACAAGAATGATTATAAGTATTGATAACACACACACATGTTTAATTTCACTCTACATTAGATTCACATTATCATGGCATCATGACAATGAAATCCAATGCACTTGTACTGAGTAATAATTGTTTTATAAACATCTTCTAAAATTCAATTTAAAATCAAAAATCTTTTTAAAAATGTAAAAAGACTCCACTACGGGAGCGCGAGATGGCCCGACAGACCTATAGCATACGTGTACAAGTTAATGCAAGTCTGTTAGGTTAAAGGAAATTACTACTTATGTTTTTAAATGTAAATGATTAATTTTTTTATATGTCTGCTGTTGGTAGAGCTGAGGAGAACGCTCGTGCTGCTGGAGAACAGTACGCATATAAAGGGAGCAGAAAACACATATCTATTTTATTTTAATGATACCTCTCATTTATGCTGTGATTCTTGCAAGGTGTACGATATAATTGCTGTAAAAATATATAATGCTGCGCTGATCCCTGTTTGAAATGCTGCCTGATTGAAATGCTGGAGGATTACAATGGCTTGCGTTTATTGGCCGAGCACATTTAGCTTATAAACTAACAATTGGATGCCAGACTCTTTAATATGCAGATCAGCATTAAGGGGGTGATTTGCATTGACTATTTATGGTTAAAAATGGGTGTGTATAGGGTGGGATATGAGGCAGATTCACATACGCAGACTTTCAGGTGATCTTTGATTTTTAAATGGAACATTGCTTGCTGGTGTGCGTACACATGGTTTTATAAATCAGAATAATTTTTGCGTACGCTATTTTTTGCTTTTGTGCATACGTAGACTTCAGGATCATACGTTTTTTTTTTCAAATGAGGCCCCTGATCACTTCATGTGTTTTCTTTAATATAGATCTGATTTGTTAAAACTGTTCCATTTACATTCGGCCACATAAATGCATCTTGGCTAAATGGATATCAATCCGATCTTCTATTCCAGCGCAAAATGCAAATACACTATTCATTCCTCCCCCTTAAGAAACTTACAACGATGCTTATGCGACAAAAGGCAGCATGCACCTACTGTATGTTGAGCAGGGGACGTATGTCTGCTTGCTCAGCACGAGCTGGAGCACACAGTACATAGCAGCAGGACCATGACAGGGAAAAAGAACTTAACAAAAGCTGTATTTCTTTGTTTAATCAAGTTTGTCATTGGACTATTTTATTGGTTATAGGAAGTTTTTTTACTCACTGTCATCGCTCTATGAAGCAGCGAGCGTGTCGCCTTTGTTTGTTAGCCTTTGTTCATCATCCAGATGTATTTACACTCGACCAGTTTTGTCTGAAATGCATCCTAGACCACCTCCTGAAGTGGTCTGAGCGATCGAATATAAATCAATCTTGAAAACGTTTCGGAGGGCATTTACTGTACACTTGGTCTTTTGATGATCAGATAGCTCTCCGATCAAAGAATGCATGAATTGACCAGGTGTAAAAAGGCCCTTAAAAACATACATCTATCTGGCTGCACTCTCTTGCAGTACTCTCACAGTGTACGTGTGGAGCCCTTACCTATCCCTCAAGTTTATCTCCAATTTTAAGGAGCAATTTTAAGGCTATTGCACCAACTGAGTGTGGCTATAATATAATATTAATGTTATAGCTTCATGAAAACATTTGCGGTCTTTTCAACAACATACACAATGAAGCTATGAAAGCAATTAAATTATTTACATATTAGTAGCTCAGAGCTGCATACTAGTACCAGAAAAAAAGTACATATTAGTATAAATTGTATGCTTATATGTACCTTAATAGTACATGATAGGTCCTTTTTTTAAAGGTATTGCACCAGGACAGCTTGGGACCACCATTTTTCTAATAGTGTACGTATCTGCTAACTAATGAGAATTTTTTGATAGATGGTCTAATTATGCTTTTATAAGTCGCTGTAATTCCCCTATCCTGTTATTCATTCCCTGCATGCTGTTTTTCTCTTTATCATATACTCAAGCGTAGTTGGACACTTGAACATTTGAGTTTACTCGCTTCATTCGCGTGTAAAAGCTGTGTGTGAAATTCTAGTCATTTGAGAAATTCATGTGGAAATTTGCGTCATGGGAGGAGCTTCTGCGACTCCGCTGATACTCCGCTCGCTTCCTGTAATCACGTCACTACTACAGCAAGGTCCTGATTGGTTAAGTTCAGATTTTTCAACTAGCGCGTTTCCCGCGACAACGCTCAATTCACCAGGACACGCCAACCGCGCCGCAGGATGCCTAATCCCGTTTTTGCATTGACTTTACATGTAAATCACTCGCGCTTGCCGCCTCTACCCCTGCTGGTGTGAACCCTGCATAAGGTCCAGGTTGCTTTCTCTTCTCAATCCTTATGGCTGGTTGGACAGTGGTCGGTGTACTGTACTCTTAAACACACATAGCCAGGTCAAGCGGCTCTGATAGATTAAACACTCTTCAGTTATTTATTCCTGTTCTTTACTTTACAGGTATGTGATCTATCTCTGATGCTGACAATTACTCCATCACTGAAACCACAGAGGTTTGATAACTAGAGTATGAGCTGCAGTCACAGGCTTAATTCACATTCTGATCACATTCTGTGATAGCGGCTTTAGTGAGACTGAAATCTGAGAAGCGGAGCGCTTTATATTTTCTGTTTATATTTTCACCTGTTTTTCGGCTGCCGAAAATATTTTGCCGAAAATGGCATTATGAGCCTGCTAGCGGTTGCCATGGTATTAACTTTAGTAATGGCATGCCACCAAGAGACTTTCTTCTACAGCAGCCTAGCTGTCAGTGTGAATAGGGATGGAAAACTGGACAGTTTTCCTCTTTTCACTTCCATCATGAGACAAGGTTCACGAGACAGCAAATCCCTGAAGGCATTACTAAATGGACACATTCACACATACTGTACTATATGTCTTGTCTAAAACCAATCACTTATTCTCTACACTTACCACTACTTGTTCAAAAAAGACAGCCACGTTATGAGAAAAAGTAAATATAAATGTATTCAGACGAAAAAAGGGGCAGGGAGTGCCGAGATCACGGCAAATGTTGTCACAGGATTTGTGGCACGGTACAGCCAACTAAATGTCTCTTTACGCCCGTGTATAGACCTTTCTCACAACTTCTGTATTTATGACCGGAAATACGCAATCGTCACGGTAATCTACTTCCTCCGCAGTCAAGGCAATGTAAAAAGCAGTATCTGTTCCATTAATTCATGTTGATGGTGAAGTTAGACAGAAGTGGATTCAGGCTATCCGGCGAGATTAAGGACCTAACTTCACCATAAGAAAGGGGAGCACTTATGTATGCAGCAGACAGTTCACTAAAGACGACTACATTTTAGGGCTCACAGGTCGCCGCTAGCAATCAAATGCTGTCTCTACCAATTTTTCTTGGAACTAGTTCACCTCGACACACAAACTTACGATCACAGACATTAGCAGACAAAAATGTTAACTGATTATGATAGTATCTGGCTAACGTTATTGTTGCTACACATAAGACGTTCACTTGGACAACCATAGGCAGTAAGTGAAGGTAATTGGTACCATAATGCTTCATTCAAAGCAGACTATAATGTTTTAGTAAGGTAGTCTATATCATCTACTATACATACATTATGTGTAAGTGGACACGCTTATAATGTGTCGTTTTAGTTAACAGTTCAGTAACAGTTAGACTCGCTCTCTACTTACCTAGAAATGTATGGACAAATTCTTCATTAAAAAAGTTTTCCTCCATTAGTCGTGTCACATCAGCAAATGTAATATTTGGCAAATCCGTTAACGAAGTTGTGTAGACTCTCCGATCCATTTTAAACTTGCCCGGGTTTATGTTTTTCTAGTGTGTTGACGCTTGACAGGAACTCCGCTTTCAGGACGATTACGTATTTCCGGTTACTGTGAGAAAGGTCTATAGAGACTTAAGGTGGTCGCACACCGGTCAAGTCCCGTCTAGGACAACTCGGAGGTATCTTACACCTGAAGTGCACATTAAATAGCGCGAGCTTAGTCAGATGCCGTCTACTTCAAAATGCAAAATATACGTTAGCAGCCAATGTTAATCGTTAATGATTTGGGACAAATATGATGTTATTTAATGTTAAACTATGTGAGTGGCGCACTGTGGCATGACAGGGATTTGAGCAAGTAGCAGGGTGCCGCGGAAAGGTGCCACCTGTTGGCGTCGGTGTGTGTATACTCATTGAAAACAATATGTTCGATTTTTTTAAAACGGCGCTTAGCTGCGTGTCCGGTGTGCGACCCCCTTAAGGACCCAAGCTTACATTTTTGTCTGGTACTTACTGCATATTCTGCAACATCACAACAATTTAGGAGTAAAAAACAGATTTTGGCAAAATACAGATATGACCTACGGTAATTTAAGTCACAAGAGTTAAAAGCGGTCAAAAGAAGGTCATCTAGTCAGTGAAGAGTTCAGGGCAGCTGTCAAACCCTCACGCGTGAGATAACCGCTCATCACTTCCACAATTTGACAAGTCCTCAATCACGAAGGGATGTCAACTTCTCCATGTCAAAACAAGCATTAGGCGGATGCGAATGAATCCCTGGCTGTGTGTAATCTCATGAAAGAGCAGGTTGTGCATGTGGAGTGCTTTCTATCATGCAGGTTTGACAGATCAAAGAGGACAGCTTCTGCTTGTCATTCACAAGTTGTCACAGTATTTTCCTAAAAGCCACGGTGGTGCCACCACTTCATCTAGCCCTGCAACAGCTGCACTTTTGCCCAAATAAATGATCCGGGACAGACAAAAAAATGCTTGTCTATTAAAATGACAATACCCCTTGAGTGTGACCCCCAAGTCGGCCCTGCGTCTCAACAGGCTTCGCAATGACAGCTGCCACGCACCATGTTTCTTTTCTGTGCTGTTGGACATCTCAGAAAGAGATCGATTTTCTTTTCTCCTCTGTGTGCTGTTTCCCAATGCCTGGCAGTTTATTTCCCAACTGCACTATGATTGTGGCGACTGCAGAGTCTTCTGGGTAGAATACAATAACATGCTCTTCCTTTGATTTTGTGAGAAACCTATGTGTCACCTTAGGAGGCACTATTACCCCATTTTTTAAATGTTAATTGTTCCCCATTGCAGCATTTCTGCAAAGCAATATCATAAACAGTTTCCAATTTTTATTTATCATTTTACTTCTGTTTCTGGTTCTCCTGATAAAGATGAATACCAACAACAAACGTTTCGAAATGTGTTGAAAAAGCACTTCACAAGCTGAATATAATTGCAGGGCTCGACAAGTCATCGAGTGCTTTCACGCAGTGTTAGAGATCTGATTCATTGTTTATATCGCATACAGCAAGTGTTCAGAACTGAAGAGCTGTGGCATTAACTCGTCCCTTTTTTCTTCATCTGATAATAATGCAAATTATTAGATCTATTTGAAAATACACCTCAAGCCAAGCGGAGTCAGATGAACCCCTTCCAGTCTGGGTGATCTGCGCTGAAGGGATAAATCTCCTTCTTCAAATATTCTTTATTCAGGTACCAGACACTGTAATTTCTGCTATAAAAGATTGAAGTTAAGAAGGTGACCCATAATGAACCCAAATATATGCACTGAAAGTCCTAGAAACTGTGTATAATTTAAAGCGGCAGTGTGGACCAGTGTAGATCAACACCAGTGGCACAAGTACTGGATGAGAAAAGTGGAGAAATTTGATATTTTGCAGTCAGATTATTGTGTAAATGTTCAAACAGGCTGGCTCACAACGTAATTGAAATATTCCTAAATGAATTAATATTGAATCAAAATGAGAACTTGTGAATCAGAATCGTGTCGAATTGGGAAATCACTGGCACTACTCAACCATAGTATTTATCCACCAGGACCAATTGATTGTCAAAAGCGTACATTTTTTATCCCACTAAATTCTTTTTTAATTTATGAGGACACACACATCCTGATTCTAAAGCCCTTTTCACACAGACTTTATGGAAAATACATAGAAAATGTGTCCGGGATCGTTAGATTTTTGGTTCATTCACACTGCCAATGATTTGCCGGAATCTGTGTTTTCGTTCACACAGATGCCATTAATATCGTGAAAAGAGAGGTGACGTTAAGTCCTGCACTGGGTTGTTCCCTTTCAATACGGTTCACTTCGCATTGCGTCAGTTAGCTGACGCTATGGGGGGGAAACTCCTGTTTACTCCGTGACTGAAGCCTATTGGTTAACGTCTGTACAAAGTACAGACCAATGACGTTTGAACCCGCGCGCGGGAGGAACGCGTCCCTATATAAGCGCGGTTCAATCGTCAGGAGCTCATATTATTTCTCCTTCAGCGCGAACCTCTCGCTGCTCCGAAGAAAAAGAAGCCTTACCTCGCCGTTGACAAAAGCCCTGCAGCGGAGTCCAGGCCTAGCGTCTTCCCCTGCCGTTTTCCGGCTGAGAACCGAAGATAGCAGAGTCCAGGTCTAGCGTCTTCCCCTGCCGCTTTCCGGCCGAGAATCGAAGATAGCCTTCGCTTGCCGTGGTACGAGCCCTGTGCAGCGGACACACGCCTGACGAGGTCTCCCCTGCGGCCGCCCGGTAAGATCAATACTTTTAATATAAAGCTATAAGCTAAAAGAGCAGGCGCTGTTGTAATAGCGTCCAGCACAGCGGCTCGGTGAGCCTCTCTGCTATGAATTTCCTCCGAGCGCGTTACTGGTCTGGCACCTCCCACGCCGGGACCGCGCTTATGCTTTGGTTGTCTTATCCATGTTTCGTGCTCTCCCTGCTGTTCCTCTCTCGCCGGGATGAACACACGGCGAGCCATGAGACTAGATGGATGCATAGACAAGCACACACGGACTAACCCCCCCTGTGTTCTGTCACACCGCAACCGTTCATGCTTACAGAGTCCCTTCGCTCCTTTCACATTCAGTGGCGAGATCTCTGGCACATATATTAATCCCCCGAGTGCATCGGGTGATACCGTCACGACGCATGGCTGTTCTGTCTGTGTTGCTGCTCCCCTCTGCCGTTTCTCTCTTGTTGAGATGAACAAGCGGGGAACCGTAGACCTGGATAGATGCATACGACAAGCAAACACGGGCGGTCTGCCCCTGTCTCTGTCATAGCACAGCCACTCGTGCTCCACGCTCGCGGAGTCCCTCGCTCCTTTCCCCACAGTGGTGAGGTCTCTTAACGGCTTAGCTAGCACGCGGTATTACGGCTCGCTGCCTCTAAATGCAGCTGTCCAGTGTTCAACGATTACAGAGCTTCATGCCCCTCCCCTCCTGGAGCGGCGCGATCTCATTCGTCTGCTCGATAGGGCCGATTCGCCGCTATTGGAGCACCAAGAACACTCATTATAAGAGAGCTTCATGCCCCTCCCCTCCTGGAGCGGCACGATCTCATTCGTCTGCTCGATAAGGCGGACACGCCTCTATTGGAGCGCTAAAACACTTATTATAGAGCTTTACTGGCCTGAGCCGATCTCACTTCAGATAGCTCATTTTTCGTCTGCCTGGTCATTTCTCTCTGGTTTAGACGGAATCAGAGGCAGAACGAATTTGTTTATAATATACTGAGGCCCGAATACCTCCCTTTATTCAGTCCCGTCCTATATCAGTGCGCTGAATATTGGTACATTCTTATATATATATACCCGGTTTTTCTGCCCTTTTAATAAACGGCAAAACCGCGGGCCTCGCGGCAGACTTCCTCTCTGCGATGGGTTCAGTCTGACATTAAACTACCTAGACATACTACCCTGCTCCGTGAGCCGTTCGGTCACCGTCACTACTGAGGCTTGTGCACCTGAACGGCTGAGCTCTGGTCTCCGCAGCATAGCTGCATCAACAGAGAACGCAACTGTCTGGGAAAAAGGGGTTATGTCGCGCCTCGGCTGGACTGCCCTGAAATGTTTTCTGTGTGCTGTTTATCCAAACATACTGTGTAATACTGTCGGCTATGCGACCTCACTATAGTGGCGAACGGTATTTAATTCCTCTAAAAAGAGTAATTTCCGTGCTTACTATACTGTGTATTGACACCCACGGTTGTACGGTGTCTCTAAACACTTTATCGCCTTACTGACAAGCAATCAGTAATACGCACACACGGCCCGCTGTCCATAATTCTATCGACGCTAGCCGAAAAAACCCCGGTTTGGCCATATACTGTGTATTGACACCCCACGACTGTACGGTGTCTCTAACACCTTTCTGCCAAATTCGCTCGCAGCCCACCTCAGTTTCTCCGCTACGATGCTGATGGCGCAAACGAGCACGGTCTTACGGCTGTTATTCTCTCTTCCTAGAGGAAGGACAGCCTCAGACTTTTGCATGGCTCCAAGCGTTTGAATCGCGCCCTCTCCGGACGGCCACTCAAAGGCTTACAGCCAAGCGGTTTATGACGTTTTTCGGCCATATAGCTGATTTATATTAGCGGATCCGAAGACGCTCACACCTCCGCTCCAATACTCGGAGATATTAAGGGTAATATCAACCTCAAGTGAGCTTGCTACCCGCCACAATAAGTTTCAAAGCTTAAAGCGCGCGCACAGTCAGACGCGCGCGGCATCTCGTTTAAGACGGGCGCACGTACCCCTCTAACGAGCCTCAGAAAGCTGAATATCGTGGCATTCTGTTCATAAGTCCACTTCAGTTTGACTAAGCAAAGGTCCCGCCCCGAGCTGACGGCCGGGAAGCTTGCTTAAGTTACACACTGCTGCATGAAGTGCTGTCATTACGAGCTAGCCCAGCATTTGCTGTGGGTTGAACACGCTTTACGACGGCAATCAGCCTTCGGCGCGTGGAACGCCGTTTGTCTCATATAAATCACCTTGTACTGTGAATACGGTACATTAAGAGGATGATTCAGCACTGCAGCACTCTCGACCGTGTTATTGTGATAATGCGGTCGGGCAATCTACGGTGGTTTCATTATTTACCGAACCAGACTGAGATCTCGCCCCCTGAACAAGCTGACGAGTCATCTCCTTTATAAACTCATTGCATCGCTTTATAAGCTATGTTCAATCAGAGTGATACGCATCTCATGCTTAAACTACCAATATTAACCCATTACGATGGGCGTGCGGAGATGGCATCCGTGGGACACGACCTACATTACGTGCCTTATGACACATTGACACAAGCTGCTAGGACCCCTTTCACGAGGCGTCCTTATGCACAGTCTGATCCATTCTGTCTAGTGACATTTGAAAGTCAATACCCCCCGCGAATCGTGGGTGGAACACTTTTCTCCTCACTACAGAGGCACGGCGGCTCTCTCCCCTACCTATATCTATGTGGCCGTGATAACAGCGAACCACGCTTTTACGACCGGCCATTCATTTAATTCACAAGCCTGTCATCTCTCAGATGCGGACGGCGGCGGTAACAGCGAACCATGCTTTTACGGCTGGCCATTCACTTTATTCATAAGCCTGTCATTTCTCAGATGCGGACGGTGCCCGAGGCACAGCGCTCTGGAACTGTCCAAGGTCCTGGATGACAGACACGTCTGACGTACATCAGACGATCAGCTGTTCATCTGCGTCACAGATCACTCACTAGAGCACCTGTCAATACAGGCTATTTATGGATCGTTGACGTTATCACCTCCCGTGACAATTATGCTCACTTGTCTTAGAGCATGGGCATGGTCTTAGAGGTTTCTCATTTGACAATTGTGACACGGCCGGCTGGTCCCCGCCGTCCACGTTGTCAGTTTACAGCTTCGACATCCCTGCTTCGCGCACTACTGAGGTTTGTTGCATTAAAGGTGCGCCCATTAGCTCACCTGTATGCACGATATGGTTTTTAA
Source organism: Paramisgurnus dabryanus (assembly GCF_030506205.2). NCBI lineage: Eukaryota > Metazoa > Chordata > Actinopteri > Cypriniformes > Cobitidae > Paramisgurnus > Paramisgurnus dabryanus. The sequence goes on along the minus strand of NC_133337.1, from coordinate 59,370,110 downwards.
TTATATGCGTCCACCGTGCGCTTAGAGAAGCTCACATGTACACGCTATAACATTTTGGTATACAATAAGATGCGCTTGGGAAAGCTCACCTGTATACACAGCTGTGTTATGCTTTGTGACACATACATTGTTGTTCATCTGTGTACGTTCACGGTGCGTTGGGTGCCCACCGTTACGTTCATCAATCATATCTGTACACATTCACGGCGCGTTCTGTGCACTGATTTATCTATACGCATTCACGGTGCACTGAAGAGTTCACCCGTGTGCGCACAATTTATTATCAGAACACATGACGGCGCGCTCGAGAATCTTGCCGGCCTGTGCATTATAACACTCTGATATGCATTTACGATGTATTCAAGTGTTCACCTGTGCCCGTGCAATTTATAGTCAATACACATTTATGGCGCGCTTGGAAAGCTCACCGATCTGTGCACTATAATACTACCTACATGCATCCCGATGCGCTCGAGGGTGCACCTAGGTTCACACTATTGTGGTATCTGTATAATCCCACGCTACGAACCGTTCTGCCGCATATTATAGTCAGATCGGCCGTTCGTGAGCTTCGCAGATCACTCACTACGTATGTCTGTTGCTAACAGTGGTTATTTAGATGGATCGTTGAAACCATCGCACTGGCTCACGCCCCTCTATGAGCTATGTCCTATATAGAGCCCACTCTGTGCGAGTTTGGCTTCTTCATGAACTTGGTCTACAGGGGTGTCTATATCTATATTTGATATCTGCTACGCGGCCGGCTGGTCTTCGCCGTCTACGTTGTCAGATTGTACAGCTTAGACGTCCCTGCCCTACGAGCGCAGGTTCTCTCGGCTCAATCATGCACGCTCATGCGTTTTATGTGTACACCACGGTGCGCTCAGCGAGCTCACCAACGTGACTCTGAATTTACTTATCTCGCACAGCCGCGGCGCGCTCGGTACCTCGCCGTCTTGTGCTATGTTATGTGCCCCCGGTGCGTTTAAAACCCCACCGTGTGCGCGTCAACAATTTATATGGTGCTTACACATTTGCTTTTAAAGCTGTGAATATGCCGGGTATAGGGCCACACGCAGTGTCTCTCCGGTAAGGCACTTCAGTACGTTGTGTATGCACGGCGTGATGGGATTACGTTCCCCCATAGCGTCAGCTAACTGACGCAATGCGAAGTGAACCGTATTGAAAGGGAACGCTTAGGTTACTCACGTAACCCCGGTTCCCTGAAATAACGGGAACGAAGCATTGCGTCTCTTGCCGTGCTACAAACGTCTACGCAGCGAGTGTTATTCGGCTGCGCGCTTCAGTCGAATAATATGAGCTCCTGACGATTGAACCGCGCTTATATAGGGACGCGTTCCTCCCGCGCGCGGGTTCAAACGTCATTGGTCTGTACTTTGTACAGACGTTAACCAATAGGCTTCAGTCACGGAGTAAACAGGAGTTTCCCCCCCATAGCGTCAGCTAACTGACGCAATGCTTCGTTCCCGTTATTTCAGGGAACCGGGGTTACGTGAGTAACCTAAGCGTTTTTTGTTCTCTGCAGCGTCTTAAGTTTGCTATTATCTATTATTTCTCCCTCCATAAACCACTCACATGCATGTTTTTTATGATAAGACTACAGTATAAAGGAGCATGTGACGCACAATTCAAATGCTGGTGAATGATCTCAGCTTCAGGGTGGATATTTGACAAGATCCATTCAGTCCAGTGTGCAGAGCAGACATTTCTCATTATAAATGTAAGTGTGTTCTGAAGAGCTGAATGATACATCTTGTTGCGATGACGCATGAGCATTTTTGTTTATTATAAGCTAATATGAGCGCGTGACGAGCTCCCTGATAACTGCTTTAGTCCAGTTTGCAGACATTTCTCGTCGTGTATGTTAATCTGCATGTAAACCCCTCATTTTGAAGAGCGAACTATATATTTATGTTGCCATGACACACACGTCCTCACTACCACCCTTACAACATTGTTTCTGCGGCTCATTCACAAAGAATGCTTTCCGGTATCTTACAGCAATGTTACTAGATCCTCTTTCCGGGAGCGATCCCAGAACATTTACGGGACATGTTTGCATTCACACAGAGCTTGTCTGCTGATTTTACAGATATTTTCTGGGACCAAAGTGCTGTGTAAATAAGGTTTAAGATTACATAACCAATATTTATTATTATTATATGCTGTGCCTTTATCTTCAGGTCCCCACTGTGATGGCTGCTCTTTACTTAAATGTCATCATGCTTTCATCCTCACCCCACATTGCTAACATGCTGATAAGGAGGACAACAAGGGCGCTTTATGGGAAAATTAAACTGTCGAAAAAACTGTTAGGAGATGTGAGCGATCGGGTCATATTCTGTAAAAACTCGTCAGTCATTATTTTGAATTGGGGAACGATGACAACAGAATTGCAGTTTGTACACTCTGCACTTCGAGTATTTCACAACATTGAACTTTGAAACAAGGAGTAAAAGGAAAACCAATCAGTATCTGTAAATGTCATTTTAAGTAATCGAATATCTGTATCGGTGCATCCTTAATTTTTACATTTCCAGCAAAATTATCTTCATAGTATCAAATATTCTATATATTTGATAACATAGGCTGGGCATCCTTGCCATAATAAAGAATACCTGAAAAAAAATTCAACAGCAATGACATACACTGTATAGAGAAAACTATTGGGATGCCAGTGGTTACAATCAAAACAAATATTAATTTTCGTTTTGTGTTTCTGTGGATAGCGCATCTCGGGAACAAAGGTATGACTTTTAAGACTTGGATAAACTCCCGCGGGGTCTTAAAAAAAACTAACATTCAGAAAGTTACATTTAAGTCCTAGGATGAAAATCTGGGCGCTTTTAGTCCTTAAATATAACTTTCTGAAGATTTTTTTTAACACCCCATGGGAACCCTGATAAGTGCCAAATTTTATAGATATGTAGAATTTATAAATATGTAACGGTATCAACGGTTTTGCGAAATCCATATCATGGCTTGACACAATACCGGTAATTACTATCATACCGGATTATTGGCCACCCCTAGTGCTCATGGGAGTTGTAGTTTTCCAGTGTCAAATTACACATTTATCATTTCACATAAATTTTAAGAAAACTTCAATAAAAAAATTATATTCAATCCGCCAAAGTGGCTATTACCCGCATCAGCGGAAATCTATCCGCATTTGACGGATATTAATGTCAAGCCCAGGACTGGTTGATGAGTGTTTGGCTTAAAGCCTGCAAGTCATACCATAGGTGTTCTCCTGGGTTCAGGTCTGGGCTTTATTATGCAGACCAGTCAAGTTTGTCCACATTAGATGGAATCCTTCATTGATTTGTGATCCTTGCTTTGTGCATATGGGTTTATAGGTATTTGGGGACCTGACCAAACTGTTGCTATAAAATTACACACACACACAATTCTCTAGAATATCATTATTAATGATGTAGTATTAAGATTTGTGGTACATTTGTCCATATACAGTAGTGTATTGCATGTAAACTTTACATTGCATTGCCTAAATCTATATACTCCATATTCTCCAGACATTTCTGCGGTCTAGCAGTCAACAGGCTAATCCTGGTAAATACGGCCATCTAGCAGATTACTGGAGCTGGCAGAATCAATGGATGTGAGAGTGGATGACCCAGCTGCAGATCTGAGTGCTTAGAGTTATAATGCTTAAGGCTCCGAGGCCACAGGGGCCATTGGGAACGTCAGGGGTCTGATATTGTGTTTGTCAGGAAGAGCCGAACCTACCAAAGAGACTTAACTGATTGCAATCTAAAGACCAAAAACAGAAAGGGCAGACATACAGGCGTTTACAAACCGTAGATGTAGGGCTGTGAAACAGTGGGGTGTTTGTTTGTGCATGCCTGGGAAGACAGACAGGATGGGTAATGGGTACTTTAAAAGAAGAAATAGAGGATGGACATGTTGCATTGAGTCAGAAAATCAGTAAAAGGGGCATGGAAGTGAGAGAATGAGATCCTGGAGGTAAGCAGTCACAAATCTTATTTGTTCCTCCTAAACAACAACATTAAAAGAAGAGCAAATATCATTTTTTTGGTCCTGTTTTGCAGAAATTCCTCAGAAAAACGTGTCTCGTGTGACTCCTTTAGCAAGACGGAGCTAAATCTGTTATGAAGAAAGACTGATTAAAAATGTAATATGAAAATTATTATTCCACAGGGGTCAACATAAACCAGAAGCAATCTTCTCCAGATTGGATTAGATTTGTCAGAGGACACCTGAATGAGAACAAAACGAGTAAAAAAGTCTGCAATACACAAATCTGCACAGAGAACCCAATAATCTCATCTAAATATGCAAAAAATGCAGCCAACTAAGTAAGATTTTACTATCAACATCTTTATGGATTTTTCTACATTGTATAGTGGGAGAAATATTTAAGACACAAGTAAAGCAATGGTTTAATTTGCTCCTTGTTCTCCTCATATTGATTATTTACTGAATAGGACAGTGAGCAGACAAACAAACTGACAATTAGGACAGACTGTATGATTATGTCCTAACAATCCCAACCATCCTTCAGATAAGTGCAAGTCCTATAAACCTCAGTGACAGGTCATAGTGTCTGGATTGCCCAAATCTCTCCTCTTAGATAATTCACAATGTGGTATGCATAGCCACAAACATGACTGAGTATTGGCACAGAAGGCCAACAGTAACACAAGCTCCTCCATTCTCTCCCTCTCCCTCTCTCTCTCTCTCTCTCTCCCACAAACACACATTCATTCAATTCCAACATGAATTAAATTCTTCTCACACACTTTCACATTTCCGAGCTGAGGAGAGATTTGCCCTTCCTCCCTATCTATATTACAATGAGAACATGCGCATGCAAAAGTACTCCCTAGATGGGATCCTACAACTGCATGTCAATAAGTCTATCTTTCTATTGTCTTAAAATCATTACACAATTTTATTGTCTGTGAGGGACACGTTATAAACACCTAAATTTATTCATGAAGCAGAAAAAAGGACAATTTTATTCAAAACGACTTGAGGGATTTTTTACGTTTTTTCTTTAGAGCTGCAACAATAAGAGACTTAAATCCAATGCGGGCGTCTACATGTAGCCAATGGAGTGAGAGTCAGGAGGGGTGTGATGTGAGCTCACTTTGGTTGATTAAAGTCCAGACGTGCTGCAGCATTCTGAATCAGTGGAAAAGGCTTGGCCACGCTTGCTGGAAAGCTGGCCAGTAGGGCATTGCAGTAGTCTAGTCTTAATATGACATAGGAGCTGTATAGCATGCTAAAACAAGAAAGCTATGATTGTACAGAACAGAGTGTACAGTACCTGCATGACCAAGTGGTCATTGTGATGTGCACTGTAGATTTCAGTTGATCATTGAATAACACCTATAGGTATAAACTGTAAATTTACAGTACTTACTGTACTTTCTACAGTATACATTTTAGTATGTATATTCGCTGGGGTTGAACCTGTGACTCATGCATTGCTGATTCAGTACTGAGCAAAATTAACATATTCTTGTAAGTTATAAATATTAATTATTTGACTTGTAAATATTGATGTTATATGTAGTACCAATTGACAGGCAGCTGCTTATGTGTGTACTCTGTGATAAGCACTCTTGATAATACGACGTGAATCTTCATAATGTTTGTCTTAGTGAGATTTGAATGTAAACACATTGAGTTGTCTAAAGTGATTTGATGGCACATCTAAGATCTAACCTGTGTCCATTAAATTTGGCAGCGTGAATGCTGTATAATAGAGCAGCCGCTCTTTATCGAGTCTTTCATAATAATTAAAAAGCAATAATGACAAGACAAAAATCGCTTACTTTTCATGGCTGGATGACTTTAGTAGCTATAATAATTTGCTATTAAATTATTGTAACACAATGTGACTTCATCAAATACTTTGATACCTAATTTTAGCAGGCAATCACTACTTAAACTAGAACAAGAATACAGTGCAAACACAATCTGCATCTGGAGGTGTCCCACAGAGAGATATGCTGACTCAAAAGTGTAGTATACCTGTCACTCAGTATGCTCAACATGCCCTCGCTGGTGACCATGTTTTCACTTTTGATATTGTCTGAAAAAATGTACGTTTGCATTTTAGCCTGGGGCTTAGTGGTCACTGCCAAGTCCATGAAATTACCCACCAACACACACATAAAACTCAAGGGCAAGACTATGGTACACATGAAAAATAGTTAAATGGCAAAATAAGTAAGTTAGTGTGTTTGTAGTTGTAGGAGCATCTTCATCTAATCTCTTTCTAGGGATGAAATCTACAACTTTTAAAATAGCAACCTAGATTCTAGAACTAGAACTTTTTTTGCTGTGGGTCTCATCAATTTTGCATGCTTGCTGATATATGTTTTATACATTTTTAACAATTTTACACATGTCCCATGGAATATTTTGGTGCTCAGTAGTTGGTCTGTCATATGTTTTCAGTTATTTTATTTACCCAGCTAGCAAAAATTGCGCGGGCCGAAATCGGAACGATTAATGCTGGAACACTCGGCCGATCCTCGGCATGAATCTAGGTCCGATTGCTCTGCGAGCGCTCGGTTTTCACGCGCCCCGAGGACACGGCCGAGCACTCAGTTTTAACGCGGCCCGATTGCGGAACCCCGAGTGAGAGGACGTAAGCTCCCCTCCAATCCTGTTCCTTATTTGGGCTTGTTTAATTTATTGATTTTATTGATTGGTTAATACTAAAATTGCTAAGCAACCATTATGCAACATTAACTGAAAATAAAACACACAAGGAAGAACAAGGATTTCACGTTTAATGCATTTTTTATTCACTTGAACACACATTCTCTCTCTCTCGTACACACAAACAGGTTTCCATGTTTTGTGGGGACATTCCATAGACGTAATGCATTTTATACCATACAAACTGTATATTTTATTCCCCTTACCTACCCCATTCCCTAAACCCAACCATCACAGAAACCCTTCTCCTACTTCACATTTACAAGAAACATCATTTTGTTTGATTTATAAGCTTGTTTCCTCATGGGGACACAAGGTCACAAAAATACTGGTATTCCTATCTTTGTGGGGACACAACGTGATAATTACCAGGTGCACACACACACACACAATCAGTTCAAATACGAATTTTCCAAAAATCAACATTTTTAAATTTAAAACATTTTAATTCATTGTCTGTCTATTGTCTGGATTCGGCCACCATCCCTGTCATATGCTAGCACCGACCACCTGGTGATGAGGAGCTCTATCTCCTTTTCTGTGTTATCTTTGGTCAGGGCATTCCGGCGGACTGCATCTGAAAAAAAAACAAAGATAGAAGAGGTCAGCATGACCATGTGATGTTACTCATAAAACCACCAAAACTTATTTTGGATGCAGGGCTCTACGCTTACATTTCTTTTTAGTTTAGGAGCACATTCAAAAATTTAGGAGCACATTCTGATCAATGACAAAATCACCTTCCCATTATAAGGAGATATTTGACTATAAAATTTTAACCTTATTAAATTTCAAATTCATAAATTGAGTTAGAATAATAAGAGGCAATCAGGAAGAATAAGTTACCAATCAAATGAAATCAGTAGCAACACAATTCATCTTTGCACTGCAGAGGTGGCATATAACAGAAATGTGGGATTTAGTTATATTTACAGACTGTTTAATGAGGCTCAGAAGTAGCATTAATGCATTTCAATTTATGATAATGTTATGATGTTAATGTTTTAAATAGAGTTTGAGTATAGAAATACAATTATGATCAGTCTTGAAGAAAAAAAAATGACTAACTTTTAAGACTAGTCTTAAAGGTTTATGCAACCAGCCACTGATCGAGTCAGTCGCACTGTAGAGCCCTGGGATGTCACTTCAGTGCCGTTTCCAGCACTGACACTCACCCAAAACCACACTTTTCAAAGTGAGCCCTTTGAATGCAGGCGTTCAGTTGACCCCACTTCAATTGATGAGTCTCACCACGAAGAGTTCATTGTTTTTTTCAGGACCCACCCCACGGTGTCTTTAAGAGTCTTGTCTCCGACCATTGCAGGAAACACAGTCTGAAACAAAAAGACATGTACCTTATTAGTTATTTAAGGAATATAGCATGAGTGAAAATGAGGACTGACTTTTAGGAATGATCTGATTAAACCATAATTTACCTCACCAAATTCTTCTTCTCATCTGGATTATTTAATGTCTCCTACAAACATTGTAGCTCCTCAATAGTTGAAAGTGGGAGCCCAAAATGTGTTGGGTCTGGGGTGAAGTCTGCAACTGCTGCTCTCTAATAAAATCGAGCTGGATGAGGATCTCCTTAGCAATAGGCTTTAAGCTCCTTGTTTCCTGTCTGCCATTACTGGACAAACTGATAAATCCAGGTGTGTCTGATTATTGTTGTTGTGACTACTAAGCTCAGGCACACCTGGATTAATCAGTTTGTCCAATAATGGCAGACAGGAAACAAGGAGCTGGCTGAAGTTCAGGAAGTAGTGCAGCTGGGCATAAAGCCTATTGCTGTAGAACACAAGAAAAAGCAGGCATAGCAGATTACTAGCAAAACATTGTACGTAGATATGTCAGAGTAAACCGAGAGAGATCACTTTGTATAATTCCTACCTGTAGGCACAGCCTCCTGAGAAGACCTGTGTTGTGTGTCATATACTTGTGTGCCATGTAAGGGTGGGGTGTGCTAAAAGAAAAGAAAAATATGTTTTAATCTCATCACATATACCAAATAGGAATAGGCAAAAAAAAGTGAAAAAATTTTTTTTAAATGTGGTCAATTCAATATCAATTCTCATCGTTTTTCTGTATTTATTTTCATTACATTATATCTGAAAAGCATTCCGGTTGAAGGAACTGTCAATGTCCCGATTGGGCCAGTGCTGCATGATCATAAAAGTTTACATTTTGCACGCATTTTTAAGCCTTGTCAATTTAAGCATTCAAGCGAAAGAGAACTTGCATGCGCTATGTGAGAAGAGCACACACTGGAAGCGCTTACAGCTGTGCGACAGCGTGCAAATTACGAAATTAATTCTAGTTCTCTACTTGCAAATTCACAAATTTTTTTAAAAATGCCGGCCTTGGCGAGTAAACAGACGGTTATGAGAAGAAGTAGAAAAGGAATGCATTCATTGCCTATCATAATTTGATCCGTGCATTAGTCTTAAAGTGGTAGTAACCTTCACCTGTCTGTGTTTTTAAATGTTAATCAAACTACAAAAGAGGAAGTCACTCCCTGCTTTTCACTGAATAACGATTTGTAACTTTGTGCAGATTAAATAAAGGTTAATCCTAATTAGTGAAGATATGCAGTGTTATTTTACATTTGATTACTTTTTCAATTTCTGTATCTGAAAAATACTGTTAGACCTACCTGAAATGCACAGATTTCTTCATTTGTATCTTTGTTCTATTGTACTTATATTGCATTGCTTGCATTTAATTTTTATTAACAACTATTAACTTGTCTTTAATCTATGAAATTTATATTAGTAGTTTTAGCTGTAGTATCAAAAATAGAATTGATATTTGTTAATTTTCACTGGTATTTAAAATATTGGGTGTCATAACCTTATTACAAGAATAAATGGGTAAAAACTACAAAAACTATTTCATTCATTTATTACTTTTTTTGTGGTTGGGGCCAGTGAAAATGTAATCATTGAATCGAAAATCGCAATCCAATCAATTTGAGATCTAATGTATCCGAATCGATTTGAGACATCTGAAACAATACCCAGCCCTAATACCAAAGTGATTTTTTTCTCTCCATGGGCTATCTCGCCCTTCTTACTTGAAATCCAGTTTGGCCTGATGTCTGACTTCTGCCAGCTGCTGCATGGGTTGGGGTGTCTGTAGGTGTAGCACTCAGGCTGTTGGTAATGGAGATTGGAGACCACGATGGTGGACTAAGCGCTGTGATGTTCGCTGAAAGGGGAGAAGCCCGTGGACCTACAGAATTTCTACCTGTGGGCACAGCCCCCTCACAAGACCTGTTTTGTGTGCCATGTATGGGTGGTGTGCTAAAAGAAAAGTTGTTTTAATTAGGGCTGGGTATTGGCAAGGGCCTCCCGATACGATACGTGTCACGATACATGGGTCATGATAAGATACGTATCACAATACAATCAAAAATGTAAAAAATAGAGCTGAACACCTGCAGCTCTTTGAAAGATGCAGGTGTTTTTAAATTTTCTGCCATTTTCTCACTCCCTCTAACTTCTGAGACATTGGCCGAATGGCCGTATATGGCAGACAACTGGACAGTGACAACTATAGCAGCGGCGAGGAGGTCGTTTGACGCACACAGAGGGATTTGATGTTTTTTAAAATATCGACAGTAGAGATCGAAATATCGATACACTATCGATACAGCTAACTATCATGGTAGTTAGCTGTATCGATTTTTTTGCACAGCCATAGTTTTAATCTCATCACACATATCAGTCATCAGTCAGATCATCGTCAACAAGCTTACTGTCGTTCTTAATACCTTGCAGCAAATTAGACAACGATTTAACTGCTTTGTGTCTCAGATTAGATTTAAAATAATGCATTTGATCAGCCATTCTTACCTAAGAGCAGTGTTTATTTTAGAACAGCAAAAGCAAGATTACCTGAGGAAAAAAGAAAAAAAGATTAGCATTGTACAAAACCATACATAATGTCTTATTATACTAAACCATTACACTTTCCCTTTTTTAGTCCAAGCCCAACCCAATAACCATTATGACATTACCCAACTACCAGCATAACTGCACAGTGCATAAATTAGGGTCCATCAAGACATGTTTAAGTTTACATACAAATCTATAATTGTGACATTCCATACACTGGTATATATTAATCCGCGAATCACATGCGAGCCGAACCGTGGTTCGGATCAACTGCGATTTGTCACAGCACTACCAGCTAACATTTTGTTCCACTTAATTTTCTTCCAAAGAACACTATGCTTGTAAATATTAATCACGTAAATTGCATTTAATAAAAATTGCGTCCCATTATTTAACATCCCAGCTAGTCAATGCTAGCTTCGTTCGCGCCATAAAAGTTGGAGCCACTTTCATATTATCCAAAATTTGCACTACTTTTCTCAGACATGATAAATAATTTGATGTTGTCCTAATTAATAATTCTTAAATGAATTATGAATTCTTTATGTTTGTTTCATCTGGAAAAAAGTACATGAACATGTCAAAGGAACATGAACGAATCAATAATAACCAACATGTAATCAGCAACAGTTCGAAATAGAGTTAATATATGATGTGACGGGAACTCGATTGAAACTATGCTTAGCGTGAATGTTGATGCTTTTTAAGGAAACTGAACACAAGACTTACCTCAAGTTTAACGTATGGCGTAGGATCGAAAAGGGAATGGATGATTCAGTCAGGCGTTGAGTTTTATCTCACCCGTTGTACAGACGTTACTCCAGTGATGAGCTGAGCGTGCTGACGCTTTCTGCAGTTACCGTTGAAATCGGCTTCATACTGGCAAAAGGGTCGGAGCCGAGCACCCAGTTTAAAACAGCCGCCAACGTACGGGATTCATCTTAAAATGAATTTTTTGTATTTATCAGCTTACCCCGAGGCCATCCAAGATGTATGTGATTTTGTTTCTTCAGTACAACACAAATGTAGAAACTCCAACCGTTTCAGTCTGTATGCATGTGAATAGTAACAAAATCTCAGACAGTAAAAACATGCACAGACAAATCCAAATTAAACCCTGCCGCTCGTGACGACACATTGATATCCTAAGAAACGAAACGATCGGTTTGTGCGAGAAGCCGAACAGTATTTATATAATTTTTTTTACCTCTAATACAGTAATATGCGTAGTCAAATGAGCCCGTGCACAGCACCTTCTTCTTTAGAGTTTTAATGGCGGGTTGCGAAGCAACTTCATAGGTGCATACCGCCACCTACGGTTTCGGGTGTCCCTGTATAGCCCTCAAGCCGTGCATCCGATACAGTAGATGGCAGTATGCAACTATGACGTTGCTTCGCAACCCGCCATTAAAACTCAAAAGAAGAAGAAGGCGCCGTATTAGAGGTATAAATTATATAATACAGTTCGGTTTCTCACAGAAACCGATCGTTTCGTGTCTTAGGACATCAACGAGCAGCAGGGTTTAATTTGGATTTGTCTGACCATGTTTTGTTTTTTACTGTCTTTTGTTATGGACAGACTAAAACGGTTGGAGTTAAAAATCTACATTTGTGTTAAAGAAAGTCGCCTACATTGAATGGCATCCATTAAAACCATCCTTGATTTAACATAAGCCGAGTCATTTCCAAAAGTGGTCCAGATCATATAGCCAGAGCTGGGTTACCAGTTACGGTGAACATGAATCGGCCCAGTGCTTACAGCCAGAACAAAAATGAATGTGCCAGAGCGAGCTGCGGGGCACAATCGGCTCGGTTAACACACGCCGATGCCGAGTCTGAGCCGCAGCTGCCGCAGGGCAGCCGAGCTCGGGCCGATTATACATGCTAGCTGGGTAAATATCAACTTGTCAAATATTTCTGTTTTACTGAATTAAACTGAATTAAAGTGCTGTTTTTTAACTGTGCATGCGAGAAGATGGTCGTTTAAGACCCTGAATCTTTAGATTCAATGTACGTTATTTACAGCAATAATCTGACATTAAATCGATCTGAACAGATTAATTAGTACTCCACATCCTACATGACATCATCAACTATATTGTTAAACCAACATGGTTCAAACAATGAATGTGTGAGCATGTTACTATGTATTCGGGAACAGTCATGACTATCTAGTTCGTTTCTCAAACCATTGCATTGTACTATGGTGGTTCAGCAGTGAATCGTCTTGTTCGAGAAACCGAAATAAAAATATTTTGTGCACCTTATGTGCTTGCATAATCTTTTTTAATACATTTTTGTTTTTATAATACATTGGCTACGTCCAAAAGCTTAGGCAGCTGACTTGTTGCCTTGCTGCCTCATGAGGCAATGACTTCGGCGACATTAAGGAAGCTCTGGGAAATGCATCCGGAAAGCCTTCATAGGCAGCGTAATGGAATTCAGTTTGAAATATAAACAGAGAGCACCTTTGTGCTAATCACATATTTGAAAACTACAATACAAATTTTTCACTAGAAATGCAATCAAAAGGTGTAAAAAGTAAAAATAAAACTTTACACTAAATTTGTGCTCCAACCGCTTTCTTGGCCGCCATTTTTTTTTTACTTGATTAACCTTGACCAATCACATTCCCCGGGCACGCCCACGCATAGAATAAGACGATGAAGGTATCACAGGAGTCAAAGTACACCAAAAATTGGATTCAGACATGCCTTAATACCTTTTTGCCTTGGAGTGCTGCTTTCAGGCGCAGTCATTGTTGTTTAATTTGAGCAGTGGAGAGATTTCAGCAGTCTGACAGTCCTCAACGTGAGGAAACATGCTAACTGCTAAAGCTAAACTTGCATTTACAGTTGCATTTACACATTTTGAAGGTCTGAATTTTGAATGTTTTGAAGGGCTGCATGTGTGCTGAGAGTGGTGACATCTCCAGCCAGAGAAGCACCACGCTGAAAATCTGCTACCACATCAAAAAAGGAAAACAAAAAAACGATCAGCCGATCAGTGAAAAGGACCACTGGTCAAAGTCAGCAAGAATTTAAAAAACTACCTCAGATTCACAACTTTTCACAGCAGTCCAAAGGCACAGCCTGGGCACACTATTTGTGTATACAAAACAACAAATGCAGAGCTCAGTGCACCATTAGTATGGGACACAAGTAAGGTTTCAGGTAGATCTGGGGTACACGGCAGGAACTGTGTGAGCTCCATCGACCTTCAGCACACAAATACAAACAAACCCGCACGTAAATACGAAGGAGAGGTCTGCGTGCTCTGACATTTGGATGCTCGGCAGGGCTGATTTTAAAGGCCAATTGCAGCTGCTGACCCAGACACTGTGGGTGAGATAGTCTGCTGTGACTCAACAGTGGACTCAAGCTAAAGACCACAGCAAGAGAAACTTTGAGCCAATTATGGAGATGATATAACAAAGACACTGAAACTACACTGACTACACTTTTTTTGCGGAAGGTCAAAGATTGGGCCTGCTGTTATTAAGAGACCTAGAATGAAAGCTAATTTATGAATCGGAAAAAATCTCCCCCTTTCAAAAGAATAGTTTGATAATTAAGATACAAGGTCTTGATGAAAAGCAGATTAGAACCATATTAAGATGATGACAGAAATGTATTCTTTCGGTGACATCAATCATTATCATAGCTAAAAATAAGGTTTCAAATTTTATCTTTCAGGTTAATCGACATAATTAAATTATAGCCTATATCAGAAAGGATCTGGCATGAAGGAAATCAACTTTAACCCGATATCTCACAGTAGCCTACAACATGAGGTCATATGAAAGACCTTTAATAACCTACTCAATTCTTATTTCTTGTACTAAATGGCAAGTGTACACAAATTTTAACTCTGGCGCTAATCAATTACACATTTTTTATTACTATAAACTTCCAGTTTTATTACTTCCAGTTAAAAGCCTTACAGCATCAGTAAGAATTTTGAGCATGGTGCTGTGGACGCACATCACACGTCTAAAGATTAAAGTTTTGACCTCTTAACATAAATACTCAGGAGCTTTAATAGATCAGTCAGTACACAAGATGTTCAGTGGAAAACCACATTAAATGCTTTTGGAAGGCTGAATGTAGCACATAATAACATCTCAAGACACATGTAATACCTAGGAAGAAAATCTAAAAAGCAAAAAACATGTTTCTATTTGCTTTCCATTTAACCACACTGCTTAGAAATTATAGCCACCTTATGTTTTGCCTCAATTTACAGGTTTAATCAAATTGGCTGTGAAAGTCCCATCATTTTTAACAGTGCAGGTACCCTTGATACCCCCCCCCCCCCCCAGTATTGTGAAGAGCACAGAAATTGCACAGAAATTACTTGTGGCTACTTCAAGATTGCGTCAGATCAAATATGGATTTTATTTTTTCTTCATTGCAAAATTAGAAATGGTTTCATAAGCATTTATAGTTTTTAGGAAATTCTGGAGCATATAAAACTGCATTTCGACACCATGTTATATGCGTATTGCTTATGTGTAAAGGGAATAAGATCGTATCACGCTGTGAACCCACAATCATCTTTTCAACTATCATAAAGGGTAGAGCGCAATAGCTTTTTATCTCTAACTCATATTACATGGATGAAAAAGAGCATTAAAACAATGCAAGTTAAACAAAACAAACTTTTTCTTCATTGACATTCGATTAACTAGGAATTAAACTTAAAAGGCGGACACTACTTAAGTATTTTTACTTTCTACATAAAAGTACATTTTTAAGTATTCATATTTAATCATTGTTTTTCTTTGGAAAACATACGTTCCAAAGCATAGTATCATAATTTTTACTCCACATCATTTCATAATTTTAAGTTTTTGGTTTATATTTAATATTTAATTACATTAAATCTAGTATTTGTTTTAATTTTACTTATGTAAAAAGTACTACTTTTACTCAAGAAAATTAAAAGTACACAATTTTTATGTAATTAGGTATTAAATCAATTTTAATATGCAATATAAAAGGAATACACAGTATGATTATATGCTTTAAAATGTAGTGAACATTTTTTAGTAAAGTAAAGTAAATTTTTTCCCAAGACAAACTGTCTGATAACGCACAGATGCTTGGAAATTTTACTTAAAATACTTGAGTAGTGTCCGCCCTTGTATAAGAACTAATAAAAGCATATTAAAACTAACAAGAGCTGTATTTTATGATGACATAATGGTGACTTTAAAAATAACCAACCCAGTCTCACGAAAAATTGTTATAAAGTCACTTATATTTGGTGTTCTTTTTTCGTGATATTATCACGAATTTCCGCGTTTTTTGGTGATTGTTTAACAAATTTCTGTTTTCGTGTGATTATCACGTGTTGGTTACTCAAATGTTTTGTCCTATTTTCTTACCATTGTCGCTTCAGTTTAGGGTTAGATTTACATAAAATGACATCCTTACCCAAACCCAACTCTAACCCTAACGCCAGGCGACATATAAAAAAATAAATCAGAAAAAATAGTATAAATCAACGCACAAAGTGACATTCTAATGCAAACACCAAGTCTAACCCTAAACTGAAGCGACAATGGTTTGAAAATAGGAAAAAGCAGTTGAGTAACCAATACGTGATAATC